>NW_005842226.1:1887413-1904518 GCF_000455745.1 Alligator sinensis
TTCACTTTACCTGCATCAGGGCTTGCCTTTAAACACAGCTTTTTTCTTTTGTATTCCACGCCAAGGCTGTATTAAGCAGATGCTGGAAGACTGGGGAGGTATGAGGGATGGTGGCTAGGTCAGTAGGTTGGGGAGGTGAAAGAGGGCATTGGCTGTGTGGGAATGACCCTGTGAGCCCTCACTGGAGTAACAATCTGTCTTGGTTGACAACTTCAGCCTCACACTGAGGATGAACCTTGGGTTCCCTCCTCCTGTATTGTGATATCTTTTATTAGACCAACTGTTAGTTGAGATATCACATCTACTCAAAGAACCATGCCTGCCTATGTCCTTAGTCCAACATGGCTACAACCAAACCTAACACCACCCCCTCTCCGCCTGTATTTGCATTTTGCGGAGAAGGGGAGAGCCCCACAGACCCTTGCTCAAGGTTCCTGGCTGAGCTGGAAATAGAAAATGGGTGTCTGGACAAACAGCCTTGGCCTGTGCCTAGATGCTCTTGAACTTTCTGCAGGCTGCCACAGTGCGTGTGGCAGCTGGCATTTTCCCAGAATGCACTGCCCATCCTGGCAGCTCAGCTGCTGCAGCCGAGTCTGAGACGGAGCTGCTTGAAGCACCAGTGCTGCAGCTCTCAACCTCGTTGAACTTGGAGTGCCTTTCACTGGACTTGTCAATCGAGTGGCAACCAGTTTCCAAACTGAATTGATATACTACAGTGCTTGCTGAAGGGCTGGGGATCGGCCAGGCAGGGACAAGCCTTATCTCTTCACACCACACTTATCTCCTTGCACCTCGCTGCACCCTTCAAGGGATCTAGGCACTCCTGGGTGCCCTGGCAGCCTGGTTGAGAATCACTACATGAGGGTGTGCACATTTTTTAATTAAAATATATTTCTCTATATATGTATAGACTTATATATATATACATCCTCTATCATAAACTTTCCATCACACATCTTAAACTGCATTAAGACGCCCGCGCTGCCATTGCAATAAATGCACCCACTCCCCTGCGCCCCGCGCACCCACCCTCTACCCTTCCCCAACACAAACGCAGTCCCTTAGTCCAAGCCCCGATTGGGGGTTTACATTCTCAGTTCATTCGCTGTCCTTGTCGCTGTCACTGTTACTGTGCACATGCCTTGGTGATGGCACCTGTTGCCAGCCACCAGATCTCCCAGCAACTGAGTATGGACATAGCCTCCCACTCTGGCTCTAACCACCTTTATGGTTATGCTGCCTTTATGATTCAATATGTGAACAAAATTATTCCCTTAAAATGCAGCTGCCCCCTGCCTCATATTCCCACTCCTCACCTTTGCACGTCTCCTTGGCCTTCCAAACATCTGCAGTGCCATCAAGCAGACGGGCTCCTGGCTGTGTGCTGGAGTGCATGGCAGGCCTGGGCTCTCAGTTGGTGTTTCTTCTTATCTTGGGGCTTAATCTGGCTGGTTCTTTGTGTGCATCTCCCAGGATAGCTGTGCCTTTGTCCCCCAGGTGGTCACTAACATAACCACAGTCTAGAAGTGTAAAATGAAAAGGGCTGCTGAAGAACAGCCACTGAAACAAATGCCCCCTGCCAGTTGCCCAAAGAAGCATTGTCCCAGAGCAATAGGCAATAGGTTGGGCCCACTGATTTGGGAAAAGATGAGTGTTTGTGGGTGATGTGGGTAACATCCCTGGTTCTGCCATGGATATGCTGTGACCCCTTAGGGTAGTATAAGAGTGATGAAGAGCCATAATGGTCCAGCAATTATGCAAAAGGCAAGGAATCCTTAGGGAACATATTCTGTCTCCCTTTTCCCCAAGTGTGAATCAGCTGTCAGTGTCTCACCCAAGAGCTGATTCCATGTCAGTTATTCTACAGGTCCTGATCCACTTGCTGTCTAAGTCACTTAAAGGTATATTTTCCGTTTCCTGCATAAGAGTAGTTCATAAATTATTTTGGGTGAAAGCTGCTTTCTAAATGTGAACTGTTACTGCTTTTTTGAATTTCAGTGTTCTTCCTGGCCAGCTCTGTTCCTTGGTACCAAGGAAAGCCTGAAACTGGCTGTATTTGTGGCTGTAGCAGAGAAGGAAATCTCTGAAATTTCAAAAGACACCATAAATACTTAAGGCATAATGAATCTGTGAAACTCATTGCCACAAGGCTAAGAGTTTAACAGGATTAGAAAAAAAAAAAAGGATGAGGACACAATTAGCACAGTTAGGACAATCAATTTTAGAAGGGACAGAAACCTTCCGGCTTGAAAGCAAAAGCTAAAGGGATAAGAGTGCCTTGGGGACATAAAAAGGGGGAGGGGGAGTTGATGTGCCATCTAATCTAGACTAGAGCATTTGGTACTGCCTGCATTTAGAGCAGGGGCGGGCAATTGTTTCGGGCGGAGAGCCGCTTACTGAGTTTTGGCAAGCCATCGAGGGGTGTGTGGCAGGCAGCCAGGGGGTAGATAAATATTAATTTTCTAAATGTTTAGAGGCCCCGCGGGCCGGATAGAATGGCCTGATGGGCTGCTTTTGGCCCCCGGGCTGCATTTTGCCCACCCCTGATTTAGAGGCAGGATGCTGGACAAGCAGGGGAATTAGCTGTGCTTAGGAGACAGTTACCTTTGGGACAGAGGGAAAGAACCAACTCCCAGGGGAACTCTGTCTACGGCTCTGTATGCTCCATGTTTCCTTTGACCTTGCCTTCTGTATCAGACACAGGGAGGCGTGTGTGAGAGCAAATTGAGAACAAAGCGCTCTGCTGCACAGGTTTCGGCCAGAGGAGCTGCAGGGGAGGAGGGAGCAGCCATGTGACAATAGGTAGCTATGTTGCTTAATGTCTTTCTGGAAGGTGCTCAGTATTGCATCCAATGGCTAGAGTGTGCAAACCCAGGAAGACTAGAGCAGACCGCGTTATGGCAGCTCCTGTGTGTTCGTGCTGGCCTTGGGGCTGTTTGTCATCCTCTGCTTAGCGCCAGCGCTGCTCTATTGCCTTAAAGTGTAAACACTGCCTGCAACGTTTCAACATGATGCAAGCCAGGTAAAGGGTCGGATTCTTGCTAAGAGCACTCACCTCTGCAGGCAGGAGGCGAGGCCTGTGGCATGCGTCGCTCAGCGAGGTGCATCTAAGCATGCTGCGTGTTAGATGAATCCAGCCAGCACCCCACACCCTTTGGCCTGAACAAGGGAACGAGGGGCACTTCTTTCCTTTGGTCAACCTGCACTGTTTTGCCCTGCTAAAGCCAGAGGTACAGGATCACTGTGGGAGCAGGCAGGAGATGGGAGCCCGTAGGAAAGGGGAGAAGCCAGCTGATCTGGAGGTTCCCAAGCTGCAAGCTGCAGAGATAATATCTTCTCCTTCCTTCCAGATGCTAATATGCGTTAAAAGGAGCTATAAATTCCTGGAATACTTTCCTATCATTACTTGCCATCTAAAACATTGCTGACTTTTGCCACAGCATAGTTGGGCTGTTAGGTGGGGCCGCCTGTTCCTAGACGGCAAAGGGAGGAAGGTAGCCCATGTGATCCTGAATGGGAGGGGAGGTGCCTACAAATCTGCCTTGGCTGAAGTGTGGCCTGTGCTCCTGCGTGTCTGCTAATCCCTGGCCTGATCTATGCAGCCATTCTTGCACACGGGAGCATCAGTGCATGACACTTATGTAGCTCTTTTCACGTGGGCCATGAAAGCAATGCACCCATGTTTGTGCGCATGCACTGCCGAGAGGGGTGGCAGCCATGGGTTATGATTTCAGTTGTCTGGATAGGGAAGCTGAGGTGGAAAGAGGCTGTGTTCACCCAAGGGTGCAGAGCCAGGGGCTCTGACCCACAGACTCACGTTCTTCCTTACAAATATAAACTTCCTAGAGCCCTAACGCTGGCTCCTACTGCAGTCACTGTTGAAGCTGAGGTGGAGTAAGTGCACCTTATACAGAACCTGGACCGTGTCCTTCATTAATTTGCTGGCACAGTGGCAAAATCGGTCTTTGCTCTGGATTTGCTTTTGTCCCCAATGGCTGCTCCCTTGTAGAAATCTACTCCAGAAATCCTTTCCTGCACCCTGGCTTCCTGGCCGTACCTGACCTCCATGCAAGTCTCCTTAGCCAGAACTGTTTCCCTGGGCTAGCTGAAGGGAAACCCTGGTCTGGATTTCTTTTGCCAAAGGAGAATGACTCAAAGGTAGGAGCCTGGCTGGAAGGCACTCTCCTGGCTGGCAGAGAGCACCTGAGCACATTGGCTTTGCCTGGAATAGGTGTGTCTCCCACCTCGCTGTGTCAGCAGGAGGTGGGGCTGGGGGCCAGCGGAGGAGGTGGAGCAGCAGGTGTAAGTCCACATCTCGCTGGGAGAAGGAAGAGCAGATTTAAAGTGCCTGAACTTCACTGAAAAGAGAAAAATCTCTTGGCCTCTGCCCACCTGCTCTGAGAAGATAATCTCCTTTGGTGCCAGGCACGCTTGGGCTCTTTGTTCTTTCCCGGGTGAAAGCGTGCGAGGCTCAGCGCTGCCCATGGGAGCAGCCAGCAGTCCGGGCCTCCGTGGAATATGAACGTGAGATTCCAGGCAAGTGTCTCTATCCCAGCAGGTGTGCGAGTCTGAAGAAGGCATTTCTGTGCAGGTAGCTTTGCATGCCCCATACCGAGCAACAGCCAGTGGAGCGGGGGAATGGGCTGCAGGGATAAACCTGGTAACTTGCCTCTACAAAGAATGAGAACCGTGGGGTGAGGAAACCACCTGGTCTAAGGGGAGGTGGAGGGAGAGGTGCATTTCCCCTGCAATGTTGCTCTCTTTGTGGGTGTCAAAGAGACAGCTGAACCCCTTGGCTCTCTGCAGGGGGTTAGTAGTGCCTTTAGCTTCTTTTACAGCCTGTGAACTTAGTGCTGGGAAAGGAAACTATGTGGGGACGGAAGTATCCAGAGCAGACGCAAAGTGGTGGCAGGGCAAGCGTCTCTTACACGCTGTCCCCAGCCATGTGCTTCCACCGTGATCTAAAAGACTGCAGGGCATTCGCTGAAATGGCTGCTGTGGCAGGGTCACTTGAGAGGGATGGATTGAAACCCAACCCATTTCACGTTGAGCCAGTGGCAGGCGCCGCTGTGTCATAACACCCCGCTCCGAAATCACCTGGCTCTGAATTGTACCAGCAACCTGTTGATGTTTCTTTGAGGTTCAGAGCAAAGGGGCTGGAAGCACTACTGTGTTCCTGGGAGAAGTCCACTTGCTGCCTATCTTGCTCCCCTTAGGTTCCTCTCCAATGCAGGAATAGGATAGGCCTTTGAAAGCTGCTGTTTACGGTGGCTGTTTGTGTGGTTTTGCTTCTATATGAATGTGCCATCCTATCACTTTTCATGCTGCAACCTGCCGAAGGTTGATGTTAATCATACACAGACTTGGGTGATGTATTTTGTATTCCTGTCACTGCGTTAGCTGCTTCACCACTCCATTGTTCTCAGAAATGCTGTGCTGGGTGGGAGGACTTCTCCGGACCTCGGGGTTCTCATGGAGGCACCGGTTCCCCTGCAGAAGGAAGCTTTAACTGAGCCAGAAAAGTAGATTTAAACCTCCTCCAAGTTGGGCATTTTAAATCTGCAGCCGACGTTTTGGCTCGCTCTCTCTTCTTGCTGCACCATTTCACGTGCCGTTGGCAGGGTATTAACTGCATCACGGCACGGTTGTACTCTTGGAGCAGAAAGCGCGATGACACAGGCCTTGGAGGCACTGGTTTAATTGGGCTGTGCGTGGTGGATTCCGATCCTTCCCTCCAGCTCCTGGAACGGGTTTTTTGTCTGGTAGGCTTTTTGTTTACAGCGTGTTTTAGCTTTTCCTTTCTCGAGGCAGCTGGATGACTTTCCTGCTCCGATTACTATGAGGATTCCTCCTCTGGGGTTCTTGGCATGTCTCCTGCTGCCAAGAAACCTGGTTAAGAAAGGCTCCTTTCAGAGGAGCAGGACGGCCGATCTGCCTGGTTTGGGCTGCTTTTTTCTCGTCAATACTAAAAGAGTTTGGACCCAAGGTTCCTGTCTTGCATTGCCATAAAACCCTGTGATTCCAGTGGTCTCAGTGAAATCGTCCCAGTGCAGAGCAGAGAGCCAGACCCTTGGTGTTTGCGTGGGAGCTAACGATGGCTCCACTGCGAGCGACCACTGGCCGTCGTGGCAGCTGATTTTCTGGAAGCTGAGATTGTTCAGTGCGAGGCTGGGAAAGGGAAGGATGTGTGGCAAGGGTGGTGTCCAGGGTCAGAGACTGCTGTGAAGGATGGGCAGGAAGTGGGAGATCTTTGGACTTTCCCCTTTTTCTGTTATAATTAATGCCCAGGATCGTGGGGATGGGGAAGAGGCTGAGGCCTCACACGGTGCAGCAGCATTTTCCATGCAGGCCTTAAAACATTTATTTTCTCTCAGTTCAGACCTGCGCCACTCCCTTCTTTCCCAGTCTCGGGCCTCTTGACAATCCTATCCTAATACCTCGTCATAAATAAGTCTGATCAAAGTTCTTTGACCAGCGTCTGATCATCATCTAGGTTTTGTAGGTGGGGCTATTAATTAAGATCTGTAATTCAGAGTATTTAGACACTCCGGACTGTGATAGTCTTGAGACAGCGGGTGTCCGAGCTCTCTCTCATAATACCCTTTGAATATGGACCTGCTTTCTCAGGGTCCAGTCTGCTGAACACTTGCGGCCAGGCTGAGAAGCTGCCTGCTTCTGCTGCACTTGTTCTTGGATTCCTGACCTCTTCGTGCTCTTGAGTTGTGCAGCAGTGCACCGTGCCATGGGGTGGTGAATGGGACTCGGACTGAGAGATCCGGGTGCTGTTTCTCAGCTTGTCACTCCATGGGGTTTGGATAATTCATTTCACTACTCCATACACCGCTTATATGCCTATAATAGGATGAGGATCTTTGATAGACTGACATGCAGTTGGAATTGCCATACATACTGCAGGCTGGCTGACTTGCATACAGCCTTGATATCCCTTCGTAACTGGAACATACGTTAATCGCTGTGCCACAGATAATAAGCCAGGTTATAAGGGGGTCACCCACCTGACTCTGGGAAAGCAAAGGGGTGCTGCTAGGGAGCTGCAGCAAGTCTTGCCTTGGGGGTCCACCCCCCTGGCTGGGCCAGAGCGGAGGTCGTTAGTAAGGGGTGATGCTAATTAACTCCTGCACTTGCTGCTATTTTGGTTCCTTTTCTGACTGGGTCTCTTCCACAGAAAGGGGTATGTTGATTTTGGCTCAGAGTTGCAACCAGCACAGAACTGCAGGACTTCACAGGCTGCAGCTGAGCCTGCAGAGATGGAGACTAGTGTAGTGGCTTGCAGTGCCATTCGCCTGGCAGTGTGGCTCTGAATAAACCTGGCTAGGTTCCTCTCTGATGCAGGCATAGGGTAGGCCCAGGAAAACTGCTGCTGGTGACTGACCAGAACCAAACAAGACCCTCCCTGTGTCCTGGCCAGCAGCTGAGACCGCTAGATTCCCAGAAAGCAAGGCCTGGGCATGCCTTGGGGTATGCCCACATACTTGCCAGTCCATGCCAGTCCTGCCAGCCCCTTCAAGCAAAGTGAGTTAAGGTCAATGGCTGAGTTGGGGTAGAGCTCAGGACAAAAGCTCTAACCATTAAACCAGGGGAGGGCAATTATTTTTGGTGGAGGGCCGAATACTGAGTTTTGGCAAGCCAATGAGGGCCACATTACAGGCAGCCAGGGACAGATATATATTAATTTTCTAAATTTTTAGGGGCCCCGCGGGCTGGATAGAATGGCTTGGTGAGCCGCATCCGGCCCCCGGGCCGCATTTTGCCCACCTCTACATGAAACACACTGGCTTGTTCTTTCTTGTCCTTAGAATGACCCATGTGAGAGATGATGTCAATCGAACAGGCTTGAAATAGCGTTTAACTAACCAGCCACCTCTGTTAGGTTTCTCACTATTTAATGTCCCTTATCTATAGAGCAGACTGAGGAATTATTAACGATGTTTAATATTAGTAACCAAAACAGCTTTTCCAAAGTAACTGAAACAGTATTAGTAACCAAAGCCAAGCAACTGTTTCAAAACAAACACTTTCCAAGAGAGAAATCCATTTGGTTAATTCACAGACTCATTGCTATCTTGTTATAATGACAGACTTTTATCCCAGTTCATTGAGCAGATGATGTCTTGATACTATGGTAAACCTCTGGATCCTTATATGTATTTCAATCAAATTTACGTGCAAATGGAATTAATGAGATTGTTTCTGCCATGGTGGCATTTGAAAGTGATAGGAAAGCTCCTGTACTGGCCAAGCAGCGGAGCCGGGTGGTATTTCTGTGCTTGGAGGTAATGGAGAGCTTTTCGTGCCGTGTCCAATCTATTCCACATTTTGAGGGAATGATGTAGGCATCGGTGAGCAGAACCTTGATGGCGTTGGTGACAATTAAAATGGTCAGAAGGGTGAAATAGGGAGCCCATGGTATCTGCTTAGTGGAGCTACCAGCTGCAGCTACCTCTGTAATGTATCTACAGAGGAAAGAGCTGGTTGATGGGAGCCATTAGCACATTCTGGCATAACAGCATCCCCCATCTCAGCCCATCCTCCAAAATAAGCTTTAAAAAGCTGCCACTGAGGGGGGCGGGGGAAGAAAAGGAGTCAGAGTAAGGTGAAGGGAGCCATGGAGTCCCTGGCATGGGTGCTGGGAATAGGTGCATGCACAGAATGTCCTGTTCCGGTGGCAAACCTGGGTGGGAATCCAGATGGGGCAGTTGCAGGGACTCTCTGAAATAGGAGGCGGTGGGAGGAAGTACACAGGGAATGGAGGGTTGTCAGGAGCTCCCGGTGGGTGCAATGAACTCAGTGTGTGACTTTCCAGTTATATTGCAGGGTCGCAATTCAGAGAGAGACCACCTTGGAGGTCTGAGCGGGGTGCTTGTAAGCTAGGTTTTGCCCCTTCTACACGCAGCACCACTGCATGCGGCGCCCCCAGCAAAACTGGAAACTAATCCTATGAAAAACCAGCAGCTAATCCTGTGAAAAATTGGCAGCTAATCCTGTGCTTCTTAGTAAAGCACTAGAACAGGTTACCCAGAGAGGCTGTGAAATCTCCATCCTTGGAGATTTTTAACATACCTGGCTAGACAAAGCCTTGGCTGGGATGATCAGGGCCGGCCCACAATTTTTTGGGGCCCCCTGCAAGATATAGTTTTGGGGCCCACGATCCATCAAGATCAAAATTGTGGTTAATTGCAGTATAAACTCACTGAAATAAAATAGTTGGGGCTGGCTGCACACTACAGGGGGTGCGAGGTGGGGGCAGCACGTGTTGGGGATGCCTGAGTTCCCTCTCCAGGGCCGGGTGCAGGGCTGGGGCCAGGAACTCCCCCACTTGGCCAGGAAAGGGCTCCCTGCCTTCATCGAGCCCTTTAAATGTGGCGCAGGTGGCGGGGGGGGGGGGCGAGTGGGGCACGGCCCCTTGGCTGCAGGGCCCCCTGCGGCCGCAGGTTCTGCAGGACAGGACAGGCCAGCCCAGGGGATGATCTAGGTGGGGATGGTCCTGCTTTGAGGAGGGGGTTGGACTACACCTCCTGAGGTCCCTTCCAACCCTCATTTTCAATGATTATATGAAGCTCTACTAAATTCTCTGGAATTCACCTGGGCTTTAGGCAGAGACGGCTGTAGCAGGGTGCAGGGTCGGGGGTAAATCAGCCTGTGCAGGGCCCGGATGCGACGGAGGTGGGGTGGGGTGGTGAGCGGCCAGATGCAAAGCGGGTCCAGCTCCACAGGGCCCCCCAAAGCGCGGGGCCTGGGGCAGTCGCCCTGATTTCCCGCCCCCCCCCCAGGGACGGCCCTGGCTGTAGGTACTTGGCACTCACCGAAGATTCGGAGCAGCAAGCAGATTCCAAGCTGCTTCCTACTTTTCCCCCCAAGAAGCTGCCGGTTCTCTCAGCCACTTGGATGGTGTGGTTTTTGGGTTTTGTTCCCCCCTAAGATCTCTGAAACATTTGTTACTTTTTTTTTTACTGCATCTATTTTTCTGAAGGGAAGTAGTTTCCATTGACAAACATCAGTAGGCAGAGCTGATGATGCATTTTTCCAGGCCCTATTGATGGTTTAAGATAACTTCAGGACAGCCCTTGGTGGTGCAGCACTAGTACCCAAGTGCATGTGAGTTATTCAGAGGGTTTAACTCTGGAATGCCCCTTCTGAGAAGCATTTAGCTTGAGTAAACAGTACAGGTATAAGCCATTTTACTGCTTGTCTGTGAGAATTGGCAGGAAATTGGGTTGTCCAGCTCAGCTTCAGCGCAATGACTACTTTCTTTAGGGAGGCTTCCTTCAGCTTTCTCACCCATGCTATTAGGCCAGCTGGATTCTTGTTCTCTCTAGATTTTGCAGGGGTCTCTGTACACAGGACTAAAAAAGACAGAATTAAGAGAATGCTTGCCAGTGAAAATACAGTCCTTTGTATCAAGCAGGTAACTCCTTGCTCTCCTGCCAGGCAAAAGTGTCCTATGCTTCTTCTGTATGGTCTTTTGCACTGTTGTACAGAAAGTCCCAGCATCCTGATGCAAATCATCTTGTGCTGTAGCAGCGTGTGCAATAAGACATGTTGGGCCATATGCTGATCATTTAGTTTGACTCATTGCTAGCTTCTGCAGGTTGCTTTCTTGGGCCCATTTATGGGATGCCCTTGGGCTAGCTTTGCACCGGGGCTGTGCCCACCAGCATGCCAAGCTGTCTTCAGCAAAATCCAGTAATCCATGTTAGAGCAGGGGCTTTATGTAAACTCCCTTCAGTTGCCTTGGTGCTTCTGTCCTTACTTAGTAGTCCATTATGCAGCCAAATAAGATAATTTGACTGACTTAGTTACCAGTGGCAGCTGAGTTAATAAAAGCACGCAGAGGCCCTGCTGTCCCAACACTGTTGCTCCCTGCACCAGCTGATAGGGTTAAGGGGGTCACTGCCTGGGTATCATGATCTTTGCAGAAGTGCTAGGCATACAGTTCATCACCCCTCCAGTTGTTTCACCCTTAATGTTTTGGTTGATTCACTTTAAAGATTGTCCCTTCCAATCAGTTTTTTGATACATTGGTTTTCGTGATTCACGACAAACTCCTGGGAGAGCTGAGTTTTGGTCATGTGCCTAGTTAAATAAAGTATGGTCCTAACTCAGGGGTGGGAAAAATGCGGCCCGTGGACCAGATGCGGCCCACCAGGCCATTCTATCCAGCCCGCGGGGTCCCTAAAAAATTTAGAAAATTAATATTTATCTGCCCCTGGCTGCCTGTCATGTGGCCCTCAATGGCTTACCAAAACTCAGTAAGCGGCACTCCGCCTGAAATAATTGCCTGGCCCTGTCCTAGCTGTTGGCCATGTTTTGGGGGTAGCACCATGGCAATAAAATTACTGGAAATACAAGGGGTCTGGTGCAGAAATCCTTGGCAGCCACACTTTACCAGGAGAGCTTCTTCCATCTCCCCTGGCCTCTTTCTCTGGTTTGGCCACCATCAATCCTTCCAGATCATGGTGTATGCATGAGAGGTCACCCAGACCTTCAACACATATGCTTAGGCAGTAGTATGGAGGAGCAGAGGCTGCCCAGACCTTCCACCCCCTCTTTAAGACAGAATCCAAAGACCAGCCTGAGTCCAGACGTTTGGTGCCTCCATGGCTGTAGTTGTATAAGCATTCGGGAACTGAACCCAGGTCTCTTGTGTGGTAGACAAGGATGCTACCACTGAATCACAGGGGACTCCCCTGGCTTCTTTAGGATCTATTTTAAAATGTTGACACTGAAAGAAAAAGACAAAGAGAATAATAAAGTGGGGGTGGGAGGCCACACGGAGCCTTGAACTGTGGAAAGAGGGGCCCACAGAAGCCCCCGTGGGTGGGAGACTGAGCCCTTTGTGTAGGGCTGGGTGCTGGAAGGGTACGCAGAGGTTTGCAGGGAGCTAGAGTTTTGTCCTTTATTGAACCTTTATCTACCAGACTCAGCTTCCATACAAATGTATAGGCATAAAATAAAAGAAGCATTTCCCAAAAATGGGTTTGAGTTAAACCTGGCCTTCAAGAGCTGGAGTTGCTTGCTTTCCTGCATGGAGCGCTTATTCTGCAACCAAGGCCACAACTGCAGCCGCAGCCAGGCTAAGGTTCCCCTGAGCTACCTCCAGTCTGGCCAGCACGGGTGGTAGCAGCAGTGAGGACAGTGGAGTGGGCTCAGGAAGCAGAGTTGGCACCCATGGGCCAGGCAGGCTCCCACAGCCCATGGTGAAGCCACTTCGACCATGTCATCACTGATTTTGTTGCCCAGACTGGCTGGAGTTACCCTGGCGTGGGGGTACCTGCCTGTGCTGAGCCCCAAGGATTCTGGTGCTTGGGGCCTTATCTAACACTATTGTTAACATGCTCCATATCTTCTGTACTCCTGCTGCACCCTGCCCTTGGCGCTTTGGGAGTGAAGGATGCTTGTGCATTCCCTCATTTTATACAGCCCATATCCCATGTGCTGGGAGTTGGTATCTATTTGTGGAAGGATTAACACCCCTGACCTGGCCTGGACACACCCTTAATGGGAAGCACTCCCCTCTCCAGCTGCAGCAGAGAGGCAGTCATTTAAATTTTAAAGGCTGGGCACATGGAACAAGAGGTGGGAGGAGGCAGTCTGAGATCTCTCAGTGGGTGAGCACTTCTTGGAAGGAGGCTGTTAGTGCCTTTGCAGCTGTGATTCTTCTTCCCTTTTCCAGTGCACCGTTCTGGGGCTGTAGAGAGGTATGAGGAGCGGATTTGCGCCAACTCTCTTTTCTGGGGCGAAAATCAAACGTGGTTAATTGATTGTCTGTCTTCTTACTCCCAGGTTACAGACATGGAGGAGATGGTCATCTGGGAGCAGTACACTGTGACGCTTAGCAAGGTGAGTGGCATCCCTTTCTGATTGCTAGGGAAGGGCTGTTGAGGGTAGTAGCTTTATTGGGTAGGTGGCTGGCAGTGGCTTATCTTGTGAGCCTCCTGAATGAGGTGCCCCTCTGATGTGGCTTGGATTTCACTAATGAGACCCTTGTTGCCAAAGTAGGATAATGATGGTCATACTCGGATGCTTCATCAGATTGTTGAGCACCTTTGTGAAGCATCAGTGGTAGGGACGGAGAAACCGAGACACAGGAAATGGAAGTGTCTTGTCTGACGTCCCCAGCAGGCAATGGCAGTCTGCAACAGAAATCAAGTCTCTCGAATGCCAGTCCCCAGCTTTCCTGTTAATGTTAGCTGCCCCGCTGACAGCAGGAGCCCCCTCAGAGTCTCTTGTTCATGCCACCTGGCACCCAGTGCTCTGCCTGCTTTCTCCTGGGCATTTCTCATGGGGCCAGCTGTGCATTAGCCTGGACAGCACTGCCACCACCAAGTAGCCCCAGCAGCTCCCCAGTAGCGGTGTGCCAGCTGGGGATCCTGTCTTATAGCCCTGTGCTCTGACTCTCCTGACTCCAGAGGGCAGTTCCCTTGCACGAGTCAAAGGAGACTGTTCCCAGCAATGCCGTTACTGCTGCCCTCTGCCTCCTGCCCTCCCTCGTCTACCAGCAGCTGGTAACTCCTGATTCCAGTTCTGGCTGCATTATATCTAACTGTGCATGTTTCTGTTGCATTAGGACCCTCGAAAAGGCTTTGGCTTTGCTGTCTCGGGTGGAAGGGACCGGCCCAGCGGTATGAATGGGGACACCTCTGTCTTTGTCTCTGATGTGGTACCCGGGGGCCCGGCTGACGGCAGGCTCCAGTAAGTGGAAATGGGGCTGGTGGAACGTGCTAGGGAAAGTCTTGTGACCGGAGATGAGGCTGAGGCTGCATGCTGGATTCTGGACTTCCCAGTCCCTGGGGTGTATCGGCACTGGCTCCATCTCAGTCAGCGGACAGAACAGCCCAAATGCTTGCTGACGGATCTGCAGCTGTTAGTCACTATCCTTATGCCCATTTCAAAGGTGGGGATGCTGAGGTATTGGGACTCTCAAGGCAACAGAGTGAGCTCGGCAGACCCTGGATTAGAATTTGAGAGGTTCTGGTTTTCTATCATGCTCTGGACATGATGAATGAGGGTTGAATGCTGCCAGGGTTGGGAAACGGGTCAGCTGGGGTTACTAGTGTGGTGGGGGGAGAGCAGAGGCAGGGGAACTTGAGTCTCTTTCTAGGCAGGGTTGTGAAAGCAGATCCCAGCTGCCAGACCCCTATCAGTGTCAGCTTGCTGAGGAGCTCTGCCTCCCATCTTACTCCGAGGCAGCCCAGTTTCCAGCAGTGGTCGGACTGGGGACAGAGCGGATGGGTGGAGAGGAGTTATGGTTGTGGATGGGTGAAAGTTAAAGGACATCATGTGGCCTTGGTGGGGATCTGGCTCTGGGGATATGCAGGCATGTGTGCTTGCCCTTTGGAAAGCATATGAGGGTCAGGCTTGAACTACAGAACCAGCTGCAACAGCATCTGGCTCCCTGCAGCTTCCCGTGGCTGAGGGGCAGCTCTCAGGCATTTGAGGGTGCCATCGCACTTGGGTTAGTTGTGCGATGGCACACTCACGATGGCCCTGTGCCCTGCTGGGGGAGTGTTGTCCAGGGATCTGCCCAGCCTAATTCTTTCCTTTCCAGGGCAAGAGATAACATTGTTATGGTGAACGGCCTTTCCATGGAGAACGTGTCCTCCTCTTTCGCCATCCAGACGCTCAAAACCTGTGGCAAACTAGCCAACGTTGTAAGTGTCCCATAGCCTGCTGGGGAGTGGGGCTGGTTTGGTTTGGGCAGGAAGGGAGGCTATTAGGGACCAACATAGATTCACATTCTGCTGCCAGTGGCAGACAAGAGGGTCAAACTCAGCCTGTGGGACTGGGTGCAGCTCTCCTGAAGGTTTGACCTCCCTCGCCTTTAGCTCCGATGTTGCCCTGAGCTTGAGTTGTCAGACATGAATGCTCAACTTCGAGTTAGCTGCCCCTTTTGGGGTGTAGGCTAAACCCACATTAGCTGAATCCATTGGCTGCAAACACAACCAGGGGCAATATTGCTGTAGGCTAACTCCATTCGAGTGACACTCGTGCTCCAGTGCCTCCCTGCCTTGTCCAGAAGGGATTGCTCGTTCCTCCTACAATTCAGTGGGAAGAACACAGAGCAGTGCAAAGAGGCATGAGCTGTGCCCTGGAAGGCCTAGTGCCATGCATAAATAAGGGGAGGGCTACTGAATGCTGCTGCTCCAGCATGGCTGATTTCACTCAAGCTGAGCTAACTTGGAGCGTGTCTGTTCCACTCCCTCAGCCCTCCAGCGCACTGTGCAAAAACCTGGTCCCACTTGCACACTCCTGCTCGTGCCAAACCTGGAAAGGAGGCAGCGAAGTTGTAGTGGGGTGTTCCCAACACAGAGCGTGAAAGCAGTGGGGGCAGGACACCTCCAAGCTGCCCTCACTTGCCTCCTTTCCAGGTCTGGGATGGGTTCAGGGAGGATGGGTGAGTGGGATGTGCTTCTCGGCGCCCTTACACTCTTAGGAAGTCGTATGGAGGTGCCTGCGGAGAAGTAACACGACAGCTGATAACGAGCCAGGCAAGATATACCCAGACCTGGGTGGGATCCTATCCATTTACACTAGAGGTGGATATGGGGCCCACATCCTCATTTTTGTGGACTGGGAGACTTTTAAAGCCAAAAACTCCAGGTTTTTGTGATGTCACTTGTTTAGATTGACACTTCCTGGGCCCTGTTAACATGAGACCTGACTTGCAAGAATAAACCAGCATCTTAAATTACTGCAGGGCACTGATTCATTGCAAAGTTCTAAAATCGTGAGAGAGGATAAATCCAGGAATAACCCTGGGCAGCCACAGCTGGAAGCCAATTGCAGTTATTATGGGATGGCAAGCAGCAAACGCCATCATTTAAAATAGCAGTGGAATTTATATCAAGGCCAATTTTTCAAACCTCTGCTTTAATAAAAAAATCACATGCATAATCAGAACAGCTTTTGAAAATCCACGTGTGAAGCTACGGCCTGGCCCAGAGCTGTTGTGAAATGAAGGTGATTCCATTAAAGGGTCCCAAGATGTAGCTCCCCAAGATATGGTTCAAACCATGAGCTCTAGGTCCTGTGCTCAGATGGCTACTTCCTGAGACAAGTGTTAGCAGAGCCTGGAAGGCCTCTACACATGGGGTGGGCAGCCCTCCACTGTTCTGCTCTCCTGAATAGAGGCTGTGGACAAAATGGCTCTGTGACCTGGGCTATTATTGCTGAAGCAGTGGAGCTGTGCAGCCCTGACTGGAGGAGGCGCACCTCAAGAAGTCTTCAAGTTAAAGGCAGTGCTCAGTGTAGTTTGGAGCAGTGCACCATAGTTCAAACCATGGTCGCTAAAAGGAATATTTAATCTAATGGGTAGCCCTTTGGATAGCTGGGCATATATGACCATTGCAAAGCCATGGGCCAGCAGGGAGTTCAGGCATGATGTTGGGAGTGAGTGGAGGAGAGGAAAGGGCAGTCAAGACACAAGCATTGGCAGAAGGGATGTAGACCAAAGGGTGGAGCTCAGCTGGCGATCACCTCCTCTTCTTGTTTCCTTTTTATTCATGCATGTGGAGCAGTGCAGCAGATCTGGATCCCCAGTTGCTGACAACATCAGTACACCATCCTTTGGGTAGGGGGTATGATGACTGGACAGCTATACTGGTAAAAACCATAGTGTGGGGGCTGTTATATCAGTAGAAAGGTGATATAAGCCAGTGTAGTTATTCCCCTTCCCCTAGGATAGTTTCCTATAAACCAGCACACTTATACTAACATAACAGCAGCAACACTAGGTAGGGGCTTGTGTTGTTCATAAAGCATTACTGTATCAGGGCCTTGGTTTCCACACCTGTCAGTCGGGGATAATGACCGTGTCCATCTGAAGTGCTTGGAGCCCTGCACTTGAGAAGCACTGTAGAAGTGCTTGGCTTGCCTTAGACTCAGGGGAGTTGTCTCTGTTTAGCAAAGCCAGGCTACTTTACCAGTCCAATCATCTTTCCACCTACAGACTTTGAAGAGACCAAAGAAAATTCAACTTCCTGTTACCAAAACCAGCCAGCTGAGCAGTCAGCCTCTCCCTGGCAACTCCGTACGCTCTGCCAACACTGCCCGATACGATTCAGATGGGGAAGACCAGGAAGACG
>NW_005842226.1:1904528-1905959 GCF_000455745.1 Alligator sinensis
CGGCCCCAGGACGACATGGATTACAGTAGAGGGTACGATGGAGATTCCTCTAGTGAGAGGAGCTCAGGCCACTATCGGGATGACAGCAATTATCGGAAACAGTTGTCCAAAGGCAGGAGGAAGAGCCAAGATGGTGGCTACAGGAGGCACAGCCAAGATAGTGGTTCGGATTGGCAGAGGCCACAGTCCACCAATGGGTATGGCAAGGAAGAGGATGCCAATGGGCTGGCTCTAGTGTCTGGGTTCAAGAGGCTGCCACGCCAGGATGTCCTCATGAAACCCATCAAATCGGTTCTGGTGAAGCGGAAGGAGAATGAAGGTAAGGAGCAGCTCAAATGGAGGCTTCCCCATTTTTGCTTCTCACTGTCCCTGCCCTTCATCCTGTTGGACTGTACCACCCCTTTCTTGTAACCAGCACCCCTTTTCTTGAGCCCTTAGTCCCCACATGTGGTAGAGGCTACTGAGTGAGTATATGGGAGGGACAGAGAACTCTGGCTTGAATTTGGAGCTGCTGGCCTGCACTCCCTGCACCCCCACTATCTCTGGGCCTCCCCCCAGCTCCTTGCTTTTGCTTTCTTGCCAACTGCCCACATCTGCCTCTGTTCTGCACTGCCTTTACCCCACCCCTCTGGGCACTTGGTGGAGGGGCAGGCACTAGGGGGCGTAGGCATAGAGGGGACAGGCAGAAGGAGGGCAAGTGGTGGGGGGAGGCAGCAGGGGGCAAAGTGTGGGAAGGAAAGGGGTGGGGATCAGGCTGCTTGACTCCCCCCTGCCACTGCTCCTTTGTCTACTGTAGCAGTGGAAGGGACAAATTTAAGATGACCCTCTGTAATGGGGCCTTCCCAGGGCTGGTTTGACTTTGGCCCGCCCACATGTCTCTGAGGCAGGCTAACCACCCATCTGTGTCGCCTGCCATGCCTTGATGATAAATGATTACAATGTTACTCAGGTGGGAGGCTGCCCATTCTGAACCCTGATGTAAAGGGGAATATCCTCGGCTCCGTTCCATCCCTACACTGTGGCCCGAGCCTCACAGATGGCATCTTGGGCTGCTGTGCCACAGGCAGTCCCACCAGGCTTACCTACCCTGGCAGGGTGCAGTTTTATGTCATGCCCAGGACCTGGGGCTTCCTCCATCCCCATAGCCCCACCTCATACCTTCAAGGTGTTCCTGAGCCTCAGCTCAGCTGATTGATGTATCTCTCACCAAACTGCTGCTTCACCCTATTTATAGCCTGATCTCAAAAATGGCCACTGCAGTCAAGCACCTGGCTGCTTCCTGCTGCAGCCCTTAAACTAGCAAGCACCAACAATGCCCTGCCACACCCTTCAGTAGTTAAATTCTGTGTATGGAAAATTATAACAAACTAGCCAATTGCCCATCAAGAATGATTGATTGGTTGTTTGTTTTTTGCGGGGGGGGGGGGGGGG
>NW_005842226.1:1905996-1906466 GCF_000455745.1 Alligator sinensis
CTTCCCCACTCCACACTGCAGCAACAGGGGGAGGGGAGGAGCAGGCCCAGGTCTGATGAGGAGGAGGACCAGGCCTGAGGGTGGGGAGAAGGCAGCCCACTGGGGCAGGGGGAGGAGCAGTGGGCCCAGGGCTGATGCAGGGGAGTGGGGTAGAGGAAGAGGAGTGGGCCCTGGCCTAAGGTGCTGGAGGAGGCCCGCTCACGGCCTCGTCAGGCCGGCTTCTCCCCCTCCCCGCCCCTCATGCTTGCTCCTCCTCCCCGCCACCCACATCGGGTCTGCTTCTCCCCCCATCGCTACTGCTCGGCCCATGTCAGCCCTGCAGGAGGCAACAATGGAAGGGGGAAGGAGCGCTGGCCTTGCCCCCCCCCGACTTCATTGTCACCACTTGCAGGGAGCAGGGCGGGGTGTGAGGCCCGCCCTACCGGCCTCACCCCCCCCCCCCCCCCCCGCGACCCCCCGCCTCCCCCGCC
>NW_005842227.1:0-4984 GCF_000455745.1 Alligator sinensis
GCTGTGCTGTCTGCTCCAGGAGAGAAGGGTTACAGGGGAGGGGAAAAGAAGGGACTGCGCCCCAGGTAAACCCTGGCTGTGGTCTGGGGCTAGGAAGGGGGGTTAAAATCCCCTTCCCCCGAGTACAGAGCTGCCCTGCTCTACTAAACTTACTGCTGGCTGTGACTGTGGACTAAAAATCCCAGAGGCACGTGGAAGCAGGAAGAGGAAGTGATGAGCAACCCTGCAGAGTCCTGCTGCTGTTATTGTGGACTTCAAATCCCGGAGACCTCTGGGGCAGCAGAAAGAGAAAGCAAACACATAACCCATGCTGGCTACATGCCAGAGATGTGTGCTCTAGCACCCCCGGCTTCTGGTCTGAGCCACTTCAGGCATGTGGCTGCATTTTCTGAATCAAAAGTAAATGTCTGTTCACTTCTTTCTCAGTTTATTCTCTGCAGCTTAGACTAACCTGCAAAGACTGAACTGATTCAGCCTCAGGCTTTTTGATTGTCTGTACTTAGCCAGAAGGAGAGAGAGAGAAAGAAAGAGGGAGAGAGAGAATTTAAACCTCTTATATGCCAAAGGAAACTACACAAGTTCTTCCTTTCACCTTCCTACCTCCAAACCTAAAGTTACAATAAAATTATGCACTTTACACAGGGAGTGTGGCATGAAGACAGAAACAGGTGCATAATAGTTTTAGTTCCGCTACACCCTCCTCTCCACTTGCACTCACCCCCAAGAGTTTATTATGGGTAGTTAAGTTCAGAGAGAGAAAGCACATATACATATATACATTTTTTTTTGCTCAACTGCCCATAATAGACTCTTGGTAATAATGAGGAGATAACACTGATGTAGACTTTCTTCCCAAGAGACAAGCTCAAACACTATCACCTGTGCCCACGTGTTCTTCATGCCTGAGTCCCTGAAGAACTATTACTACAAAAGGTGAGTGGGTCTGGCTCCCCTTCACTACACTTTTGTGACTCAATCTTAAGGGTAAGATAATGATGTGTTACAAAAGTCTATGAATTAATGGATTTTCAGGGAACTGAGCAGGGTGGAACAGAACCACAGTGAGGTGCTGAAGCCCACTTAGAATCTGTTCCTAATTGTGCTCAAAACAATACATATACTACATTATTCTTGTTATTATCACCTAAACCAACTATTAAGAGAACTCAACTTTAAACATCCAAATCAAGTAATTCAGGCCATCTCTCTCAATTTGTGCGCCATTAGTTGCAAATATTTATTTGCTCATCAGATTTGCCAAAACAAGAGGGAAGATATCAAAGAACAAACTGGGTGTCTCACTCCAAATCTAAAACTGAAGAAAAACAGTTCATCTCTTTCTAAATGTCAAACTGTACATTGCACTCTCTTATATACATAATTAATTAATGAATATTTTAACAACAATGCAACTTGGCATATTCTTCACTGATGAAAGCATTTAGTGGTTCCACACACTGAAATAGACTTTTATAGTCTTCAAAAGAGGCAGGTAGAACATTTTTGTTCTCCCCCTATTCCCTTCACAAAGTATAAAGAATTCACAAAAAAACGTACTCAGAAAGGTGAACAGGAGAGAATTCAAGCCTGAGCCACTTCAGGACTTCTGCTCTCATCTATCCAGGGTATATAAAGCAGAATTCTACATGGCACCCCTAAAATGATCTCTTTCCTGATGTTCTCCTGGCCTCTACAGACTCTTCCAGGATACGTCGCAGAGCACAAACTCAAATCTCAATGACATCTAGAATCCTGCAGTAGAGGTCTGCAGCATATATATTTAGGGACATCATTTAAAGAACCCTCTGAAAAAAAAAAAAAATCAATCCAGATGTGTATCACTATTGCATATATAAAACACATGTGTGTGTCAGAAGTGACACTTATTTGAAAGTGGTTTATTTAAAAACAAACAAACACAGAACAACCATGACAACTGTTCAATTTTTCCTGTTTTACTGTTGTTTTGAGACAGACCCAAAGATGATGTAGGGTTGGAAGACAAAGTAGAAGGAATGTTGGCAACAAAGCTGCTACTAAAGTTAAATGTTTCATGATCTAATCCAAATCAAAAGGTTTAAAATAGCAATTTCTGCTGCCTGCCTTTGTTAAGTATTATAAACATGCATCTGTAGATTAACAGCCTGAAAAGGTATAGTAAAGACCGCATCCCATGAATGAGTTTAAGTGTTTTTCCAGTTTATTAAGCTAAACTTTAATTTTCTAAATTTTATTTAGATTAGCAGCTGCTGCTCTCTGGCTTCTCATGTACACTGGACAGAGAAAAGAATTCAAATGACTTCAGGTTAGATTCCTGGCTAGTATTTCAAAATTCGCAATGAGGAAGAAATTGTTCCCCTTGCAATGACCCTACTGTGCTAAAATAAAACTGCTATTCTGTTATTGAGAGAAAGAACTAGAATTTTCAGGATTATAAAAGGTGTAAAACTGAAAATATGTTTTTTCTCCAGTATTTCCTGCTCCTATCCCTCCCAACAGGTCTCTCAGGCTTGCACATTCCTCATAAACGTTAGCTGGGGTTAGAACAGGGTTGGGCAATTATTTTGGGCAGGGGGCCGTTTACCCAGTTTTGGCAGGCTGTCGAGGGCCGCATGGGTAGTCCCACCCCTTGACAGGTGCCCCACCCCCTGGTAACCAACTTGGAACCAATGTCCCAATGTCTTGGGACCAATGCCCCAGGGCCAGCACAGGTGGGGCCCAGAGTGGGGTGCTGGCCAGCAGGGGTCTGTGGAGTCGGGCTGGGCTGCACCAGCAGGGAGGGGGAAGCTGCCTCATCTCCACAGAGCCCCTGCCAGCTGGGACCCCATGCTCCTGCTACCCTGCTCTGGGCCCCACCGGCACTGGCCCCAGGCCACTGTGTCAGGCCCCGTGCTCCCGCTGGCTCCCCACCCACTCACACCCAGTGCCGCCCCCCTCCCCAGCCCCACGGTACAGGCGGGGGG
This sequence comes from Alligator sinensis, assembly GCF_000455745.1. Lineage (NCBI taxonomy): Eukaryota > Metazoa > Chordata > Crocodylia > Alligatoridae > Alligator > Alligator sinensis. The sequence goes on from NW_005842227.1 coordinate 2,964, forward strand.
CAGTGCACAGTCCTGACCCCCTGCTCGCCAGCAGGGAAGCTGGTGCTGCACCTGGGCAAAAGTGGCCCCTTGCCTGTGCTCCCTGCTGCAGGCGCTCACAGCCCGCGCGGGGCTGTCCAGGGCAGGCACAGGCAACCTCATGCAGGGTGCTGGCCATGGGGTGGGCAAAGGGCCACTTTTCCCTGTGCTCAGCACCAGCTTGTAACCCGCCCCACTGCCAGCTAGCCTGGCAGCAGGAACAGGTTACAAGCTGGTGCTGAGTGCAGGGGGAAGGGAGAAAGCAGCCCTTCCCCACCCCATGCCCGAGGCCCCGCGCTGCTGACGTTCGCAGCCTGCCTGGGGCAACCTGTGCCTGCTCCAGACAGCCCCGTGCAGGCTGTGAGCGCCTGCAGCAGGGAGCACCGGCCAAGGGGTGGGCGAGGGGCCGCTTTTCTCCACGCAGGGAAAAGTTGAGCGCGGGGGTGGAAATGGCCCGCTCCCTGCCCCACGCTGTAGGCGCTCGCAGCCCGCATTGGACTGTCCGGAGTGGGCACATGCAGCCCCAGGTGGGCTGCGAGCAGCTGCAGCGCAGGGCACCAGGTGTGGGGCAGGGAGGTGCTGCTTCCCCCTCCCCTCCACTCCTTCTCTGCCCGGGGTCCCCCCCCTTACCTGAGCTTCCCATGCCAGGGAAGCCGCATGATCCCAGGCCAGAAGCCCCAGCTTGGACTTCTGACTGGGGGGCGGGGCTGGGTGGTCCCTGCTGTTGTGGGAGCCTGCTGGGCTTCTCCTGGGCCCTACTGCCCTTGGTCCCTGCCATTTTTTACAAGAACCAAAGGCAGAGAAATATTAATTTTCTACATTTTTTAGGGGCCCTGTGGGCCAGATAGAATGGTCTCATGGGCCGCATCCGGCCCGTGGGACGTATTTTGCCCACCTCTGGGTTAGAAAGACCAAAATCCACATATTTAACCATGAAACTGCCATAGAAAAACCTACACAACCATTTTAAAGGGATTTCTTTTTAGTGGGGGTGGGGCATTGGTCATACAGAGACTTATACCAAATAGAGTTTTTAGCTACAATGGTGCCAATTCAGATTTACACTTTATCCACCAAAAAAATCTATATCTCAGTTTTTTTGATCAGATGGGTACCTGAACTAGAAAAGTCAGGGTTACAGAGCTTGTTGAATTTTTGACCTGTCCACTAGTCTAAGTGCAACCCTCTCAGCTCTCAGGCCTGGTACCAGGTGAAATCCCATGATTCACTAACTCTTAGACTAGGAGCCAAGTATGAGCTGCTCTGTAGGAACTGAGAAAGACATGGAGGAGATTGTTTTCTTTCTTTTTTCTTTAGGTTTTTCAAGGAATTATTAACACATATAACCACCAGACCACATTCCACTCAAAATACTGTTTAATCTTAGGAATAGAAACAAATTTGAATTATTTTTAAGTAGAAGTGCACCAATACATAAGTCCGATACCAGATCAGCACCAATATATAGAAAATTGACTATATCGGAAATTGGCCTGATGTGGCCAATAAATTGGCCGATTAATGCCCTTGTGTGCATGCAGTCACAGCAAAGCATGCAGGCAGTGAGAAGCAGAGCCCAGCAGTGTACTGCTGGTAAGTCTGTTGTGGTGAAAGGGGAGAGGGGAGGGAAGGAGTATGGGGGGCAGATCAATGTCCCCCACAGTGAGGGAAGGAGTGGGGCTGGGGCTTGGGTAGGTGCTGCCCAGTCAGGGAAGGACGGGTGCGGGACAGAGCTGCGGTTTATGCAGGGGGTGTGGGGGGAGGGGGCAGCTCCCACCGCTGCGTGGTGCTCATCCGGCAGCTCCCGCCACTGCACCCGCTGCTCATCTGGGAGGGAAGTACGTGTCCCCAGATCTGCATGAAGCGGGCTGCCGCTGCAGGTTGGGGGCTGCAGTGTGCTTGGGGTGGGTGGCAGCAGCACTGGGAGGGGACAAAAGGGGGACTATGGTGAAATTTGGGGTGGCTGCAGCACCCATAGCCCCCCCCCAGCGCTGCTGCCACCT
>NW_005842227.1:5096-23069 GCF_000455745.1 Alligator sinensis
GGCCGGGGCGCGCGCTGGGGGCCCCCCCCCCCCCCCCATCCCCCCCCGGGGCAAGCCATTGCTCCGTCCACATCTGCCCTGTCCGGGTAGCACCTACCCCGGTCCCAGCCACACTTCCTCCCTCATTGCAGGGACCTTGATCTGCCCCTTCCCCCCCACGCCCCTCCCCTCCCCTTTCACAACAGACTTAGCAGCTGCACACAGCTGGATTGGAAATCGGATCAGTTTCGGCCAATATGCCTCCTTAAAAATTGGCTATCGGTATCAGCCCCACAAATCTCTATTGGTGCACCCCAATTTTTTAGAGGTTTAGAGGCACATCTGTCTTATTTAAGCCTTACCTCCACCTTAGCCTACCAGAACAGAATTCACAAATGGGTGTACGTTTCGGCATGTTTTCCCTAAACAGCTCCCCTGAACTTCCTCATCTTTGTATAGTAAATGTTTAACCATTTATTGTCCTATTGATTTGGTTATGGGCACATATATTTGGAACTGTTTCAAAAAGGGAACATTTCAAAGAGAACAGCTGTTACTTCCCAATTACCACCTGTGGACAAGTTGGGAATTATACAAATGTAGCAAACTGCTCCAACTTCAGCACTGGATTCCATACCCTCTGGTTCTGAGGACTGGCTAAAAAACCTGCATAACCTAACTGGAGTTAAGGTGGGAATATTTTTCCAGGTAATAACAATTCAAATACTGCCTCCTAATCTATAGTGAATTATCTTAATTATCTTACCTGAAACTGCTGCATCTTTTATCTTCCTGCTTCTTCCCTGCCCCACTCACCATGAGCCTATGATTAAACTAAGCCAATATTCAAATATACTACACATTCCAACAAGCTGGTCACTAATAAGTTACAAATAAATAAATCAATTAATTAATTAATTTTTTTAAAAATCGCATTTTCACATGAGATTTCTTGTAAACAATGTTTATAGTTTGGGAAATTCTTCATTAAACTAGATTTGACTATACCTTGATTGAAATGCAACCAAAATATATGTCAAAGTTAACCTTTTAAAGCAAACCATAAAAGGATGGAGGATATTAGTAATATTTTGTTACAAATTGTCAAACATTCTCTGAGAGAGATTCTGGCCAACTAAATGCAAACACTTCAATCGCTCAACTCCAGATTTCAGCAATTTCCTAAGAAGTAAAATGAGGCACTCTATTAGCACTTAATTTCCATTGATTTTATACTAAAAACAAAGACTGATGCAAAATGGCTCGAAACAAAAGTGTGGAAGAACGTTTTTATAAGGTCAGATTAGGTACAGTACCCCTTACTAAGTTTTTGTCATATATTTTAAGAAATGTAAGCAGCAATTATTTACTGCTCTGTTGCTAGAATAAGTTAATCCTGAGAATTTGATACAGAAGAGAAAACAAAATCATGGTCATAAAGAGAGGCAAAATGTAATTTTCCTCCACCCAACCGAATTTTCTCTAGATCGGTCCAAGTGAAGGTACCAGTGTCTCAGATACATTTTAAAATGGTGGCCAGGATAATACACTTATATTCAAGATGATGGTTAAGATAGTGTCAATTTGCACCACTTCTCACCATAGAAGACAGCACTGTTCCTCTATGGCAGGAATGTGAAACTTGCTTGGCTCCCTGGTCAGACTGGGACTGCAGGGCTCCTTGCTGGCTGGATCCAGACCCACCTCTGGCAGCAGGGCAAGCGGAAGTGGTGTTAGCCATCAGGGGGCCTCAATCCACCAGGTCTGCTCAGGGAGCAAAGCGGGGTAAACTCAGGGGTGGGCAATTATTTCAGCTGGAAGGTCGCTTAACAAGTTTTGTGAGCTGTCAATGGCTGCAAGGGTAGACCCACCCCTTGACAGGTGCCCTGCTTGGCATCTTAGGACCTTAAGTCCTACCCCTAACCCCTGACCTTTGCCACCTGAAGTCCTTCCCCTAACCCCAGAAGTGCTCCTTTTTTTTCTTCTTTTTCTTTTCTTTTGTTTGTTTGGTTTTTTTTGGGGGGGGGGGGGCAGGAGGGGGGAAGAGGCAAAAGGGTTGGCATCTTGGAACCAAGAAAAAAACCCAAATCATATACTAAAAAAAAATAAAAAAAATCAAACATCTACTATAGCATATTTTAATTTTACTTTAAAAATATTTTTGTCCTGATATGTGTGCATTTGCATAGTGTATATACAGGCAATTGCATACTAGCTTAAAATACAGACTTACTCTTGTATATTGTATGTGGCTGGGCAAAAGGGTGTGTGGGTGTGGGTATAGTGGGTGGGTGTATATATGGGTATGTGGGAATGTGTGTGGGTATGGTGGGGGTGGGACATGTGGGAGGATGTGTGTGCGGGAGGGAGGGGTCCTCAGAGTCCCTGAAGTGCAAGTCCCTGGAGCTGCATGTGGTAGCAGTGAGCAGGGCCAGCCATGCCTGGTCCCACTGTATGCCCAAGTCCCCAGCCGCACATGGCAGCAACAAGTGGGACCAGCCTGCTTGGCCCCATAGTGCCCACTTCTGTGATCCCACCAGAGTCTTTGGGGCTGCACATGGCAGCAGAAAGCGGGGCCAGCCCCACCTGCCACATAGTGCACATTTCTGGACTCCTGCCTGATTCCTCAGCCGCACATGGTGGCAGTGAGTGGGACCAGCCTGCCTAGCCCCATGATGTGCATTTCTGCACTCCTGCCTCAGTTTCTGGTGGCTTGTGGGGGCAGCAAGCAGGGCCAGACCCACCTGGCTGCATAGTGCATATTTCCACATTTCTGCCTGGTTCCCAAGGTGCGCATGGTGGCAGTGAGCCACACCAATCCACCTGGCCCCATCGTGCCCATTTCCATGCTCCCGCCAGAGTCTCTAGCTTTGATTTGTTTTTGCTTCAAGTATTAAATTGAATAATGTAGCCCTACCATATCAGAAAAGCTTCTTGTTTTTCTTTGCCTGGAAAAATCTGTTGTTTTAAATGTAATGATGCATCTCGCTATGTGCATCCCTCTCTTCAAAATCCTAGAGCTGCCCATGTAGCTCCTCCTGATGCCAAAATCAAAATTGTCCATGAGTATACTTAAGTTATTCTGAAGAGAACACACTGTCATCAGAGGGTGATATGTAGATATGGACAAGGGAAGCAGAAAGAAATTACAAGAGAAAGTTAAAGGTGATATTCTAGTGGTGAGGGGGGAAAGGATTATATGCAAGGACCAATATATTTCTAGCACCCTAACAACTTAACTTTCATTTCTATGACAACATCCGAGTCGCAATGAATTTTCTGTAATAGATTGAGAACTTCGGTGAATTAATACAAACACTACATTTGTTTTTATTGTAATAGTAAATTCAATATAAATGACATTTTGAAATTTTTGGCTCATATATGCCGAATTTCCTTTTCCAATGTGCTATAACATTTTATATTGATACTGTAATACGTTGTGTGTGTTGTAAAATGGAGAAAAGCTTCAGGTTACTGAGAAGGTGATGTTTCTGGCAGCTAAGGATGAACAGAAAGTGGACTGTGTTTTTGCACCAAGGGGGACAGTTAAGATATTTGTTTTTCTGGAAGAGCATCAGATAACTCTTCCCCCCCCTCCAGAAAAAGCCTGCCAGCCAGAACAAATAAAACCACAGGCGCTGAAGCCATATTCTGCTGCTAGAGTTAGATTGTGTGGCCAACTCCATGACAGTGAGAAAAACATATCTTAAGATTTATACTAAAAATCTATTTATTGAAGTCTCCTTCTGGGTCACTCAAGTACTAAAATGACAAACATCACAAAGCAGAAAGGATTACTTTTATATCTGCAAGCCATTCACTGCCAAGAAGCATGAAACAGCATCAAGGGAAAATTTAAGAGCATGTTAAAAGAATAATTTCAATTTGATAGAACATTTATATTAAAGCCCAAACTGATCTTTTGTTGAATTCTGGTGCAAAGAGTACTTTAATTATGAAGCTGATTTTAGCAATAAGGCTACTGGAGCTTAACTCTCACCATTTCTGAAATCTCCTTTAAAAATGTGTATGTAAACATGCAAGAATGCTAAATATCAATAAAGACAGAAAAGAAACTAAGGCCCTCTGTAGATGTTAGGTTTGTTGTGGATTAAAACCAAGACATTCCACTTATATGACGCAAAACATACTGGTGGCTGGTTTATGTTGTAGTTTACTTTGAACACGTGACAAGTTATAGCCCCACCATGTAGCCTGATGCTGTGCAGTGCCTGCACAGGAAAAGCCCAGAATCTCCCCCATTCCAAGCTGCTCACAGTGCTGAGCTGTCATAGGCACATGTGCTGCCAGCTATGGATCAAGGAGCTCCTCAATCCACAGTTGCCTGTGTCACAGGACGTTTACCAGCACATAGGCAGCTAGCTGTATCCATGCTGGTTTCACGTTGCTGGGTACTGGGGAGCTCCATGATCCTGGTGCCTAGCTGGGTGGGTGCAGCCAGCTGCAAGTCCCAACAGATGTTCAATTGTGATCTGATAAATTTTGTTCCAGATCCCCAAAATTGTGCATTCTGCCACACACGTGTGGCATTTCAGGACAAGCAATTTTTTTGTTCTGTGATAAAATTAATTGGATCCATACTGTGGAATAAAATGAATATCAGCCACAGTATAACTGGAGCCCAAGACTCTACTGGCATAGATTCAATGAGAACTCAGATTTTCACATACAGAATATTTGTCTCAGTTTAGAAACTGGACTTCATAAAAAAAAATTAAGGAAAACTGATCTAATTTTAACTGATTAGGAATGCAATAGCCACACTATCTTGTGTAGTTTCATGTCATATTGCACTTAAATCGAAGCTTTAATCTTGTCGTTATGCTTAACTTTAAGAACAAAAGCAGTTCCACTGACTTTTAACTTGTAAGAGTGAGGCCTCAGATAACAAATGCAGGCCAACAGAGTAATTAGTCTTATATATGTTTTTGTTTGTTTTTAAATTGCTTCATGGGTTTCTTAACTGTGGGCAGATTAATATAGCTTTTATATACATTTAAAATTTTGTATAAGATCTTAGATAATGGTTTAGGGTGTGAACTAATACACATATACACAAGCACTGAAGGCCACAACTTCTCAAAACTCCATCCCATTTAGATTCCCATCACCAAACACTTAACTGACTCACCATAAGAGCGTCTAGGCAAAATTTATCAAGTTCCAGAGATTCTCTGGTCTGGTTAACTATACAAGGACCAGCGTCCTACTCTCTTAAGCATAGTCATCTCTAGAGATTGCAGCAACTTCCCAAACTACTGTCAACCTTCCAACAGTCCCAAGGCATCATCCAACGTTGAGTGTAGGAAGGGGAGGAAAAAAAAACTTTCACTGCACTGCAGGGGAATAGTTTAAAAATCGTTATAATGAATAACTCATCTCATAAGTCTGTTACACAGGTGGAATCCTTAAATGTTCAGCTTTCTGGACACACTGCACATCTGCAGTATGAGACTATGATGCAAGACATGATGTGCTATATCAGGTGGCCAACCTTCAATGGAGACACTAAAAATGGCATGGGCAGACTCTGTGTGTGTGTGTGTGTGTGTGTGTGTGTGTGTGTGTGTGTGTGTGTGTGTGTGTGTGTGTAACATGCAGCAGACTGGAGATGGAATGGGAGAGACAACAGCCAACTGGGCAGGAAGCAGAAAGCAAAGCATCATATCCGGCAGAAGAAGGGAATCAGAGTGGCACTTAGGCATCTACAGGTCTAATTTGTGGCATGCCTACCAAAAGGGCATATGCTATATATGATCTAGTTCACACACAAAAACAGTAGAATGCAGCTAAAATTACAAGAGTCAAAAGTTAGGAAATGGCAAAACAAAGATGAACAATGCTAAATGCAGTTCTCAGTATGCTTATGCATTACAATGTGATTTTTAACATATGCCCACATACTATTCTTTCCACAAGTCCCCTGCCTCATTTCGCAAGCAGGATGGCTTGCATTCATTGAATAAGGGTAGATAATAAAATAACTGGAAATAATCTTATAACTGGATAGCCACTCATTCAGCATATGATTTCACATGATGTATTGCACATTAAATCAAATATGCTCCAAAGGTCCAATGATTAATTTCTCAAAGATTTTTCTAACACTTATGTTATAGGATCTGAACCTTTCACAAGTGTGAATGTATTTTATAATACACTGCTTCACAACAGAAGGCAGGGTAAAGGCATCTTACAGATTAACTGAACAAGAGATGCATAAGCTTATGTGAACAAGAGCTCACTTCATCAGATGCTATGAAAGGACATGTACAGTGCTGGCTATCAGAGAGAGAGAGATTTGAATACAAAAGACGGTGAGGGAAAGAAGGTGGGGGAGGGGAGGCAGTGATGAGAAGGGCTCCTTTAAGGTAATTTTATCCCAGTTCTAGACATTGGAAAAACTGAGGCATAGGCATGAGGATCACAGCTATCATTAATCTTATAAACCCAATCTGAGGTGTTTAGGACCTGATCCTCCACTCCCCAGCCAAGAGCACTCAGCATTACACAGCACTTTAGTTGTTCAAAGCATGGCTCTTATCCAGTGCTTAATTTGAACAAACATCAAATGCAACACACGTAATTAGCTGTCCCTGTGAGAAGTTAGATTTAAATGACTTAACTAGAATCACTTAAGTCTGACAGGCAGAAAGAACCTAATTCTCCAGGGTGGCTTTGCTCAGCCCTCACCATTAGACCAGGGTTGTCCAACTTCTGAGTGACCAGGGGATGCAGGACCCCGACCCCCTGGGCACACACCCCATGGACCACACACTCCCAAGCTGCATGCCATGCAGTCTGCAAGCCCCCCCACTACTGCACTGTAAAGGCCCCCAACATGTCATAACCTCCCTGCAACACCATATCACATAGGCCCCAGCTGTCGTGAAACCTCTTCCTCAGCCCCACACTACATGTGCCCTTGCCACATTAGCTTGCCACACCAGGGAAAAATCTTGTGCTCGTGGACACGTAACACTACCCCCACCCCCACATGCTGCCCTCACCCCCCACCTTGCCCACTGCACAGCAGGTAAATCCTGTTGCACAACACCAGCAGCAATGCCATGAGTCCCCAGATCCTTCCAGGTCCGTCAGCCTCACAGGTGGTGCTACTCTGCTCCCACCCCAGATCTAGGGATAAGAAGCAGAAGCTGGAAGAAAGAGGGGAAGGCAGCAGCAAAAAGCAAAGGGGAGAGTGGCACCCAACCAGGAACCTGGGGGCTGCAGTTTAACCCCTTAGGGGCTATCATACAGCCCACAGGTCACTACTTGGATTGCCCAGCATTAAGACCATTTTTCCTACAGTACCCCACCTCACATTCATTAAACATTTTCTAACTTCTGCAGCAAGTGAGTTAAATGGGATGCTGACAGACAATACCCTGCATCACTACACAAGCCTGATTCATTCCCAAACCGAGCCCTATATGCTGAATGAGGAAGAGGTACTGCTGGGAAGAAAAAAAATTGTGCAAAATACAACAACTGAAGACAACATAGGCACAAGAGGCCATATTAAGGCTATATAGGCAACCTTAATCCTGGCATTCCATAATTTGACTGTCTGAATTTGCAGCCTCAATAAATAAGCTTCTCACATGGGGGGAAGTTTCCTTGCTTTGTTTTTAAACAGCAAGCAACAGTTCTAGGACATCAAAAAGTATCAATTTATACCACATACTGTACTTCATTTGCTGTCTGCAGTACTGTAGCAAAGAAGTCTGGCACCTGGGGAAAAGCCTGCAGTGGCAGCCAGCCCTCGCCCAGCACTCAGTTTGGGGGCGGGGGGGAGGGGGGGTACATGCCCCCCCCCATGCTTGCCCCGGAAGTGCACGCAGGAGCCACCATGCCCCCAAATGAGATGCTTGTAGCTCCATTCCATGCCCACCCTGGCTGGGCAGCACTTGTTGATGCCCCTTCGCTTTGACGCCTGGGGCGGTCGCCCCGCTCGCCCCCCGCCCTTGCTATGACACTGGCTGTCTGCAAGTTGTATATGTATTGCACAAAACTGATACTTGAATTAGCGCAGTTGCCATATTTTGTAGACCAGCCACTAGATGGAAATGGAGACAGTTGCCAATGGGATTCTCACTTGCAGAGAAGCATTTTGAGACCCTGGAACGTCAGATTCTGTTGCACACTTTAGTCGGAACAGACTCCTCTGCCACTTTCTCTCATTCGCCCAAACTGACCTCTGCAATTAATTTCTTCTCCAAGTCCATTTTTGTATCAGCTGCCCTCACCCCATCATCTCATTCCCATTATCTTTGCCCAGCCTGCCCTGCTCTCATCCACATACGTGCTACTAATACCCTGGGCCAACCATGAATTCCCTGTTCCTGTCCCAGTCTTCCCCAGCCACAAGGTTCCCTGTCCCAGTAAGTCTGCTCCCTCTACCTCCTTATGAACATTCGGTTGTCTCATCTGCATTTGAGTTATGGCTCTCTTCCTCCATGTTGCCTGGAAGTCGACAGAGGAACACAGGAGAACTGTGTCTTCGTTCTGTGTCAGCAACTGCAACCCCAGTGGCCTAGAGTAGCCAGAAGCAACAACTGTGGTTAATCTTGCTCAAACTCTGGACAAGTCCAGACTTGAATGATGAAGTTACAGCTCTCAAAGGATTATAAGACATCTCTAAACTATCTAACATTATCTAAACTAACACATCCGAGTTAACTGCAATTTTCCATAGGTGTTTAACCTGCTAAAATTTGGGCAGGTCTTCCATAGGGATGTTTAAAGGTACATCCTGGTACAAAGACAGCCAGCCTGCTAACTTTCAAGTCCCTGCTCCAAATCACAGAAGCATTAGATTCTCACCTAAATACCTATTACTATTATGTTTTGCTTTCAACACAGAGTGCTAGCCATGGTAGTCTGAAATCAGGCAGGAGGCTGGAAAGAGATGCACATGGGTAGAGCAAGTGCTTGCTTCATCAAATGCATCTGAAGTTTATGCATCACTGATTCAATTACTTTATAAGTTGCACCGTTACCTTGCCTTCTGTTTTGCTTTTATTCACATATGCAAATTAAATATACTTTCCCCATCACCTCATTTTTAAGAATGGCTGAACTTTTTTAATACACTTGTACATGCATCACAGCTGAAGTTTGGCAGTTGTGAACAACTGAAAATAGGGTCTTTTTACAGCCATGCTGTCAACTCCAATAGGATACATGAGAGAATCTTTTTCTCTATAAAGCAAGTTTTCTTCTCCTTAAGACACCAAGAAATCTGTCTTCTCTTGTGAAGGCAACTGATGGATCCATTGCAACAGAAGCTGGCTGTTTTTAGTCTTGCATAACTAGTATGAGAAATAGAGAGCAGACAGAATGCTGTAGAAACAGCAGTATTTTTTTTAAAGACAATTTGACTTTGAGTCTAAAATATTTTTATGGTCAGCAAATGGAAGTAAAATACAGTGAATGCAGCTTTATAAAATTCAGTAGAAACGTGTTTTTTGAGAAATCCACATGTAGATAGATGTTAATAATGTAACAAATCACACAATGTAGTACAGAGTAGAAATTAAACCATACTAACAAAAATATCTTTATCTTTTTTCTTAAATTTTCTGGAAGGGAACCATAGTTCAGCCATATTCTGCAATGGGCTTCAATATTAAAAAAAGAAAAACAAATCCAAATCGTAAGGAAAACTGAAACAGCTGGTTTAGAGTCCAGAAGTGACTATATTAGCAGATATTTATGCATTTTCTTTTTCAGAGAGACCAGTGATACTGTAATTTAGTTCTCAGAATAAAAAATAAAAGCTTCAGAGAGTGGTACAGTAAACCAATACACTTTTACCATAATTATATATGCTTTGCTAGTCATAATGTTGCAAACATGTAAGCCAGGGATATCAACTCATCTGGCCCCATGGGGCAGACAAGTAGCATGGGGTTAGCCCTAGAGTGCAGAGGTATACAACATCTGCCCTACAGTTTTCTGCACACCTTGAAATTTGGCAGCAGCCACATTAATTGTCGTGGTTTCCAGAGCAAACTAACTGCTGCTTTTCCCATTGTCAAATTTCCAGTCTTGCAGACAGCCCCATGGGACCTGAAACTACTCTAGTGGGATCTGGCCCACAGGACTTCCTACAGGGCTGGAAATTTGATGGCAGAAAGAATGGCAACAGCATTAATTGCCTCAGCTCCTGGAACCTCCTGGAGCTACAGCAATTACTACCACCACAGCTCATCCCCTCCCGCCATATTTCCAGCCTTGTAGAGGGTCCTGTGGACCAGACAACACTGCTCAGCAGGCCAGATTCAGCCCACAAGCTGCATCTCTGACATCCCTGCTTTAAGCCTGTATTTGTCCTGTCCTTCTCAAGCCACATTTCTTCCTAGTTTGTCATAAGCGCATCCCTGCCTACTGGCCACCTCATACTATCTAACTCAATGGCGGGCAATTATTTTGGGTGGAGGGCCACTGATGAGTTTTGGCAAGCCATCAATTGCCGCATGACAGGCAGCCAGGGGCAAATAAATATTAATTTTCTTAATTTTTTAGGGGCCCTGCAGGCCAGATAGAATGGCCTGGCAGGCTGCATCCAGCCCGCGGGCCACATTTTGCCCACCCCGATCTACCTGGTTGATTTCCTACCCTGACTCAAAATGCCTTTGTATTAAAGTCCAAATGCATTCAAAATGAAGCATCAGGTATTCTAATGAAGCGCATCTGTCAAATTCCATAGGGTTGTTATGACAAGGTTCTTTGGGTAAATCTGATATCTTTTATTAGACTAACTCAAATAGTTGGACAAATTCTTCTTTGCAAGCTTTCGAGCAGGCCTGAAGAAGGGTGTTTGTACCTGAAAGCTTGTGAAGAAGAAATTGTCCAACTATTTGAACTAGTCTAATAAAAGATATCAAATTTACCCAAAGCATATTGTCTGCCTATGTCCTTAGACCAACATGGCTACAATCAACACCCCTGAAATAGGGTTGTTACTTCATTTTATGTAGCATGAGACAAGTGATATAGAAGTTGCTAGACTCCCCTAGCCCAGTTCATTGAAAACTATCTGCATTTCACAATTCAGAGTTCTAACTGTAGAATTTGTTAGAAAACCTCCCTATTATTATCCATTCTCCTTCAGGGTGAAAATTTTCCAACCCTAATCACAGCCTAGTAGCCTTCCCCTCCACTTCCCAAACAATGTTGTGGAACATCCCCTTAGCGGTTTGAGAGTTACAAAGATACACTCTTAACATTTGACTTTACCTTGCTTATTAATAAATCAAAAATAGTTAAAGAAACAAAAGTTTCTAAATGTGGTATGTTGGTCCCCTACTGCACATGCCACATTCCTTTGAACACAAGATGCCATTGATTTTAAAGATGCAACCACATTCTCCAATTCTCAACATAAGAAAAGAATAAAACATCAAATAGAGACACATTTATAGGAATACAAACTCTATAGTGCCTATAAAAAGTTTTTTTTTCATTTTTTTTATAATTTAATTTAAGACAGGCCATTTTTTAGAAGAATTACTAATTTGAAAAGTATGTTTTATATTCAAAGGAGTAAGGTAGTCTATTGCATTTGGTTTGATAAAATATGAAAATAATAGATTGAAAGAGAGCTCCCTGAATATTAAAAAAAGTAATCTTTACTTAAGGGATGGCATGAGAGCCATTCCTAGGCAACACAATAATTGTGAGAGCTGAAGAAACCTGGATAGTTCAGTTTTCCTTACAATGTGTTTTTCCAGTCTAGGTCTAAATAGGGTGACCATATGTTCTTTCGGCTTAGCCAGGACAGTCCCGGATTTCAGAGGCTGGTCCCAGCCAGCTGTTGAGAATTATAATGGGCATCCTGGACACACAGGGGTGCAAGGTACCGTCTGGCCCAGAGCCACAGTGGCACAGTAAGCCTTGGAGGCTAGCAGGCAGGCACTGCTGCCTGCCCAGCACGTCATCCTACCCTACCCTGCCGATCTGTGAGAGCGCAGGGGGAAGGAAGGGAAGCGGGGGAAGTGCCCTGGATGAATGTCCCATATGTCACGGATTTTCTTATGGTCAGCCTCGGTTTAAAGTGTATTAATCAGGATTTCATCTCTTCTCTCAGGGAGACTCTTCTACAACCTAGGCTTTTGTGTCCATAAGTTTCTCTATTGTTTCATTACCCTTCTTTTCCTTCATTGGGTATTTGCACTTTCAAATATTTATGAACTCATTCCTTAGCATACTTAAACTTTCAGTCTTTCCTTCAAAGTTGGTACTTCCTATTAATCAATTGTCCTCCATACCTTTCTAATTTATCCACGTCCTTTTGATTAAGGTCAGAAATGTACCTAATTTTATACAGCAAAAAAGGTAACAATCCATATAAGATGGGTTTGTTTGTTTTTTTTTAAATGCAGCTCAAAAAGCACAATGTGTTACAGCTACAACATTCAGATGAAAGCATCTCTCAAAGGCAGCCTCTCCCCCCATTGCACTCTCTTGAAAAAAGAAAAGCAAAACAAATCAAATCAATCTTTATTGAATTAATAAAGAGTTACAAACACACAAGTTAGTAATGACAGAGTGGATGCTCCTAAAGTATCTAAGGCTCTGTCTTCCCTGCCACAGTTAGCTTAAGTGAAGCAACCTGAACATGTTAATTCAACCTAGCTCAAGGACAACCCCACTGAGAAACAACACAAAGAGTAGTGAAGGGAATGTTAGAGACTAACTGGTTCAGAGAGTCTTTGTAGGCAATAATCTATTGTGTCAGTCAGATGGTATGAATGAACACTACATTAGAGTTATGCAGAATGATCCTATTAGCATCTGATGAGCTCCTGCAGCTCAAGTTGCTGCATCCCAACCACATTACTAACTCAAAAGTCATGAGCATTTAACTTCAACTCCCCTCCCTTGCTGGGCCAGCTGACTGGATCTGAAGGGCCACAAAGGACCAACAAGTTCAGATACCCTTCCCAAAGAATATGACTCGAGCACCTCCCCTTCCATATTTAAAAAACAGAGATTACTGTGCATTTAAGTACCTCTAGTCTTTGCAACTGTGCTGGCATGGTGCCATCGCCACCAAATTTGGCCAGCTTTAAGGAAAAAAAAACAGAGAAGAATTTAAAATTTGTAGTGATGCTGGTATAAGGCAAGCAAGACGGACAATAATAGCATTTTATGCACAATTAAGGTAACCTGCTCCTATGAGGGATTTCTTTTCAATGTATACAGTAAATGGGAGAATGTAAGAGATGAAACACTTTATTGATAAACAGACTATGAGAGTGTATAGATAACCAAGTCATTTAAAACAAAGCCACATGATTTACCACAGATGTTTGGTTTAATTTAATATGCAATTTTCATTTAAACACACTCGCAAATAACCTGTAACACAGCCAAGTCAGCCTTACAGTTGCAAAACTTAGTTGTGTATTTTCATTGTAGAGACTCGGGAGATTGTAAAGAAAGAACTGGTATGGAGGGGAAAGGCCACAGTAAAGAGCTACTGAACGTGGAGGGGAGGAAGGGAAAAATTATCTGGGGGAAGGTCAGGAAGGCAGTGAGTCATGAAGGACAAATTATTCACCAGTAACTCCACAGCATTTGTCAGCTAACCACAAACATTATGGTTATGGTAGGAAGCTGAGCTTCCTCATAAAGACAGGTTTCATATCCCACTCCAGATCCACACACTAAGCAACCACAGTCATTTAATTCCATCAGACTTTTCCTGCCTCCAATGCCACAGCTCAGTCTTTCTGAAGTACTTCAAGAGACCACTTGTTAAAAAGTTCTGTTATGAGATACATTCCAGAATAAGGCACTCTTCAATTAGTTTTTCACTATGCATATCAAATGCACTTAAAACATTATTAGCATCCAGATTTCAAAAAGACTTTCAACAGATTCCAACATAAAAACCATTTTAAAGTTTAACCTCTCTAGCTGAAGCTGTATGTAATGCAATGCCTAAGCCTCAAAATGCTAAATTTTGTTTGTTCAGATTGGGCAACAGATTTTTCACAAGGAAACTAGACTATAACAACAATAAAGCTGTTTATTTGCTAGGACAGGGATCAAATCATGCAGTTCTTCTAGGGCAAAGGTGTCAAACTCGCCTGGTGGTATGAGACTAGTCCATCATTCCCTGATGAATGGTGCAGGGAGAGCCCTGCCGGTTGGACCACACCCACAGACTACCTTTCTTCCCCTCCATGTTAGATGGATCCAAGACACATGGTGCTTGCTCCAGCCAGTCAAAAATGTGGTGGGAAGATGCCTGGCATCCTGGGCATTTAGCTGCTGCCATGGCAAGGTCCCTCATCATGGCCAGAGTTGGGGCAAAAGTCTGAGGGCCATATGTTTGACACCCAGGTTCTAAGAGATTCATGGGACCAACTTAATTCACAAGCTCAGCTAGACTACAAGTCAAAACCTTGTAGAGAGTTAAATTAAGAGTGCAGTACATTTACTATAAACTGAATTTAACAAGGATTAGATACAAAATATTTCTATACATTCCATAAGATCATCACAGAATGACAGTAAATGAGCATTTGTGCTTTTCCCTTAGTGCCTCTCTCTCCCCATCTCCAATTTATTTTCTAGCAGCATATCCATTTTTGTTTTTAAAGCTTCTGCACAAAGCCACTTGCATCAATTCTCCTGGAAAGTTATTCCAGGAACTAATATCTCCTCTATACTTTAGTTCAAATTCAGTAAAAGCAATGCAACCTCTCCTTTGTGTGGAAAGGAAACACTGGAAAATGTCCCTTTATTTTAGTTTAAAAGAATATTTAATGCAACGTTTTAAAATTACCAAAGAGCTACCTTTCTTCTGAAGTACCAGATAATACTGTGTAAATGCTTTATAAGCTACAAAATTCACTCTGCAGTTGTACAGTGTACCACAAGTGGCTACACATAAGAGCTGTTAGAAATCCCCTTGATATGTGGATGTGCTTGAGCAGCTACAAGAAACAATACAATCAGATGTCATGCAATCTGAATCCTTGTAACCATTTTCTCATTAAGTTTAGATTATCTCCAACAGAGCTGACGGGAAGATTCGATAAATTCTTGACAAAGTAGGCCAGATTTTATGCCTGCAGATATCACATACTTCTTTGATTTAGGTTTAGAAACAGCCATTCAGATGTTGGATTCATGTTCCTTAAATCCTAGAAGTATAGGACTCAAAGGGACCTTTGAAGTCATAGGTAGGGAGCTACTTAATTCACGGTTTTGCTGATTTCATGGAAACCAAATCTCAAATCTGCAAAATTAATAAGAAAAACTGTAATAAAAATAAAATGCTGGCTTCCCAATGGGAGGGGAAAACACCAGCTGGAAGGGTGACAAGATGGCTGCTGCCCACTCATCCCTCCTCCTGCCATGACTACTCCACCAATCAGCACCAAAAAGGCCACACAAAGGGCAGCCAGAAATCAAGACAGCAGCTGCCCCCTTGTCCCTCCTCCTCCCCAGGGCCTCACAGCCAATCAGTGCCGAGGGGCAGGGCAGGGCCAATGCAAAATGACTGTGGAATGAGAACTTTTAAATCCGTGATCAACCCGTGAAAATTGGTAAGTCCCCCATGATTTAAGTACACCCCTAGTCACTGGCTGCTGCAAGTAAACATTTTATACAAACCGATTTGCAAACTTACTATTCCTCACTATTCCTGAAGGAAGTGCGTTCCACAACTTCACTTTCTTCTAAAGCGTCCAGTCTAAATTTATTCAGGATTAGTTTATTTTCCCACTTTGGAAATACTGTCATTTAGTTTAAACCAGGGGTGTTCAACCTTTTTGAATGCGGGGCCAGATCACAAACTTTTTTATCACACAGTGGGCCAGCAAGCCATATTCAAAGACCTCACAGGAAGTGGTATCATATCAGGAAGTGATGTCACGTGACCTTTGACACCAATGAAGTTGCAGGAAGTGACAATGAAATGGGTCTGGAAATGTGGTTTAAAATCCAAAATAAAAACAATATAAAAAGCAACAAAAAATAATACCAAACACTTGTGTGGTCATGCAGGAGACACAAGTTTCCTTACTAGCACAGAGGGACAGCAAAGTTAGGGCACACAAGCTTCTTTCTGAAAAGCACACAGGGAGCCATGTGACATTATGTTGGATCACCTTGGACTGCCCAGAATCAATGACTCAGTTCCCATGGCGGCCCGCGGGCTGTATGTTGGACAAGCCTGGTTTAAACTCTTCTCCCTCCCTAGTGTCTTCATAGGGAAATATCACACCCACTCACAACCTAAAGATTTCTAGTTTTCTCTGGTGAGACAGACTGACCATTCCTCTATTCATCCTAGCACCCCTCTTCAAGAAATGTTCCAGTTTGAAGTTACCTTCCTTGAAAATGGTTAGCCAAAATTGTACCCAGCATTCCAGATGAGGTCTCACCATTTCCTTGCACAATTACATGCATACTTCCCTATCCTTTGTCCCATACATTCTAAGATTGCATGCAACTTTGTCATTTATCACATTGGTGGCTCACAGTCATCACAAGATTAACATTCACAGCAGAAATTCTTGTCAGTCCTTATGTGCACAAACTAATGCTTCATAATATTACATTTTGTTCTATTCCTATATAAGCTGAAAATGTCCTTCAGTGTGTATGGGGAAGTGGAACAAAAGGGAGCAAATGTGTAACTAAATGGAATATACATCTAGAAGGAATGGCAATATAGTTTCATAACAAGTTCACATCTTGGCACCCATGTAAATATCATCTCTTCTCATAAGCCTCAAACTAGGTTCTCCGGTTGACAGATGCACACACCTTTTGCTTGAGTACCTACTCCTATTCATATAGGATGCAATGGCAAAATTAAACAGCAGATAAATTTAATGCAAAGGTTTCTACAAAAGCAAATCAGAAGGTCAATGGCAGAAAACAACTTTATCTTCAGATTGCTGCCCACTATACAGTGGAAAACATTTCCAGTTACTTTTCAGTAAGAGCAGCAATACATAGAATAAACACTCTGAACATGCAAAAGCCATAGCAATAGCAGATAGTTCTGTTGTGGGAGGTTAGAAATAGGAAGGAGAAACAGGTTCAAAGAGGCTTCTAGCTTTTTTCCTGTAAAGACAGCCTCAAAAATAGATATAAACTGCTAACTTCTAATCAGCAGGACTAACAAAAACAAGCAGCTCATCTCCACTAACTCAAAAGGATGAAGAACGGTAGCTAGCAGCGCTAGTCTGAAGTAAGGCAGAAGGTAGGGTAGCCTTCCACAAAAGGATGGAGCCTAGATACCTTTGCACATGGTCCCTTAATTTGAGATTGAGAGAAACCATAAATTTAAACCAAATAATCTTACTAGTCAGGCCAAAATCCCCAGAATGACCCAAAGAAGAGAAGCCCAGTCACAGTGAACAAGACTAGGTCAGAAGAGTAAAAGCAAATATATCTTATCCACTTTTGAACCAATCCTCAAAAACTCAATAGCCAGTCTTGAAAACAGATGTCACCAGCCATTTGAGGTTTTTGAGATGGGTCTCCACATACTCATATGCAGTCATCTTTATTTAGATCAGGACTTACAATTACACACATCCCTCACACAAAGAACACAAAAATAGCAACGTACTTTAAAGCAGGGGTGTCCAACCTTTTTGAATGTGGGGCCGGATCACGAACTTTTATCACTCAGGGGGCTGGCAAGCCATATTCGAAGACGTCACAGGAAGTGGTATCATATCAGGAAGTGATGTCACGTGACCTTTGACACCAAAGAAGTTGCAGGGGCTGACATGGTGCTGGTTGACATGGCATGCATGCCTGGGTTGACATGGTGCTGCAGGAGCCGCTTGGCTACAACCAGATTGACCTGGTGCTGGAGAAGCTGCAAGGTGAGGCCGGGGTTAACCTGGGACCTGCGTGGCCTGCTGGTGCCCTGCCTGGGTTGACATGGTGCTGCAGGACCCGCCTGGGCAGAACCACTGGCCAGGC
>NW_005842227.1:23220-27421 GCF_000455745.1 Alligator sinensis
CCACGCGCCGCGGCCCCCCGCCGCCGCTTCTGCTGGCCGGTGAAGACCCAGCCGGGCTCCTCCCACCCCAGCAGGACATGGGAAGCAGCCCCCTTGGGGCCTCATGCACGGGCAGCTGGGCCTGGAGAGCAGCAGTGTCTGGGGGGAGACTGGCTGGGGGAGCAGGCATCGCCTTGCTGTGGGGCAGGGCAGGGCAGGGCAGGGCAGGCTTGAAGTGGGGGGAGGGGGAGGGGAGGGTGAGGAGGCAGGCGTGGGCCGGCACTGCCAGCAGCTGCTGCTTGGCCTCCCATGTGGGGCCGCTCCCCCAGACCTTGCAGGGGTAAGCAGCTCCCCTTCCCCACTGGCTAGGGCCTGGGGGCCGGCCCTGCCCGCCTCGCCTCCGCATTCCCTCTCTCCCCGCTGCCGCCCCGCTGTTGCCACTCTACAGCACTCCCTGCCCGCCTCACTGTGCTCCCATGCTGCTGCGGCCGCAGCTTCACGCTATGCGGCGGTGGCAGTGCCGCTGCGGCGAGCCAGATAAAATGGCTTGATGGGCCGCATGGCAGCCAGCGGGCTGTATGTCAGACAAGCCTGACTTAAAACTAATGTCTTCAGACATTTTGTTCCTCTAGGAATAAAGGCCTTTAAATGGTCCTGTTACCCAATTCTCCTTTTCTGCCTTGTTCTGTTGTGTTCTGCAACATTCTGTCATATTATACACTTCATTGCTCAGAAAAGCGTAGAGAGCTGTTATGAGCTCCTTAGTGCACAAAGTCTTCTCAGTAATCTGTATACCAACTACTTACACCAGAGGGGTGCTCAATCCCCAGCCTGTAGGCCAGATCCAGCCCCTAGCATCATATAATTCAGCCCACAGGGCTCCCCACAGGTCACAACCCAGTGTGCTAGATCAGGTGTTCAGGGCAATGCAGAGCCCAATTCTGGGTATGTGAAGCACCATGGAGCCCCGGAGTCCAATCCTGGTCAGGCTGGGCTGGTATGGAGCCCCAAAAGCCAATCCCAGCTGGCCACATTTGAGGCCCTGCACCACCCCTGCAATATGGCTCCATTGCCCTGTACCACCCCAGCCTGACTGAAATTGGGCTCCAGGTGGAGGCAGCAAGGGGCAATGGAGCCTAATCCTGGCTTGCAAGGGCAGTGTAGGGCCTCATAGGCCCTGCACCATTCATCTGACCTTTGGGGCCAAAAATGTGAGCACAACAGGCTTAGATCAATGCCCTCTACCAGCCTGGACAATTTTGGTTGATGCCGCCTAGTGTTACTGTAATACAAATCAATTTTTAAAACTAACAAGGTCCTGCCTTGAGTGAGAAGTCACATTCAAAGCATAATTTCTGGAGGTTGCCTTAGAGGCAATCTACTGCCTAAATTATTGAAAAATGATACAAGTTCTAGGCCAGCAGTTTAGTGACACTTCAGAAAAAGTATTGCCATTCCAATTCATTGCCATGTTAAAGTCCAAGAATAAAAGAGAAATACAACACTGATAGAGATCTGAAAGGGAAGCAACATGTTTTTTCCTAACTTTCTATATAGAACTCTTCAGTCGACTGTTGCCTGGATCTGCATCTCTTGATTTCCTGCAATCAAAGGGTATTATGGTATCTAGTGGTAACAGTCTTACACTACTAGATTAAATGTCTTCTGGGAGTATCAGCAAAGAATGCAGGCAGCACAGCTACATACTAGCGCCAAGTATTTCTGTGGGTCTCTGCGATTAGTGAAGTCACAGGGAATGGGGGAAGGGAAAAGAAAGGGAGACCAAAAACAATTCCATAAGGAAAGCAAACATGATTAAATTCAAGATCTGGCTTAGTTCAATGTAGGTGTCATTCATGCTTGAAGCTGCCAATAGGTCTCTGGTTGGCTCCAGCTGACTTTTAATTCTCTTAATGTATTGGAATTACCCATCCCCCACACACATATCTCATTTGATTTTTTGAACTATTAGCCTTTCATTATTAAGAGTTCCTGAAAGATGGAGTAGTCCAGGTCAGACTACTTTCACAGTTGGTAGGGTTGAGCAAATCATCAAATCCGACCCCCTGCCCTGGGCAGGAAAAAATGCTGGGGTCAAATGACCCCAGCTAGGCGACTGTCTAGCCTCCTTTTGAAGACCGCCCCCAGGGTAGGAGCAAGCACCACAGCCCTTGGAAGTTGGTTCCAGATCCTAGCCGCCGTGACTGTGAAGTAGTGCTTCCTGAAGTATCTAGGATGGCAACATCAATCAGGCAAATAAAAGAAGATATTGTTGTTAGAAAGGATCCTTTTTGTTGTTGTTGAAGACACTTCTGATAAAAATCCCACTCCTGTTGGCCCAGAAAGAGATGCACTACTTGAAGCCTCCATCATTATTCTCCCCAAGTCTGAGATTTTGTAGTGGAGATTCAACCTGGGAAGGCTACAGGCTACTTCCCAGTGTTTGCATGGACAGGAAATGTATTTTTCTTCCCAGACTGGATACAAGACCATGAAGGCGACTAACCAGCTTTCAAGCTATTCACTTGAAACAACACAGAACTGTTAACTGAACTCTGGAAATCTTTTGAAGATAATGACACAGAGACACCCTAGAATAGAGAGACAGAGCATTCATACTGTTAATATTGGTTTGACTGAAAATGCTGGGGAGAACTGAGATATGACCAGGATTTCCCCAACCTGAAAATAATAGGATAGTGACGGTCCTAACTCAAGCATCTCAGTGTGATAGGAACACTGCTCACAGCCTTCCTCCAGCACTCCTTGAAAGTATCTAACCATAATGCCTCGACTCATTTACTAACAGTGTTACTCAGTGATATTCCTTTTTGAGTTGCAAGGAACCATTTAACTGGTGTTTTCTTAAGCAGAGACATGTTTTTAAGTTACAAATACTTGAGCTAAAGCTTTCACATTTTTTCACTCCTTTTCAGTTTGATATGAATTCTTCTTCCAGCCAGAGCCAGGATAGTGGAAGCAGAACTAGCCCATGTCACTTTGAACGCTGTGCACAAATCCATTATGGCTGTGTATGAACTGATAAAGTTTTTTCCAAGTTATTCGCTTGGAACAACACAGAACTGTTAACTGGACTCTGGAAATCTTTTGAAGATAATGACACAGAGACACCCTAGAATAGAGAGACAGAGCATTCATACTGTTAATATTGGTTTGACTGAAAATGCTGGGGAGAACTGAGATATGACCAGGATTTCCCCAACCTGAAAATAATAGGATAGTGATGGTCCTAACTCAAGCATCTCGGTGTGATAGGAACACTGCTCACAGCTTTCCTCCAGCACTCCTTGAAAGTATCTAACCATAATGCCTCTACTCATTTACTAACAGTGTTACTCAGTGATATTCCTTTTTGAGTTGCAAGGAACCATTTAACTGGTGTTTTCTTAAGCAGAGACATGTTTTTAAGTTACAAATACTTGAGCTAAAGCTTTCACATTTTTTCACTACTTTTCAGTTTGATATGAATTCTTCTTCCAGCCAGAGCCAGGATAGTGGAAGCAGAACTAGCCCATGTCACTTTGAACGCTGTGCACAAATCCATTATGGCTGTGTATGAACTGATAAAGTTTTTTTGCCCACTGTAAACACACATTTCTTGTGTACTAGAATTTAAGAAATCATACCTAATTTTATTGCCCTTAGGCTTTTTAAAAATCTTATTATGAGAAAACTTGATAAGATCTTTTTTTTTTAAAGAAAGATTCTTCACAAAGTCAAATCTTTTCCCTATCCTTACCCCTCCCAATTCTGACAGTCTTCTACTGATTATTTTCCACTCATCATTTTGCACCCCACAGACATGCACCACAGCTGAAACAACTAGACAGGACTTCCCTTTTCCTTCCAGAGCTTTATGAGCAATGTGAATCCCTACAAAGCGATGCAAGTTTTCATCTCTCTCTAAAGTACATCTTCCCCTGGTGGTGCAGGTTGCCATAACTCCAGCAAGGTCATCCTGCCCCCACAACCATTCTACTTCCACATTAATTACTTATCCGGTTACCACCAAATTCACAAAAATCTAGTTTTTGCATTTCCAGTTTCTCATTACGTTATCTGAAATATTTTGACTACAAGTACTTGAGTAAGGAAGAGATAAAAAGGTCCACAGGAACTAGTTACAAATTTATTTTTTAATCTAAGAAACACTACAGATTTAAATAATAATAATAATAATAATAATAATAATAATAATAAT
>NW_005842227.1:34426-38046 GCF_000455745.1 Alligator sinensis
CGGGGGGGGCAGTGCCGCTGCGGCGAGCCAGATAAAATGGCTTGATGGGCCGCATGGCAGCCAGCGGGCTGTATGTCAGACAAGCCTGACTTAAAACTAATGTCTTCAGACATTTTGTTCCTCTAGGAATAAAGGCCTTTAAATGGTCCTGTTACCCAATTCTCCTTTTCTGCCTTGTTCTGTTGTGTTCTGCAACATTCTGTCATATTATACACTTCATTGCTCAGAAAAGCGTAGAGAGCTGTTATGAGCTCCTTAGTGCACAAAGTCTTCTCAGTAATCTGTATACCAACTACTTACACCAGAGGGGTGCTCAATCCCCAGCCTGTAGGCCAGATCCAGCCCCTAGCATCATATAATTCAGCCCACAGGGCTCCCCACAGGTCACAACCCAGTGTGCTAGATCAGGTGTTCAGGGCAATGCAGAGCCCAATTCTGGGTATGTGAAGCACCATGGAGCCCCGGAGTCCAATCCTGGTCAGGCTGGGCTGGTATGGAGCCCCAAAAGCCAATCCCAGCTGGCCACATTTGAGGCCCTGCACCACCCCTGCAATATGGCTCCATTGCCCTGTACCACCCCAGCCTGACTGAAATTGGGCTCCAGGTGGAGGCAGCAAGGGGCAATGGAGCCTAATCCTGGCTTGCAAGGGCAGTGTAGGGCCTCATAGGCCCTGCACCATTCATCTGACCTTTGGGGCCAAAAATGTGAGCACAACAGGCTTAGATCAATGCCCTCTACCAGCCTGGACAATTTTGGTTGATGCCGCCTAGTGTTACTGTAATACAAATCAATTTTTAAAACTAACAAGGTCCTGCCTTGAGTGAGAAGTCACATTCAAAGCATAATTTCTGGAGGTTGCCTTAGAGGCAATCTACTGCCTAAATTATTGAAAAATGATACAAGTTCTAGGCCAGCAGTTTAGTGACACTTCAGAAAAAGTATTGCCATTCCAATTCATTGCCATGTTAAAGTCCAAGAATAAAAGAGAAATACAACACTGATAGAGATCTGAAAGGGAAGCAACATGTTTTTTCCTAACTTTCTATATAGAACTCTTCAGTCGACTGTTGCCTGGATCTGCATCTCTTGATTTCCTGCAATCAAAGGGTATTATGGTATCTAGTGGTAACAGTCTTACACTACTAGATTAAATGTCTTCTGGGAGTATCAGCAAAGAATGCAGGCAGCACAGCTACATACTAGCGCCAAGTATTTCTGTGGGTCTCTGCGATTAGTGAAGTCACAGGGAATGGGGGAAGGGAAAAGAAAGGGAGACCAAAAACAATTCCATAAGGAAAGCAAACATGATTAAATTCAAGATCTGGCTTAGTTCAATGTAGGTGTCATTCATGCTTGAAGCTGCCAATAGGTCTCTGGTTGGCTCCAGCTGACTTTTAATTCTCTTAATGTATTGGAATTACCCATCCCCCACACACATATCTCATTTGATTTTTTGAACTATTAGCCTTTCATTATTAAGAGTTCCTGAAAGATGGAGTAGTCCAGGTCAGACTACTTTCACAGTTGGTAGGGTTGAGCAAATCATCAAGTCCGACCCCCTGCCCTGGGCAGGAAAAAATGCTGGGGTCAAATGACCCCAGCTAGGCGACTGTCTAGCCTCCTTTTGAAGACCCCCCCCAGGGTAGGAGCAAGCACCACAGCCCTTGGAAGTTGGTTCCAGATCCTAGCCACCGTGACTGTGAAGTAGTGCTTCCTGAAGTATCTAGGATGGCAACATCAATCAGGCAAATAAAAGAAGATATTGTTGTTAGAAAGGATCCTTTTTGTTGTTGTTGAAGACACTTCTGATAAAAATCCCACTCCTGTTGGCCCAGAAAGAGATGCACTACTTGAAGCCTCCATCATTATTCTCCCCAAGTCTGAGATTTTGTAGTGGAGATTCAACCTGGGAAGGCTACAGGCTACTTCCCAGTGTTTGCATGGACAGGAAATGTATTTTTCTTCCCAGACTGGATACAAGACCATGAAGGCGACTAACCAGCTTTCAAGCTATTCACTTGAAACAACACAGAACTGTTAACTGAACTCTGGAAATCTTTTGAAGATAATGACACAGAGACACCCTAGAATAGAGAGACAGAGCATTCATACTGTTAATATTGGTTTGACTGAAAATGCTGGGGAGAACTGAGATATGACCAGGATTTCCCCAACCTGAAAATAATAGGATAGTGATGGTCCTAACTCAAGCATCTCGGTGTGATAGGAACACTGCTCACAGCTTTCCTCCAGCACTCCTTGAAAGTATCTAACCATAATGCCTCTACTCATTTACTAACAGTGTTACTCAGTGATATTCCTTTTTGAGTTGCAAGGAACCATTTAACTGGTGTTTTCTTAAGCAGAGACATGTTTTTAAGTTACAAATACTTGAGCTAAAGCTTTCACATTTTTTCACTACTTTTCAGTTTGATATGAATTCTTCTTCCAGCCAGAGCCAGGATAGTGGAAGCAGAACTAGCCCATGTCACTTTGAACGCTGTGCACAAATCAATTATGGCTGTGTATGAACTGATAAAGTTTTTTTGCCCACTGTAAACACACATTTCTTGTGTACTAGAATTTAAGAAATCATACCTAATTTTATTGCCCTTAGGCTTTTTAAAAATCTTATTATGAGAAAACTTGATAAGATCTTTTTTTTTTAAAGAAAGATTCTTCACAAAGTCAAATCTTTTCCCTATCCTTACCCCTCCCAATTCTGACAGTCTTCTACTGATTATTTTCCACTCATCATTTTGCACCCCACAGACATGCACCACAGCTGAAACAACTAGACAGGACTTCCCTTTTCCTTCCAGAGCTTTATGAGCAATGTGAATCCCTACAAAGCGATGCAAGTTTTCATCTCTCTCTAAAGTACATCTTCCCCTGGTGGTGCAGGTTGCCATAACTCCAGCAAGGTCATCCTGCCCCCACAACCATTCTACTTCCACATTAATTACTTATCCGGTTACCACCAAATTCACAAAAATCTAGTTTTTGCATTTCCAGTTTCTCATTACGTTATCTGAAATATTTTGACTACAAGTACTTGAGTAAGGAAGAGATAAAAAGGTCCACAGGAACTAGTTACAAATTTATTTTTTAATCTAAGAAACACTACAGATTTAAATAATAATAATAATAATAATAATAATAATAATAATTGCAAAAGAACAATTTCTGCAGTATCCTTTTAAACAACAATTCATAGTCCTTTTTCTTTAAACAGGAACTTATGTAATTAAAAGGTGTTTACGAAAATGTTTCTTTTTTAATTTAGGAAATTAATAGCCCCACAATTAAGTGAAATAAAAATGAAAAGCTTCTATAGTCCAAACAAGCTTGTGAACAAAAAAAATATCTAGTACAAATCTTTTAATTAGGCCTGTGCGAATAGGGAAGTATTTGATTCGGATTCGGCCAATTTGGAGGACAGTGATTGGATTTGGAGATTCGGATCACTGTCCTGAATCACATCGGCTGAATCAGCTTCTGAAGATTTGGCAATTTAGACTGGCAGGAGAGAGGCACACAGCCGGGCAGCTGCAGGTTCTCCCACGGCTCCTTCGCCTGTACCTGCCTCTCTCCGGGTGGGGGGGGGGGGAAACCCTAC
>NW_005842227.1:38174-38987 GCF_000455745.1 Alligator sinensis
GCAGACCCCCCCCCCCCACGCAGCGCAGGGCAGTGGGGAGCAGCGCAGGTCAGCAGGGCGCTGGGCACTGTCTGGGAGCTGGGGCTGTGCGCTGCTGGGCTCCAGCTGACACGTGGATCCGCCCCAGTTTGCAGGCAAATTGAGCCGGGGGCTGAGGAATTGAGCTGGGGGAATGTTCGGGTCCTTGAACATTCCCCCAGTTCCCTGTTCTATTCCCTAGCTCCCCGATCTATCCCACAGCTTTTCCCAGGGTGCATGAGTCCCTGGATGATGTGGGATGACAGCAGGCTGCAGCTGCCAGCTGGTGACAGCTCTGGGCTATTTCCCCAGCTGCAAACAGCAGCCTGCGGAAACCCTGTGCAGAGATCCAGGGGCTGCATCCCCTGGGAAGAGCTGAGGGAATGATCAGATAGCTGGGGAATCTAACTGGGAGCTCTGGCTGAAAGGTGGAGCAGCCCCAGCTCTGGGACAGAGCGCAGTGCCCTTTGGATCACTGTTCCATTTTGACTCAGCTGCTTTGGAGTTTTGACACTGTTTTGGCACCGATTCGGAAATTCGGATTGGCCGGGGAAAGCAAGGCACAGCTGGGCCATGGGGACTTCTCCTGCAGCTCCCCTGGCTGTGCCTGCCTCTGCCCTGGCAGGGGGAGCCACGGGGACTATGCCCTGCTGCTACTTGCCCAGCCAGTAGGGAGAAAGGTGCAATGCAGGCATGGCTCTCTCACAGGGCATAGCCCCCACTTCCAGCGCTGCCATGCCCGCATTAGTGCTGGGAGTGGTGGCTCTGCCCTGTTCCCGCTTGCCAGCCCGCACC
>NW_005842227.1:39010-46282 GCF_000455745.1 Alligator sinensis
CAACAGCGCGGGGACCGGGGACTATGCCCTGCTGCCACTTGCCCCCTTCCACCTGGTGTGAGCCGAGCCCTCATCCTGCCCTGGCTTGACAAGCGGCAACAGGGCAGAGCCTCCACTCCCAGCACTCCTGTGCCCGCATCCCAGGCCCCCCACCTGAGCTGGGCAGCTTGTCCCAGCCCCAGCCCCAATCCCTCCCTCCCCCACACCCCTTCCCTTCATCCTCCCCCAACCCCAGCAGATTTACCAGCTGGAGGAAGCTGCCAGCTACCAGTTTAGTCTATGGCCAAATCTCCAAATTGGACAAATCTTTTTCTGAAGCTTTCACTCCTGTGCCCGCATCCCAGGCCCCCCACCTGAGCTGGGCAGCTTGTCCCAGCCCCAGCCCCAATCCCTCCCTCCCCCACACCCCTTCCCTTCATCCTCCCCCAACCCCAGCAGATTTACCAGCTGGAGGAAGCTGCCAGCTACCAGTTTAGTCTATGGCCAAATCTCCAAATTGGACAAATCTTTTTCTGAAGCTTTTCTGAATCAATTTGGATGCTTCAAATCGATTTGGAGCTTTTATGTGGTCTCCCAATTCGATTTGGATTCGGAGATTCGGTCCCTGAATCAGGCCAAATCTCCTCCGAATGTAATCAGCTACCAAGGCTTCACACTTAATAAGGTGGTAAGAAGACTTCTTAAGGCAAATCCAGACTAAGCCATTTCCACTTCATGCCTAGTTTTCCATAAACCATCTTAAAATGCAGGTGAACCATTTAATAGAGCAAATTTGCTCAGAAGAATTTGTGCTTTTTAAGCAAGTTTGTCTCCAGTTTAGTAAACTGGTAGATAAATTGGATTTAAAGAATTGCATCAACCCTTCAATGGCCTCAAGTTATTTTCACAATGTATGTACATAAACCATGGCAGTACAGCAACTACTGCCTTTTCAGTATTACTCTCTATACATTTGACTCTCACTTGCTAGCTACTATATAACAACAGACTGCTGAATTAACCTCTATGCCTTAACAACACAGAAGTATAAAGGACTTTTCCCTAAGTATTTTGCATTAGTTGCTAGAAGTGCAAGCAAGAACAATAGCTATCGGGAAAAGACCTGGACATACAATTACGTTTAAAAAAGGCCAGATATGAAAATCAGTATCAGAAAGAGAGGTGATACAATCATATGCAAGACAAGCTATATTAAACAAGAGATAAATCAGCATAACTCAGTAGGTAAATTATGGTCTTTTCCAACCAGTCAAAATCCTTTGAAGAAATTGTCACAATGATTAAGAGTCATGAAGAGACACAATGAGCATATATCCTGCCCATTTCAGACAAGTTCTTTTCTTGAGTCTGGATAGCTTAACAGCAGGAAACAAGATATTTGTACAAGAAGAGAAGGATGAAGGGCCAGAAGGCCGCAGAGCAGTAAGAAGAACAGTTATTCTGGGTGGAGAAACAGAAGCACAGGGCAGAGGTGAGCACCATGCCCGGGCAGTACAGGGCAGAGATGAGCACAGTCCATCTATTTCCTTTTTAACTCTTGCATTTTTCTCTCCTTGGTCAAGGGAAACCCAATAATTTAATAACTCAATTTCTGTTCTTGAGCTAAAACGTCAGCTCTGCCTAGCTGAAGTTTTTTTCAGCCACACTTTTTTTTTTGGGGGGGTAGGAGGAAAAAAATAAAGAGATGAGGGAAAGTTGTGAACAGGAGGAGGAAGGGAAAGCTGCAGTTTTCCTTCCCATGCTTCCCCAGTTTTGGGATTTGTTCAAAATTATCACCCATTCCAGCACAGTGCAGCATCTGTAATGCCAGCCAATATCCACAAAGCACAACACGTTCTGGACTAAAGCCAGCTGAAATGCAGGGTTTCAGGTGCACAGGCAGGTTCATTTTTCATTTGCAAGAATTTCATTTTTTCTGAAAATGAAACTGCAGTCCAAACTACACCAAAAAAACTACAGCTTTTCACAATGTCCTGTGAATGGAAAGCTTTCCCATCAGTTACACAGCTGGTAGAACGCCAGCTTTGCCAAGCTGCCATTACCAGTGAACATCCAGTGATGTATTACCACTGCTCCAGGGCTGGAGATCCTACAGTTTGTAGCAATTGCCTCTCCCCTGCTGCCAACCCGAGACAGACCCATCAGGAATCTAGGTGACATTCCATCAAAACCCTGCCTTGGATGTGTTACAAAACTCACTGATTTTGAGATGCTGTGAGAAGCTGACCTGGAGACGCCTAGGATTCAACGTGCGTTTCAGCCCACCTCTATTTAGGATAAAAACTCTACACAAATTCTTTGGGGGTGGGAAGATATGCCATCTTTGTCTTTGCTGATAACTTCCCCATGCCAGGGGAATTTACAGTTTTCCATATAGGTTAGTTTTGAGTCTTTTTTACACACACACACACACACACACACACACACACACACACAAATCCCTTGTGCATTCTTAAAAGAAATGTTGAATCATTTCTATTGGCATTTAGCTTCGTAAAAAAATTGTTTACAAAACTTACTTTTTGACCAAGACTGTTCAACTATGACTATTCAGAAGGACAGACTCAGCTTTAAGGCTACCAATAGTCAGTCTTTGAGATAAGTACTCAGATTTTTAAAGCAAAGCAGAAGCTTTGAAAGTGTCAAAGGCATTTGCACTTAGGCATCCAAGTACCTTTAAGGATTTGGGCCCGAATTTGTAATTGTAGAAGCAGCAGATGTCTTGCTTAAATTCTCTGCTTGGACATGTGGTTTTATCATCATATTTCATCTATTATCTCTCCTTTTGTGTGAAAGGGCTGCAGAAACAGGACACTGTGATCTCAGAGGAAAAGTGAAACCAATTACATAAAAACTGCTTTTTTTAAAAATTTGACTGCATTTTCACTCTGATGCCTTTTCTCCCTATCCCATTTAGTTGTACGAATTTTAATCTTAAGTGTCAGAATACTATATAAAAAACTTAGAAGAGGGTGTCACAAACCAATTATGCTCCTTTAACATAAGAATGAGTACAAATAAAAAACAGATTTACAAAGAAAATCACAACTAAGTATACATTTTACGTATTACGTTTTGCACATCAGTAAGTAAACAAACAGGCAATAAAAACAGCAAGGTTCCTGCTACATGAATTTACCCGATTCATGTATGATGAAAATGACATTATGGATGTCATTATAATACTTTCAGTAGTTAATTACTTATGTAAAAATACATTATTTATGTAATCTAGGTATCATAACATTTTAGTCAATTCAATCATTTGCTGAGAAGTAAAAAGCATCAGATTGAATAAGATTTCTCAAATTCGCCTGCAAGCTGAAACCTTCACTTCAAGTTCTTGCAATTTCTCCATCCATGACGAACTTACCCAAGATTATTTTTGTTTTTATGAGTAGTTAAAATTCTGAAATCCTGTTCATAATCTCCCTTTATACCAAATATTCTTACTCTGCCTGTGCACTGGGGAAGTTCCTTTAAAAAAAACCCCAAAACAAATATTCCCCCCAATTTACAAGCAGGCCATAGAGATTAGAAAATAAATCATTCGTTCAATAAAGGTGAATGCAAGTACAGCTTCTGAACTAAACCAAGCATAATGCAGTGTTTACAAAAGTGATATGACTGCAATGCTGAACAGAGAAATCAAGCACTCTGATCACTTTTCCTCTTACTGTATACACTGCACTAATAAATCACAGCCCGAGCAGAAGCAGTGCTAACGTGCACATCTCCTAATTCAGGCCTGCTCTTGAACTAATCACATAAGATTCCAGGTAGCACAAAGTCCATTAGTCCCAGGCTATGGTCCAAGTCCTTTTAGCTCAAGGTAGATCCTCAGACAACTGCAATTTTGTCTCAGCCTCAGAAGTTTGAAGATTCTTTGCTCATATGCAGTTCTTTTAACCAAACTCCAGTTGAGATAGTTACAGGACTAGCTGAAAATAACTTTGTGAGCCTTTGCTGTTGTCTGAAAACCTAAGGCCCCTCCTGCAATCAGAATTTCCATTACAGCAAATGCAACCTACCATACACACCTTACAACAAAGTTGCCTTCGACTCAACCCATCATCCCCAGTATTACTAAGTGATGCTTAAGGATCAGCGTGAAGAACTTGAATGAGCTGCTACACAATACAAAGTCCATAAGTCTTAAAACAACTATGAAGTAGGCAAAAATGCCCTGTCGTCCAAGAGCACTGGTTAGCCAACCCAAGCATCTTGAGAGTTAATCTCTGGAATAGCCCAAGAACTTTGTACTGTCCAATGGCCCATCACAATCTTCCATCCTCAAATGTTAATGCTTGATAATACATCTTGTATCGGGTCAACTGGCAGAGTGGGGGTCTGCACAGCTACAGTACCACCTGACTGTTAAAAACTGGTATAGCCGATCCAGTATCACCATCACCCTTGGTAATCTCCGATTTAGAGACAAACAACAACATCCTGAGACAAGACTTCAACAGCAAGTCTAATGCGCTGCACCAACGGCTCCTGAAGAATGGATTTTGTTTTGCATCCTATTTCCAATGCTGAGAATAATGAGACCTATTTGTTTCATTTCATTTTGAATGATTGACAAATATACCTGTATGTGCCCCTCTAGTGCCTCATTTCCACTGGCTGCAGTTATCAGGAGCTTATTACATAAAACCATGTGGGCCTGTCTACATCTTTTTAGACTCACTATCTGCATATATTACCATATTATCATTAACAAAGCAAAGCATGTTAGCATGTGCTACTTAGTTCAATCAAACACTAAAAGTAATGTATGCATCGACTTTACCAGCAATCCCACAAAATAGTACAAGGAGTCTTGTCTACATTAGTGGTAGAACACACAAGTTCTAACAAATAAAACGTAACCTAGTTGAGACAAACCCCTGAGATCACTTATAGCACAGTTGTAGGCATCGATCACCATATGGATGCACACAGCACCTAAATATATTACAGGATATGCCATATGAACTAGGGAGTCTTCTAGAACAGAGAGGTGCAAAACATATACCTGACTTACTGAACATTACAGCTACTTTCATCACAAATACATACAGCCAGTAAGTGGAGATTATCTAGAACTTGACACAGCATTCCTCCTTGGGGAAGGACACTAGTACAATTCACAGATTACATCAGTGTCTACTCTGATGGATTTGGGGAGTCATGCCACTGACCAAATACCCCAAGAGAGACAAGGAAAGACTTAATGGAAGAAAGTGAGCAGTGGTTGGGACTGTAGCCATTACATTTCCCCAGATGAGATCTCAGATGGGACCGTACTTATCCAAAACAGAAACTGCCATCTTGGAAGGTCCAAGGGAGATGCACAAACCATACTGCTGAATTCACAAATGTATGTAGGTTTGTGGGATACAGATCAAAGTTATGAACTTTTGCATCACAATGCCTGTATCCATGCAAATAATCATCTCAAAAAAGAACCCCCAAATGCAATAGTTATGCCCTGTTTTCCAATTTCAAAAAGTTGGAGGAAACTATATATTATGTTATATTACAGTAAGCAATTTAAATGAGATCAGAAACAATTTAGAAAAAAAAAGATGAAAATACAGAGGTGGATAGTAGCTAGACTCATTGCAAGTCAACAGCATGGCAAAGTATGAATGTTTCAGTAACATGTTATTAAAATAAGCAAATAGCACAAAGTCAAAGTGTCATCTAGTTTGGAAGTAGTTTGGGAAATACTAGTGGTTTTCCACAAAGCAGGATAAAGTGCACCACAAAACTCGACCATACTTTTAGGCAATATACTGGGCAATATACTTTTAGGCAATATACTGGCATCAGGTCTGGCCTGCAATACACAATATGTTTGCAATATGAAATATGTAGCAAAACTGACTGGTCTAACTTCATAATCTCCAACCTGAAAGGAAATGCTGTTCTCTCACCCAAAATTCACTATAAACGCAGCTCATTAAACTACAACAGGGTTGGCCAACCTGCCACACAAGTGATACCGTTGACCTGACCTCTGTGTGGCAAGCAGCAGACCAAGGAGGAGACGCACAGCACAGCAACACACAATGCAGTTTGTGCCTGAAAGCTTGCAGAGAACAATTTTGCCAACTATTTAGTTGGCCTAATAAAAGATATCACATCTACCCAAAGCACCTTGAGCTGCAGTCTGGACACCCTGAGGGAATTGGCAGAGTTACCCAGGGCTTAATTTGTAGGATGCCTGCCAAAAAGGCTGGACAGCACTGAACTACGGGAAAAAGCTTCCTTAAACTTCTCCCTTCTCTTAAGGCCCGTTACCTTCTTTCTTCTCAGAGTGCCTTATGCCTCAAGCAAGCAGCCTATTCAGGTGACCAGGTGATTGCTGGCTATCACCTGGCTTCAGGATCTGCGTACCTAATACAGATAACGCCGCAAGATCTGAAAAAGAGCTCCAGATAACAAGTGTTGGACAGGCTGATCTATACAGGTCCGATAACGTGTCTCATAGATGGCTATCCATTGCAAGGCCCCCCAAACAGCCTGCATGCTTGAGGCATAAGGCACTAAAACCCAGGGGCTGGCAATATTTGTGGGCACAGTGCCAAAAACACCTGCAACCTTGACCTGTCAGATGGTGGGGCGGATGGCGTGGGAGCTGTGAAGGGCCTGATCCTTTCAGGGCAGTCCCTTCCCCACTGTCCACCCGAAGGCATGCGCGCCAAACGAAATGGCACGCTCTGGCACCTGTGCCGCAGACTGCTTACCCCTGCCTTAACCCCATGCAGCGGAAAGGGAGGGAGACAGCTGAACTGGGAGCCTGTGCACACTGAGCAGCCCGGCAGCTCCAGCAACATGGGTCAAAGGCAACAACCCTGGAAGCGGCCCAGCCGCCAAGCAGACCACCCAGGTATCCGACAGCCAGCCTCGAGGCCCGGAAGGCAGAGAAGCCCTCTTCAGCTGACTCCACCAGACCCAGCTGTGGCTCCCCCGAGCCGGGGGCTCAAGTCAGGCCCAGTCCAGCAGCCCCCGAAACCTGCCTCCCCCCGCCTCGAAGAGCGCCCGTGTCCCTGCCGGGGGAGCCCCGGAGGGGCCGGGCTGACCTGGGCGCCGAGGTAGCGGCTCAGGCAGTCCTGGCACACCGCCTTCTTGCAGCAGGGCAGCGGTTGCCCGGGCCTCTCCTTCAGGCACACGCGGCAGCCCAGCAGCAGCACGGGCCCGCAGCCGGCCGCCAGCAGCGCGGGGAAGGGCTGCGGCAGCAGGGATAAGTCCAGCTCCGGGCCCCGCGGCTCCTCCCCGGGG
>NW_005842227.1:46595-66792 GCF_000455745.1 Alligator sinensis
GGGGTGCTGCTGAAGGGGCGGCGTATCCCTCAGCCTGAGGGGGGCGGCTTGGGAGCCAGGTGCACCTGAGACGCTCCGCTGCCCTTTCCCAACCTCCGGTGGACCTTCGCAGGCTCGGCTACGCCCGCGTAGGCTCAGATGCCCCTTTGTAGCCCCAGGGGTACCCCGATGCACTCAGCTACCCCGTCCCAGAATCAGGTCCTGGAAAGTCCTGCAAACAAACAGAGGCCTGCAAACCATGCTGCTGAATTCCCAAATGGATGTAGGTTTAGTGGGACACGGGTAGACTTACAAAGCTGAACCCCAAGCCCCCTTCCCCAAGGTGGGGGCAGCCGGGTGCCTGGAGAGACTCAGCTGCCCCTTCACAGACTTGGATCTGCCTTGATAGACGCAGCTGCCCCTTCATAGCCCCAGGGGAAGCTGAATGTATCAGGGTGTCCCAGGGGCTATGAGGGGGCAGATGATCTGCCGCTCAAGGCAGATTGAGTCTGTGAAGGGGCAGCTGAGTCTATCAAGGCACCTGGCTGCCCCCACCTCAGAGAAGGGGACTTGAGTGTGGTTCATAACTTCAACCTGCATCCTGCAAACCTACATTCGTTTGTGAATTCAGCAGCATGGTTTGCAGGACCCTCCACGCTCTCAGTCTGCCAAGGGGTAGCTGAGTGTATCTGGGTGGCCCTAGAGCTATAAAGAGGCAGCTAAGTCTTTCAAGGCTGATCTGAGTCTATGAAGGGGCAGCTGAATTTGAAGGTGTAGGTGAATGTATGAAGGGACAGCTGGTCCTTTGAAGAGGCAAGACATCCTCGTCCACTGGGAAGCATTTGTCACCTAGGACCCAGCCCACTTTTATTTGTCTACAGTTAAGCCAGAAAAGATGAGCGTGCTCACTGGGAAGCAAATATCACTTGGTTTCAAAGCATTGTCCCTTGCCCGTGACACATTTTGAATAAAAAGACCAGTGTCTGATCAAAAAACTTCCAAAGGAAACAAACCCCAGAAAACAAAAGCAGCAGCTTTACCTTTCTGCTGCCATCAGGGTTTAAGAGTGAGCTACAACTTCAGGATCTGCATACCAAATACAAGTAGCACCATAAGATCTGAAAAAGTGGTTTTAATAACAAATTGTGGGCAGGTTGATCAGTATAGGCCCAATAACGTGTCTCGTAGGTTGGAGCACTTGCAAATAAAAGGATTAGAGAAACATCTGTGCATTCTGCTAAGAAAGCCTGCCAAAGAGCCAGATGCTGCTGCTAGCAAACAATTTCTTAAGGTATCTTTGACATCAAAACAGATGCAGAAGATAGCAGAGCTGATCCTGGACCAGTGGAAGCATTTAACAAGAGGCACTTGTTCTTCATTCTAGACTTTGTCTAGACTAGAGTTTTTGATCCATCTGTAGCTCAATAGTCTGGTATTGCCAACCTCAAACATTAAAAAAGGAGACCTATGAAAACAACACGTAATTGGATTAAATATCACAATAGGTGTAACCATTACATTGATTAAAAGAACAAGTCTTTTAAAAAGCACATTAGGATTTATGTTTTCAAGTATGTCTGTGAAACCCGAGGACAAAGCCAGAGGCTTTCACATACTCGGGACTTCAGGAGCTGAGGCTTTAAAGAAAGCCAGGAAGAGGGGCAGCTGAGTATCGTGAGACTTGCACTAAAATCACATGTGTTCATTGCTGCCTCAACTATAACCTAGACTGTTCACAAATATTAGTTCTTCTAGAGACTGGACCGGGCAAGCAAAGTCTGGCCCGGAGCCAACTCCATTTCCCAGCAGCCCTTGCCTGCATTGCTGCGGCTGGTTTCCATGGAGACCCCAGTAACGGTGGGGCTGTGACAGCACAGGGCCAGGGTTTCCATGAAGACCAGTCCCAGCAGCACTGGGATCTTGCAGTGGTGGCAGTGCGGTCCATAGCTGGGGCAGAGCTGCAAGCCGCTGCCCGCACACCCTGGGCAGGGGCCCGCAGGCACTGGATCATGGCTCTGCCCCAGCTCCGGAACACACTGCCAAAGCAAGATTCCCTGCCTTGGCTGCGCAACAGCTCCCTGTCCAGCTGTGGCCCTGCCAATGCTGCTGGGGCCAGTCTCCATGGAAACCCTGGCCCCCTGCCCCACCACTGCTGGCGTCTCCATGGAAACCAGCTGCAGCAGTGTGGGCAGGGGCTGCTGGGAAATGGAGTCTGCCATGGCCTGGATCCACCGTTTCGCTCACCCCTGGCCTAGACTGTCAGGAACAGATGTTTGTAGACTTTCTAGGTTGTAAATGGTTATGATGTTGTTAACCTTGAGGTTCTGGGTAATTACAACAGGATACAAAATCTAGATTGGAGATAATTTAGTGGTCTGTTGCATTTCAGTTTCAGTATGCCTGCAGATGGAGGTCAGTTCAGTCTAGCTTTAGTGGTTTCTGTGGCTTCCCAGCCATTCAAAATGAAGCCTTTCTGATTCACTCTGAAATGACCAAGTAATTCTCATATATGCACCCCACACACTTGAGGGCACTTTTAATGCTGCTCAGTTTCTGATGAAATGGTTGCTTTGTGTGGTTTTAATTTTGTCATCAATACCATAACCCTTCTGTAGTTCCTCTTCCCCTCTCATTTGGAGCCAGAATTTAAAAACCCAGCGCTACAGCTTTTTCTATGGCAGTGCCCAGTAGCAATTCCATATGAGGCTTTCATTTTGATATAGGCTTAAAATAGTTCATCTACAAACTACGTGGCCGATTGATGCAAAATGTTAAAGTATTAGTATTTTATCTTTTGATATTTTTTATATATTTTAGTTTGGTTCATCTTCATAAATTTTAGTAGGAAATAGCTGACGTCAGGATTTGGCTTGGAGTTTTCTTGGACAATCCTACTTTTTCATTGTTGACTGTTAAGCGGTATTTTAAGGAGTTATCCACACAAAATTTGGTAGAAGGTGATATCCCGAAGGGTTAAATTAGGAAT
This sequence comes from Alligator sinensis, assembly GCF_000455745.1. Lineage (NCBI taxonomy): Eukaryota > Metazoa > Chordata > Crocodylia > Alligatoridae > Alligator > Alligator sinensis. Next base: position 49,561 of record NW_005842227.1, read on the forward strand.
TTTGCATGTTTTAGCTGAAGAGTTGTGTGCTGTGCACACAACATTTAGGAACTTGAAGTAAATGAACCTTATTGACCGGGAGGGCAGGGCATGTGTAAACTTCTCGGACAGATCAGATTTTTATCCAACAACAGAGTTCATTTGCAGCTGCTGGAATATTAGAGCTCATGAGATGAGTGACAAATAAGAAACATTAGCACCTGTCCTTCTAGCCTCTATAGTCTACCTTTACCTTTTAAAAATAAAATACTACAAAATAAATATTTAAATTCACATGCAAAGAAAATTTCCTTAGAACTGTTGCATACAGTATCTCTGAAGCACACATAAAAGCAAGGAAATGGCAAGACAGGCCAATAAACAATACATTCCTTCTACTTCCCCTCCTTCAGACATAAACCTTACCATTACCTCAATCACTACAGATCACAGACCACGTACAACAATCTCAATGGTGCCACCATTGGACTGCCAGCCTTTCATCCCCCTTTCTAGCCACTCTGCCACAGACAACTCTTTACCTAACCACCCTCTGCAAACACACTCACTCACTGTATCAAGCATTCACAACTGTCACTGGGGGGGTAAAGAGAGATTGTCTTGGAAAGGGTGGGTAATCAGAAGGGTGAAAGGTGGGAGCTGAATTAAGGTTGAGAGCTGTGGTCTATGGTACATGATAATGGTCAAATGAGTCTGTGGGTAGACCTATGGGCTAAGGACAGAGGTTACACATAAACCAGTATAAGTGATCAGAAACCAGTTCAAATCTGTAACACAACAGAAGTTCAGTACACACAAACTGCTTTCAAAATGGCTGAAACCAGTTAGAGGTAAAACTGCATGGGTGTAGTATCAGACTTGACTGATTTAGGTTAAAGTGGTTTGTTGAACTTCTGTCCCAGATCCTCTCCAGGTTCAAGTTAACTCAGTTCCCTAGCATCCCAGGATGCTTTGCACCTCTACCATAGACCCCTCCTTGCAGGGTGGGTTCAGTCTATGGAGCTTAAACTAACCTGCAAAGTTTGAATCAATTTAGCTTTAGACTTTTTGAATGTCTGTTCGTAACCTAAATATTGTTACAAAACCTTATTTACTTGATTTTGCAGATTAGTGCCACATACGTTGTATATGTAGCAGCCCACTTCACAACAAAGCTGTCTGGGTATTCATTTTATATGGATTCATTTATGTAGACTGTATGGTAAAGTGTTGAACGTCCCAGAGTTAAATAATATCGGAGGGAAATATCAATCAAGGAAAATAATGGACATTTCTCTTTTGGTATGACCTTGCAACAGGTCCAACACTAGTGTAATGCCTTTCCCATTATGCCTTTGTGCAGAGTCATCTTAGAACCACTTCAGAAAACAGCAGTGTTCAAAACAAGAGTAAAAAACCCCAAACCCTACTAAAATAGGACACTCCACTACACATACTTCCTCAATCCCTCCCCAAGGGTAGGAGATGAAAGAACAAACAGCATGTGACAGATGTGCAGTCGCATTGCTTAAGGCACTACTGGAAAGAGCTCAGATTGGTACAGACCATAGTATAAGAACCTAACTATGTAGAACAAGATAGGACAGGACAGAATAGACTGCAACATATAGTTGGATGTTAAATCATATATTTTTAAAATGAACCATGAACCAAGTTTGCACTCAGTACAATTCCACTGAATTAAATCTTTTGATTTAAGGGATGACTTCCCACCCCCCCACTTCGTAGATTTTAAATAGCGCCTTCAAAATGGTTAAAAAAAAGTTAACAGTACATTTGATTTGCATAAGGTACAAGATTCAATTAGCCTGAAAAGAAAAAGTGTTCAGACTTGGTATATACTACAACAGGTTACCATGTTTGAACGTGGTTGTACCAAACTGGATCAGATTACCCGAGAGATTGCATCTCTGGAATGAAGGAGGCACCAACTGGAGCTCCTGCTGGCAGGGGAACCCCTTGTGGTCCTTGATTTGGAACTCACTCTCTGCTGTGATCTAACATAGTCCCTGTTAAGACCATTGAGGAGTGAAAAGGTTGAGAGAGAGAGATTTGGGGGCAGTGCTTTTACTTATGATCTTATTATTATATATCGAACAGGAATCAAGGGCTCTGGATGGGCAGCTGCAGTTATATTTTAAACTTTTGAAGGAACCAAAAACATTTAGCTGACAATTCCCATCATGACTTATTGCTTAGGCATTTTCAGTTGTAATCAAATTGTGCAGTTCACTGTTACAAGGAAACTAGGCTTTCACTAAATTTAAAAATTCTACTTCTAGAAATGCTTCTTAAATGGGGTAGGGGTATAGGTTGTAGCCGGGTTGGTCTAAGGACATAGGCAGACAAGGTTCCTTGGGTGAATCTGATATCTTTTATTAGACCAACCCAAATAGTTGGAGAATAGTTAATAAGCAAGCTTTTGGGTTCAAAAACCCTTCGTCAGGCTAAGGAAGTTTCAGCAGTTGGTGTGTGCTCTTCCTGGAAAAGTAAAGAAGCCAGGGGCTGGGCTGGGGAGTCAGTTGTCAGGCAGCTTAGAATGCGTCTTAAATGGGGTGTAATACAGGTCTGTGGCCCACTGCTAGTCTCTACCTCTTCTGCACCTGACTGCAGGGATCCAATTTCCAAAGCTGTTATTCTGGCACCCTTTGTGAACATTATTTGAATTCACCATATTTACAAATATTAATTTTGTACAATTAATCTGAGTAAATAACATTTGGCCTTTATGGCACAAGTCATTTGCCTCTCAGGAAGTCAGAGAAGAATTGTTCTTTGATTTACAGCATTGGCATTGCTGCAGCAGCTTACAGGGTACTGAACTCGCTCTTTCTGAGATCCCCTTTTATAACAGTGATTTTTTGTCTTTATATTTTGTATTTTATGAAATATTTCACATTTTATTGTTAGTTGCTGTGGATAAATCAGCAAAGTTTTTAGGAGGAATCACAATGGCAAATAGAGCATCAGCCAGGTTTTTAGGAGGAATCACAATGGCAAATAGAGTGTTAGGATTAGGAAGGGAATTTAAATCAAAATTGAAACATGTCATTATGCCACTGTATAAATCCATGGTATGTCCAAACCTTGACCACTGTAGGTAATTCTGACGCCTCATCTCCATGAAGATATAGTAGAACTAGAAAAGGTATAGAGAAAGGCAACAAGGATTATCAGGAGTATGGAGTGAATTTATGAGAAAAAGACTAGGTTAGGACTTTTTAGCTTAGTTAAAAGATGAGAAAGGCAGGATAGAACTGAAAAGTATGAAATCATGAATGATACAGAGAAAGTAAATAAGGATATGCTTCTACTGCCTCTCCCAGTATCACAAATTATTAGGAAGAAGGTTTTAAACAAACATAAGGAAGCTCTTTTTTCACAGTGTGTAATTAACTTGTGGAACCATTTGCCACAAGATGATGTAGAGCCTGATGATTTAACAAGGTTAAAAAAGAAGACTGGACAAGTCCATGCATGGTAGGCCCATCAGTGTGTATTAAGCCTTGTAGTTAGGGGTGAAATCTACAAATTAGGATGTCCTAGACCTCTGAATGCTAGAAGCTGCAAGGGAAGAGGGGCAGGGACAGACCAATCTGAATAGGCCTTGTGTATATACTCTTCCCCTTAGCACCCGCTCTGCCACTGTAAGATGCAGAACACTGGGCTAGCTGGACCTGTGGTCTGACCCAGTATGAAGCCTCCTGTGTTCTTACTGCCAATGCATTTTATATTATATCAAGGGTCTTTAAAAAAAAAAAAATGTTTTTCTGATTTGCTTTTCTGAAAAAGAAATAGTTATAAGCTGGTTATCATTTATCACAATAGGAAGAAACCTGTTTTTCTGCATTATTTTATATAGTAATACACACAATAAGACACACTGCATCTCTTTTTCATGGTTGATCTACTTGCACTTTTCACTATAGCTACCCTTCATCAGAGCAAATACACTCACAGCCAAGTCACTTTGAGCATACTCTATAATACTGTCTCACAGTCTCAATGTGGCACTGATAAAGAAGAATATGCTTAATTAGTAGCCTATAAATCTTCAGAACCAGTTCTGTTTTTTCAGATGCTATTAATTGACTACATGGTGGTTTTCTTTTTGGAAGATGTATTACTTCCTCATATGACTTGGGGTTTTCAGTTAGATAATATCTATATTTTTCTGGGAGGGAAATTTATAAAGCCAACACTACTGTGATGGCAAAAGTTTTCTAAGACCATCCAATGAGAACAAAACTCTTAAAAGTCATCCTATATTTATGAGTTAGGATAGGCTGGATATATTTTGTCTCATGGGAGAGAAAAAAAATTAAAAAAGGCCTTCAGGGAATTTAGTCATAGTTCTACTCTTCATCTCATCTGACAAGAAAAATCTCATGGCATCTAAAGTACAATAGATCTAAAAAAAAAAAAAAAAAAAAAAAAAAAAAGGTACTTTAACAGTATACAGTTTTAATGATTTGCAGCTAGAATTTAGTTTGTTGGATTTCTATTCTTTCCTCTCTCTCAAGATGAAAAAGCAACTCTCCAGAGCAGTTGTTGGGGGGAAAAAAGAAAGAAAGAACGACATAAAATAATTTCTTATGATAATCTCTGAATGAATTAGGATAAATGATGGTATATCCAATTTAATTGCTGTAGAAGGCATTTTGACAATAGACTGTGCCAGCATTTCTGTCTGTACCTATGAAAGCAGTTGTCAGAATACAGCATTTGGGAACTGGGGAAGGGAAAGGGAAGGGAGACAAAAACAATTCCATAAGGAAAGCAAACATGATTAAATTCAAGATCTGGCTTAGTTCAATGTAGGTGTCATTCATGCTTGAAGCTGCCAATAGGTCTCTGGTTGGCTCCAGCTGACTTTTAATTCTCTTAATGTATTGGAATTACCCATCCCCCACACACATATCTCATTTGACAGAATACAACATTTTGGTTTGTTCCTGAAAAGATCCAAACCAGTCCTAGACGTTTGCCTAGAACCATATTTTTTTCGTATAGCACACACCCACAAATAAGATACAGGTATACAATTTGTTTTAGAAAACAGAATATAGAGAAAGAGATGTTTCCATTGTCATAGCTGGCTGTGTGACATACAGCAAGTGCTTCTGGAAACTAAGAATGTCCAGTACATGTGGCATCCCAGGAGATGGTCTAGATGAGGCGACAGGAGCTTCCTGGTGCGGTAGAATGGCAACAACATGAGGTCCCAGACTTTTGCAAGGGTAATTGCAAGACTATTTGTTCTTTACTGTAAAGAGTTCTTTAAATAAGCTCTTGTAAATAATAAAGTATTGACTCTACACCACAAGCTTCATCAAGATACTATAGTAGGGATCAGCATCATTTTTGGGCAGAGTGCCAAAAACACCTGCAACGGACTTGGAATATGTTGACATGCCAGGGGTAGATGGCAGGGGAGCTGCAAGGGGCCTGATCCTGGTTGTGGAAGCTCAGCTCTCTGGCCTCTTCCCTGCTGTCTGCTGGGAGCTATGCATGCTAAGCACAACGCTTAGCATGCATGGCACCCATGCTGGGGGTTGCCTATCTCTGTACAAACTACATACAGAAGTTCAGTTGCCCTGAGCCAGGTCCATTGACACCTGTGAGAAGGTTAACACTGGACTCCACCTGTCTGTTTCCTAACTCAAAGAGAAGTGGACTTTAGTAGCCTTTGACTTGGTGTCCCATGAAGCTCTCAAAGTAAAACCAGGGTTCTATGGGCTCAAGAATTCAATGGTCAGATGGGTGGGAAACTGGCTGTGGGGTCAGACCCAGAGAGTATTAATAGATGGATCTGTGTCCACCTGGCAGAAGATAGCTAGTGGGGTCTCCCATGGTTCAGTACTTGGACCAGTGCTTTTCAACATCTACATCAATGATCTGGATATGGGGGTGAAAACACAATGGCAAAGTTCACTGATGACACTAAGCTTTGGGGAAGTGTGGCCATGCACCAGGTTAGGCTGATGATCCAGGTGGACCTAGACAGATTAGTTAAAATGGACGGACCAGAACCAGATGCTGTTCAACACTGAGAAGTTGAAAGTGCTTCATCTGGGGAGGAAAAATCCATATCAAACATAGCTCAGTGGTGTGACACTAGCTAGCACCACATCCGAAAGGGACCTGGGGGTCATAACTGACCATAAAATGAATGAGCCATCAGTGTGATGCTACAGTTAGCAGAGTAAACAATATGCTGGCATGCATCAACCGATGCATCTCAAGCAAAACTACGGAAGTTATTCTCCCACTCTACTCTGCATTGGTGAGGCTGCAGTTGGAGTACTGCGTCCAGTTCTGGGTGCTACACTTCAAGAGGGATGGAGAACCTGAAAACAGTCAAGAGAAGAGCCACTTGTATGGTTAGAGGCCTGAAGAGCAAGCCATATGAGGAAAGGCTGACAGATATGGGACTGTTCAGCTTAGGAAAGAGAAGACTTCAGGGGGATTTGCTGGCAGTTTACAAATATATCAGGGGAGAACATCAGGGACTAGACAAACAACTCTTCATCAAAGCACCCCAGGGGAATAGTAGGAGCAACGGTCATAAACTAGAAGAAGATTTCATACTGGATATAAGGAAAACTTCTTCAAAGTTTGTGTGACCAAATTCTGGAATAGACTCCCAGCAGGGGTGGTACAGGCACCTACCCTAGAGATCTGCAAGAGGAGACTGAACGCACACCTTACTGGGGTTATTTGACCCCTGCAGTCCTTCCTACCCAGAGCAGGGGGGCTGGACCTGGTGATTTCATGAGGCCCCTTCCAGCCCTAAACTTCTGTGAATCTACCACCCACTTTCCTCAGCTGCCACTTTTACTTGAAAGGCCAACAAATTTATATTTGCATTTCCTGCCCAATTTTATCTATCCAATTCCATCTTTGAGTCCATCTCTCGGACATCTCCCATCTCTTCAATAGCTTAAGGAAAGGAAAGGAAAAACTGTACAGCTTTTAAATTGAAATTAATGGAAGTTGAGTGCCTAAGTGCTTTTTGAAAATCTTGTTAGGCACCCATCTCTATCATGGGCATCTCCCCTGTGGGACTAATTTCATCCATTACTATAACCTTCTGGTTGAGGATGAGAGGAATTATTCAGGTAGCTGCAAGATGCATGGTTAGTGTTATTTCAAGAGCTTTTTGATAGTTTACCATCCAGGAATCCCCACATCTGGGCCATGCCCATGACCGAAGGGCTGGGAGAGACCTTTCAAGATCATGTAGTCCAGCTCCTTGCTTGAGGCAGGATTATGCCCGACTAAACCATCATAGCCAAGTGTCTGTTCAACCTGCTCTTAAAATTTTTCAGGGATGGAGATTCCACAACACTTCTAGAGACCCTACTCCACTGCTTAGCCATCCGTAGAGTCAGAAAGTTCCTCCTAATCTCCAACCAAAATTTCCCCTGCTGAAGCTTCAGGCCTTTATTCCTAGTTCTGTCCCATATGGCCACAGAGAAAAAGTCTCTCTATAATTTCCCCTTCCAGTATCACATCTACCTCCCCCTTTCAGTCTTCTGTTCTCTAGACTAAATGACCCTAGTTCTTTCAGCCTTTCCTCATAAGTCAGTCTTCCCAGGCCTCTAGTAATTTTTATTGGTCTCTGCTGGACTCTTTCCAATCTGTCCACATCCTTCTTGAAATGTGGGGCCAAAAACTGGATACAGTATTCTAGATGAGGCCTCACCAATACCAAATAGAAAGAGAGACTTATTTCAATACAAAGTGGTATGCTGCTGACTTCTTTTTGCAAAAAACCCCACAGTTGGCTTATATTAAGCTAATGGTTTACTATAAACCCCGGTCCTTCTCTGCATTATTGCAGCCTAGCCACTCATTCCCCAGTCTGCATATGTGCGTGCAGTCATTCCATCCCAAGTGCAGAACTCTGCACTTGTCCTTGTTGAATCTCATCTGATTGATTGCAGACTATTTGTAGAATGGTCTGGAATGACTATCCAGGTCATTCTGGATCCTAGGTATGCCCTCCAGAGTGTCTGCAACTCCATCCACAAATTTGCTAAGTTCATACTCAATCCCATCATCCAAGTAATTAATGAAGCATTAAGCAGTACCATACCCAAGGCAGACCCCTGGGGAACCTTGTTTGGCAACTCCTCCCAACTAGGCATTAAGCCCCTGATGATCAGTTGTGTACACCAGTTGTGTGTCCATCTTCTAGTATTTTAATCTAGTCTGTATTTCTTTAGCTTAATGAGAATGGCATGGGAGACAGTGTCAAAAGCTCTGCTAAAGTCAAGGTATATCACATCCATTGCTCTCCCCACATCTGCAGAGCCTGTCACCATATCATAAAAATAAAGTCGGGTTGATCATACATGACTTGTTCTTGTTAATTTTATGCTGGATGTTCTGATCACCTTGTTCTCTTCTAGGTGCTTCACAATATATTTCCTGATGGCCTGTTCCATGATCTTTCCAGATAACAAGGCCAGACTGACTGGCTTGTAGGTCTCGAAATCCTCCTTCTTTCCTTTTTAAAGATGGGCACTATATTTGCCTTTTTCCAGTCATCTGGGATCTCGCTCATCTTCCTTGAGTTCAAGGAGAAGAGTCAATGACTCAGTTGAGGTAACTTCTAATTCCTTCCTTAGGATGCATCCCATCTGTCCCTGCCAACTTGCAAGCATTTGGCATCTCTAAGTAATTCTTAACCTGTTCTTCCTCTACTCCTAAGCTGTTTGTCTCCTTTCTTCTCTCTGCTGGCAGCTGTGCTTGTCATCTGATATCTGACCCTATTTGTGAAGAATGACATAAAAAAGCACTAAATACTTCAGTCTTTTCTGGATCATCCATAGCTAGATTGCCTTCTATAGTCTATTAAAGATGTACAGTGTCTTTGGTCTTCCTTTTACTTCTAACATACTTGTAGAATCCCTTTTCACTGCCTTTCAAGTTCATTGCCAGTTGCATCTCAAAGTGTCCTTTGGCCTTCACATTTTTATCCCTGAATGCTCATGCAACATTTTAATACTCTTTCCTAGTAATATGACCAATTTTTCACTTTTTGTAGGACTCCTTTATGAGTTTCCACTCTTGAAGAGATTTCTGTCTGGACAGGCTGGTCTCCTGTTGCGATTCCCATTATTTCATCATATTAGGATAGCTTGCTCCTGCCCCCTTTTAATATGTTTTTCTTAAAGTACATCCAGCTCTCCTGAACCTTTTCTGTCAGACTTGCCTCTTGAAGGATCCTTTCCACCAGTTCTATGAATTTGTTGAAATCTGCTTTTCTGAAACTCAGTGCTTCATTCTGCTGCTCTTCTTCCTTCTTCTTAGGATCTTGAACTCATCATTTCATGGTCACTGTCAGACATGTTACCTTCCACCTTTGCATTCTCAACCAATTATTCCCTTTCCCATTGAGATTATCCCTGACTAAACCATTCTGGCCAAGTGTGTCCAACCTGCTCTTAAAAAAAAGCTTCCCCTCTGGTTGGCCTGTCTTCCACTTGTATCAAAAAGGTTATCTTCAACACACTCCAGGAATTTACTGGACTGCTTGTACACTACCGTTTCCCTGCCAGCAGGTATCCCAATAGCCCCGCCCCCCTGCCCCTCCCATGAAAAGCAGGTCCTGCAATTTGGAAATTTTCATTAGTTCATTAAAGAAGGCCCCATCCAGTAATTCCTCCTGGTTTGGTGGCATATAGAAGACACTGACCATAACAACCTCTCTTCTGCTGTCCCCTCTGACCTCTACCTAGAGGCTTTTAATAGGCCTACCTTCCACTCTGTACTGCACTTCAAAACATGTGTACATCTCCTTTCATATATAGGGCAACACCACCTCCTTTTCCTCCTCTTCATACCTTCCTGAACAGATTATACCCATCAGTGCCAGTACTCCAGTCATGTTCTTGGTATTTTTCTTGGATTTTGAAGTAATAATCCATTGAAAATACCAATTACAGAACTATGAGTTTCAAACCCTACCTCTATTTCTAGATTCTCCCAAAGATAGAAACCCATTATTTTGGTATCATTGCCATCAATACCCCCTGGAAGTGATTTTTTTAAATGGCACCTCTCAATAGAATAACCTGACAAATAAATTATGAAGGAAAAAAAAAATATCACCCAATAAAGTAACTGCTCACAATAACACCAAAATGGAATGCTTGCCAAGTAAAACTAAGTTACATTTTCAAAATTCAATGTGTAGTTCTTTGATGTGCAAATACCAATTGCTATGTTTTTATTCTTGACCTGAGCTCTAAAAAGCGACTGACTATTTGTTAAAACAATTGTCGGCCCATATTACAGGATTATGAAATTATACTTTATCATTTGGTGCCAGAGGGTTCTCTCAATGTTAGTAATTTAGAAGGATTCCAGAATATAATTAAATTAAGTTATTAACCTAATTAGACTGTAGGGCTACATAGTTCTCAAATGAGCTATTTAATAGCTCATACTCCTATAAAGGAGTTCTATGCTCCTTTATAGCAGAATTTCAGAATAAGCATAAGAATTTTTTTTAATCATGTCTATAACAACTAACCTGCTGTTATTAGCAGAATCTCATTTTACTTAATGTGTGAACTACTGAGAGTTACTACTTTTGAGAAGGGCCACTATGTTTCTTTATGAAAAAGAACAAGGAAAAGCACTGTGGCCTCATAAATATGGCAAATGAATAGGAATTAGGAACATTGGTTTTTAATCTCAATTCTGTGACTGACCAGCTGTGTGACCTCGGGCAAGTTATACTGTGTTTTTGCTTCTTCTCCACCCTCTCTCGTCTTTTTAAAATGCAATTTGTTTGTGGCAAGAATTGCACATGCACATATTAAGAGAGAACATTTATCCCAGTGAGGCTCTCAGTTGTGGTTTCTAAGTACTACTGCAACATACATAATAATCGTCTCAAGACCCAATACTGTTACAGTCTGTGAGATAGTATACAAGTAACCATGGCTAGGCTGAGCAAGAGACATATACATATACCCACGTTGCTATTTTTTTCTCTACCTTTACCTTGTTCATTTAACTAGAGCACAGTAGAGTCTGCTAAAAGTCACTAATGCACCCTAACCAGTCTTGATGGGTAGGAGCCATTAGTGCAGATGCAGTGCAGGCAAAGTGCATGAACTCTGGGTTACATTCCTGAAAAGCATGAGAACTGACTCATCCTCTATATCCCACCTTTGCCTTGGGAAAATTTAACATTTTCACTTGTCTGAATTTCCAAATATAGTGAAACCTGGTCATTAGAAAGTGTATATGGTCCCAGTATGTCTTAAAGGGAATTATTTATATTTGGTCAGTATAAATTGGAAACTAATGCATTACCAAAAAAGTAGTTTGAGGCCCATTTGTAGAATCTCTCTGTATACCACAGAAAGTGATTCTACATTTTGTGAGAATAGGGTTGGAGAATATGTAAAAATGTTGAAATTAAAAAGGGAAACTGTGTGTATGTGTATTTATTAAACAGATTAATGGTGCAGCAGGAAAGACTGGGATTTGAATATGGGACCACTAGAATTCCTTTTGCTATTTGCACACTAATGTCTTCCCTAAAACTAGTTCATAGTGGAGTAGCACATAGCAGGCTATTCAGTAGATTACATCCCTGGCATGATAAAAGGCAGGAAAACCAACACACTAAGACTGAAACAAGAGATTGAGGTCATATCACTAACGAAGCAGAAAAGTCAAGTACTACACAGTTGACGGGTAAGTTCTAAGTGTGAGAAGACACAGATTTTCAAGACGTTACTCTTTAAAGACAAGCTTAGAGATGAGTGGTTGCAAGGTGCATATCATACAAAATCAAAATGTAAATCTTGGACCACACACAACTAATTTGAATGCAGTTGTTTACTAATAGTTGTAAGTGCCTGTGCAAGAAATCTGTCTGTATCAGGGACAATTCTGCAGCGGCAAGGAAAACTGGTTGGTGAGAAGCTTGGAAAGCAAAAGTTTAAAGCATCAAATAGATGGTTGGAGAGTTTGAGGCAGATGTAACAGTTTTCAACCAAGTGTACATCAGGGCCAACAATGTTAACAAAGAATTGGTGAGTGAATAGTTAGATTGTGTTAAACTGTTGATCAAAGGTTACAAGGTTAGAAGGGTAGCAAATTGTGATGAGACAGGATTGTTTTTAGAGCATTGCCTAAAAGAATGTGAACTTTGATTGCTTTTTTTCCTTGATGTGCTTTTTTTTTTTTTGGAAAACTGTAGAGTGACTTCATTGGTGTGTGGTTTTTCAAATTGCAAACTGGAGAAACCTCTAGTAACAGGGAAATCTCTAAACCCATGATGTTTCAAAAACATTAAGGAGGATGACTTGCCTGTAAATTGGGGTACATGGATGCTGTTTAGTTCAATGGAAAATTGGTCTCAAGTTTTCAACAACAACAACAACAACTAAGGAAAAGGCATATTTTTTCTTTTTTAATTAACAATGCATGCCACCCTGCCCTAGAACCTTCAAATGTAAAGTTAATTTGCTTCGCTTTCAACACAACTAATGTAACAATTCATGGACAAAGGTGTTATCAAATGTCTAAAGCAGGGGTAGGCAACATTTTTTGGCTGGAGTGCAGAAAAAACCAAAATGTCTACCTTGGAAGGTGCCAGAGTGCTGCATGCCAGAAAAACAAAGTTGTGGGGTGGGTGTACATGGCAGGATGCACTGCATATTAGTATATTTAATAAGCATAAATGTTGCCTTTATTGTGTATTTCTTTTTTGTTGAGCATGTTGCAATGAGAGAGAGAGGGGAAAAAAAAAAAAAAGACAAATAAGAGAACGAGGCACACGCACACTGAGAACCATGTGCACAAACACAGAGAACCAGAACACACCCATAACAGACACATGTGTACATATACATCCAGAACCAGACATGTGTGTACACAGGCATACAGGCCCAGAGGCAGACAAATGCACAGAAGCAGATGCGTGGGCACACAGAGCTGGGCTCCTGGGCCACTGGACAAAGTCCGCTCCAATGCGCGCGTGCACCTGCTGGTATGGAGCTAATGCTGGAGCCCGAAACAGATGTTTGCAGCCTCCTGGCTGTAGCCAGCCCAGAGCCCGGGCTGGTGGTGGCATACTTGGCATATGTGCCAGGGGTTGCCGACCCCTGGCACAAAGGGTCATTAGCAGGGATCCTGGTTTCCTCTGATAATAATAAATTAAAAAAAAAAAAAAAAATCTAGTTTTCAAATTTAAAAAGTAACCTAAAATCCACATTTTTGTGATTTAAAATGAAACCACGAATATATATATGTGGGGTTTCATTTTAAAATCATAGAAAAATGTGGATTACTCTAAAAGTTGGGGATATTTTTTATTTTTATTTTTTTTCTCTCCTTTAAATCAGAGAAAAAGCAGGATCCCTGGTCATTAAAGAAAGCCAGAATTGCAATCATTAGTTGCACACTTGACATCTTGTAAAAATGTCACTGAACTGATGAAAAAGATTTCAGTGCTGGTTACCATCTGCTGTATTTCCATTGCTACAAAACAAATTAGACCAGATAGTATCACAAAATGTTTCTGTAAGGTTTGGATTGCTTTTGAAGGAATGAAGAGTGATGTGGAAGAGTATTCCTTAGATGTGCCAATTGGTGACTGTAACAGGGGACCCAGACTCTGTCTTGGGTGTAAGGGTAGGGGAGAAGAAGGAATTGTGGCAGGGAACCAGGAAGCTCCTGCCCACATAAGAAGATGTAGAAGACTTATTTGGCTGTGTCGGGCCATGGCTGTAGGAGAGTAGGCTGGCTCTTGATTGGCAGGGAAAACCCTGTACAGAGCTGGGGAAGGTATGTGACCAAAGGGGAGTGTGTGGCTTATAGGCATATAAGCCTAGGGCCCGAGTTGGAGCAGGCAGTCTGACCCTTGATGCTGAATAGTGAGGAGCTGTTGAGGAAGATGCTTGCGGCAGATGGACTAGCAGGCACCTGAGCTGTTTCCTGGAGCTTCCCGGAGGGAACTAAAGGGAGCTGATGGCCCTGTAGGAAGGCCATGACCCATTGCTGGGTAGATTCTTTTGCTGTGGAGCAGGGACTTCCATTTATGTGGCGAGTTAGGCTTTAGACCAGGGGCCTGGATTGTGGCTACAGGGTAAGTCTGGAGGCCACAGAGGAGTGCCTGTTAAGGCACTCAGATTAAGGCAACCTAGCCAGAGTCAAGGAACAGAGGGCTAAGGGCTGGAGGGCAAGCAGCCTGGCTTGGGGTCAAGGACTAGAGAGCTGAGAACTGGAGAAGCAAGTAGCTCAGCCAAGGGACCAGAGAGTCTAGGGCAGAAACAGTGAGGGCAGCCCAGCCCCTGGGGTCAGGCACCCTGAGGGCTTAGGGCTGGTCCAGAAGTGAGAGATGCAGAGGCCTGGCTCCCAGAAGTGAGAGATGCAAAGAACTGATAGGGCTGAGACAGAGAGCTGGGCCTGAATCAGAGGGCCACAGCTGGAGGAAGCCAAAAGTGCTGAGGCCTCTACAAGTGACAGAGCAGTATATAGAGTAACTTCGATGAGGCATGGCCATGGTTGTAGGGGTTGAAGGAGGCCACAGGTTTAGCCCTTGAGCAGCAGAGAAAGAGAGAGAACCATGAGAAAGAGAGAACACCTCAGCTCACCAACCTCTGAGGGCAGCCTCCCTTTATCAAGTTTTACAACAAGATGCGGTAGGTGAGGAACCAGGGTGGGACCTTGGAGGGGATGAGGGCAAGAGCCAGGCTAGGTGGAGGCAAATGTTAGAGGGTATTACAGCAACCCCTGGCAGCCCACCTGTTACAGTGTCTTTAAAGATCTTATGGGTCAAATAGACATGCAAAACGCTGCCCCTGTAGAATAGAGACTGATAAGACAACTGATTAATTTGAGGGTCGGCGATAAGTTAGCAGAAGATGGAGAAGTTGGTGTAGTCTAGGAAATACAGTAGATGAAAAAGATAAGATAAAGGACTTTCCTGAAGCTCTATAAAATACTTCTGCATCATAAGACTTCACTCTTCACATACATGTCCTCGTGATGAATATGCTAACTGAAGTGCATACATTTGCGGGGGAAAAAAGTTGCTGCAATGTTTCTAGCAAAACACCTTGCCTAAATTATGGAAGTAAACAAAAATACATATGCAACACTGTTGTACTGCATGCAGTTATTTTTTGTATTGTATGAGGTTTTTTTTCTATGCACTTTTAATATTAATTGTATTACATTTTTTGTAAGCAGCCATCTTAGTAATAGGATTTCCTCAGTGTATTGGATTCACCAAGGGCAAGTCATGCCTGACCAGCCTGACTGTCTTCTATGATGAGATGACTGGCTCTGTAGATGTGGGGAGAGCAGTGGACATGATACATTTTGACTTTAGCAAGGCTTTTGATATGATCTCCCACACCATTCTCGCAAGAAGCCTAAGGAAGTACAGGTTCGATGAAGGGACTGTGAGGTGGACAGAAAACTGGCTGGATCATTGGATTCAGAGGGTAATAATCAGTGGCTCTCTGTCTAGTTCACAGCCAGTCTCAAGTGGAGTGCTCCAGTGGTTGGTCCTGGGTCCAGTTTCGTTGAATATCTTCATCAGTAACCTGGAAGATAGGATGAAATGCACTCCCAACAAGTTTGCGGATGACTGCTGGGGGGAAGTAGTAGATACACTGGTATATAGGACTGATTCAGAGAGACCTAGAGAAATTGGAGGATTGGACCAAAAGAAATCTCATGAGGTTCAATAAGGACAAGTGCAAAGTCCTGCACTTAGGATGGAACAAACCCATGCCCCACTACAGGCTGGGGACCAGCTGGCTAAGCAGCAGCTCTGCAAAAAAAAAAAAAAGGGACCTGGGAGTTAAAGTGAACAATAAGCTGAATATGGGCCATCAGCGTGCCCTTGTTGCCAAGAAGGCTAATGACATACTGGGCTGCATTAGTAGGAGTGTTGCCAGCAAATCAAGGGAAGCGATTCTTCCCCTCTATTCGGCCCTGGTGAGGCCACATCTGGAGTACCGTGTCCAGCTTTGCCCCTGCTCCCACCCCCCAAATACAGAAAGGATGTGGACAAATTGGACAGAGTCCATCAGAGGGCAACAAAAATGGTGAGGGGGCTGGGAAACATGACTTATGAGGAAAGACTGAGGGAACTGGGCTAATGTAGTCTAGAGAAGAAAAGACAGAGAGGGGACTTAACAGGAGCCTTCAACTACCTGAAGGGTGGTTCAAAAGAGGATGGAGCTAGACTGTTTTTAGTGCTGGCAGATGACAGAACAAGTATCAAGTTGTAGCAAGGGACATTTAACTTAGATATAAGGAAAAAAAGTCTCTCACTAGGAAGGAAGTGAAGCACTGGAACGGGCTACCCAGAAAGGCTATGGAAGCTCCATCCTTGAAGGTTTAAGTCAGGTAGACCAAGCCTTGGCTGGGACAATCTAGTTGGGGATGGTTCTGCTTTGAGTAGGGGGTTGAATTAGATGACCTCCTGAGGTCCATTGTGTCCAACCCTAATTTTCTACGAATACTATAATTCTATTGAGAACATAATTTGGCTCCATAGCTTGAATTTAGCTAAACACTTCCACTGATGATGCACAGATCAGAAGAGTATCTAGCTCCCTCTATCCTATTACTTTGATGGCTCTCCAGGGCTCATAGGAATAAAATATTATTAAAAAATATGCTGCCCACTTTATTTTTTGTCAGCAAAATGAAAAGTAACTGCTTATGGATTATTCTCTGGAGCAAGATGATGTCAGGTTTATATAGTATGCAGACACAAGTTACATTTTTTGCACGATCAGGCCCATGGAAGTACTCTACAGTCACAACATAATACATGTGCATGGCTGCAGAGTACTTTTAAAATGGTCCATTGTATGACAAATTAATCCTCAATAAATCAGCTATTAGCTGAAGGTGCTCTGAAGCAGAATGCCTTAGGGAACTTCTGTTCAGGTTCCCTTGAGGGTTAAGTTTTTGCATGCAGGGCTGTCACAGGAGGAAGTCTCCTCCCTGTGCAGAGGGGGAGGGAAAGGACAGTGTGCAACTACTGGCTGGGTTTTGCCATGGCAGGAGCTGGGGGTGATGGGGTGCAATGGAGTCCTCTAGCCTTGCAGTCACCCCCTCCCCAAGCTACCCAGACTGGAATATTGGGGTCACTGGGCTGGGCCTGCAAGACAAGGAGGCTCTGTTTGCCCCCACCCCCCCCCCCCCCCCTCCTCTTTTGGCACAGAGCAGGCC
>NW_005842227.1:66823-73384 GCF_000455745.1 Alligator sinensis
CCGCCCTTCCATCTTTGGTCACAGCAGAGCCTAGCTGGCAGCTGTGAGCTGACAGCTACATTCTGCCACTGGGAAGAGGTTGGGGCCAGGGGTGGGGGAAGTGAGCCCCCCTTTCCAGCATCTCCTACCCAAACCTCTTGACATGTGCAACACATAGCTGTTGGCTTGGCTTTATCACAACTGGAGCTTGGGGGGTGAAGCAGTTTGGCCATCTCCTGGGGGCCTGCTGGAGTACCCCTGCCTGCTGGCCAGGGCTGGTGCAGGCAGGCTCAAGCCCCCCTCCCCAACAGGTGAATGTCTTTTTTTTTTTTTTGCAGGGTGGGGCTCTAACTCATGGTTCTTTGTGTAAAGCATCATGAGTTTATGAGTTAGAGAACCCCCCCCTAAACATCTGTAGGCACCCATAGTCACTTATCAAAATAAAGTTGCATTTTAATGCTTGGCACTAAATTCATAAGATAACTCAGACCCTACACTGTTCCATGATATTTCTCCAGCTGAAATAGCAGCCTTACTGGAGAGATGCCATGCTCTTCCCCAAAACCCTCAGCTATCATGGAAAATAAGAAGGTGGGGAATTCTCTCTGCCTTAATTATTACTGAGTTGTCAGAAGTAGACCAACTGTATATTGATTATTCTATAGATAGGATGCAGCGTAAGCAGGACTAATGGAAATCAAGGGCAATTAGTAGGCTGGAAGAGGCAGCAAATGGTTCTGATCACATGCTTAACAGTTTGCTTGCTACTGTATGTATCAAGCACATAATGCAAAATGAATGCAATGTCAGATGGTGGATCTCTTGTAAAGTGTTACTGGGGCTTAATACAGTAACAAACTTTATCTCTGTATGTGAGAACTACAGGCAATGGAAACAGGTTAAAATAAGATACTCGAGGCAATTTTTTATTTAGCAAGTGCTTTCTAAGTGGTTGGAACACTAATCCTGTAAAGGTCAATTGACTAAGAAGACCAAACAAAAATGCACTTGCAGTTTGCATGCAATTCAGGTATGTAGTTACTACTATTGCACATCATATGTACAGTTCCCTGATTTTTCATAACAGGCAGTTAAGTATCTGTCCATTAGCACATGCAACAGTAATAATTCCTTACACAACAGTACATGCATTTTTGCACTCAACCCTGAGCACCATTTTTTTTTTTTAAAGTCAGTCACTAATGACATTTTTTTCAGTTGTTGATGGACTAGCATATATTACTTTTAACTAAGAAATAAAAATATAACCATTAAAACTGAATCAATGTGACCCAAAACTGGTAGTGACGGCAAATACTGTAATGAATGTAAAGGGGCAATGAGTGCACTGTAGATACAGAAATGAGTTTAACCATTTTGGCAGTGGCATTACCATACATCTCTGCTAGAGGGATAGTTCCTTAGATGGTACAGTGCCATGGCCTGAATGAAGAGTGCAGAGAAAAAAATTAAAAAAGAGCAAAGATGTTAAAACTATCCTTGAGCTTCTAGAGGTCTCCATTAGGGACATGAAAGGTTGCATGATTAATCATTTAACTGATAAGTGCAATGATAACAGGTTAACTTACCAGTTACCTTTAGCTGAGGGCAGGCACAGTCTGGTAGGAAAGGGAAGCCACATAGTGCCATAGCAGGACTCAGAAGGCAACAGGGTGGGTGGGCAGGCAGGAGGGAGGGAGGGAAGAACAGGGAGGAGGGGAAGAAGAGACAAGGGGAACTAACACCTGTAGCCTAAGAGGAAAACAGGGAGCAGCCTATCACTTATCAATTAAGCAATTAGTTGGTTGTTCACAGGTGCTCCCTGAAACACAGGGCTTTAGGTGGGCTGTGTTGTCTGGCTGGGTTTGCCTCTCCTCCACCTTCCCTCCTAGTCAAAGGGCTCTGGAAGTCAGGAGCGGCTCCCAGCAGCAGCTGTGTCTGAGCTGCTGTGTTGTCTAGGGTTACCATATTTCCAGTTCCGAAAAAGAGGGCACCTTTGGTGGTGTATATGGTTGTGTGGGGACAATCCCCCATCCCCTGGGTACTGCTGGTCCCCCTCATGCTGAATCCATAGTACCCCTGCACCCCGCCCTCAGGTCATGCTGGTGCCCCTCATTCCTGACCTGCAGCCCCTTGGCGCTGCCAGTGCCCTGAATTCCCAACCCCCAGTCCCTTCCATCCCCAGTGCCCCTCACTCCCAAGCCACAGCTCTCCTAGCCCTGCAGGTGCCCCCCAATTCTGATCCATAGCCCCCAGCTGCCCCCATCCTGACCAGGCCAGTGTGGTGGCTTCAGTGGCTTGTGCAGACAGCAGCAGTGAGTATAGCCCTGGCACAGAGTGGAGGGAGGAGGAAAGGAAGCCTGTGGCACCCCCCATCCTGGGTTGTGGCTCCCACACTGCACCAGGTGGCATGGTCACAGCCCCCTCTGGGCAGTGTTCACCAGCCAACCTGCCCTTGCGAGCACAGGCACCAGCTCTGGTGCTGCTGGCCTGGCCACGCAGTTTCCTGCCACCCCTAAAATACTCCCTTACCCCCTTCCCCTACTGGAGGGGCAGGTGCCTCTCCCTTGCCCCCCACCCCCATGCCTTGTTACAGTCCCAGCATCCAGTCATCTTCCCAGCACCAAAAAGCAACTGCCTCGCACACACCCATCCCCTCCACACCCATTCCACACACATATATGCTCACACACACGTGCACACACACACACACACATGCCCCTCCTGGACAGTCCCCTAGCTCTGGTCCTCCAATTCCTTCCCCCCCTTAGACTTACCTGCATCCAGCTGCTGGTGCTGCTTCCATCACCATGCTTGGCTGTATGCTGGCCACATGCATGTGCAGGTTAGACACACATGGTCCCCCCTGCCTCCAATCACCCCAAGCAGCTCCTTGCAGGCTGAAAGGCTGCCAGCCTGCAAGGGGAAACCTGCAGTTTCCTCCTTTAAAGAGGAAAATCCGCATTTTTCCACAGCAAATGGAAAACTTGGATCCCTGGTAAACATGTGTGCCACTAGGGCAAGCCAGGAAATGCAGTTCTATCAGCAAAATCCCAGACATTTGTTCCTATTTCAAAAAATTTCCCAGATAGAGATTGGAGGACCCAAGCGGACATGTCCAGGAAAATCTGGACTTATGGTAACCCTACTATTTTTTGGTTACTCATTTAACCAATATAATTAGAGGAGGCTAAACAAATATTTTTTTAAAATTATATTTACATACCTAGGCTCCATAGACTTCTTACTGTAGGGGGAGAACGTAACATACAAATGTTGCTGTCCAGATTGAAAGAAAGGGTTAGATTCTATTCCATGTATTAGCCATGTAGGTGGACTTAAGCACCTGAGTATGACTCTATCCCCCCTGCTCCCTGAACAACTGTTAATAAAAAGGTGTGTGTGTCCTTGTCCTCCTCCGCATACCTTTGTGTGTCTCAGTCTTAAGGGCATGATGGTGGTTGTTTCAAAAGCACACACATTAATGGATTTTTTAGGGGCTCAAGCAGCTGGAACAGAATCACACTTAGATACCTAAATGCACTTACATGTGAAGTAGGGGAATAAAATCTGGCCTAAAGTATTTAAATAAGAATACATCAGAATAGAAGCCGAAGAGCAAAGTCCAAGATGTATTTGCCCTCTGTTAGGTCTCAAAATTGGTCCTATGGATCCTGTATTCTTATCAACAACATCAGCAACAGCTTGTTTGTACACAAGTCTCTATGATTTCACTTAAAGTTGTCTGCAAAGACTGCCAATGATAATGGCAAATGTTTTTGTTGAGTCCTTGCTCATCAGGAATAGAATTAAGACCAACTCACATCCCATAAGTCTCTGAACACCTGAAACAATGCTTTTAACATGAAAGAAGAAGCTCAAATCTTATTTTCTTATTGCTCAGTCATGAACCATGCAATTTCCCTTTGTTTCAGAGGTGCCAGATTTTAATAAGTATTAGAAACCAGTAAACATAATTGGAAACAAATGGCATTCCCTATCTTTGTGAAGCAGCAGGGATCTCTGCCTGTCCATTTTTGCTTCACTGAATCTGACCATATTTAGGAGGAATCTATCTCTACAAAAGGGGAGGACTACTATAAAGAGAATATAGGAAGAATACACAGTATAGAAGATGAGGAAAATGAACATACAGTCATGTTTTTGTATTCAGATGTATCTTTTGTTTTACATTCTTATTGCCAACGTGCTTTTCAGAGCTAAATGGATCTAATGGTGGGAATGTGCTGGCTAAGAATTTCAGATGTGAAACAACTGCATGCTGCAATGTGCTGACACTACTAACCAAGTGTCATTCACTAAATATCATTGGGAACGTTTTACTATGAATAGATTTATCCAAGATTCCCTTAGAATACAAAGATAGGTGTATGGTCAGTTTCTGGTTTAACTAATGGCATGAGATTAAGCTAGTGCAACTTCAAGTGCAAAATATAAATAGGGTTTAAACCAATGTAAAAATGCCCACAAACAAAGTACAATTAATTTAACTAAATCAGTATGTGTGCCTACTCATTACTGTATCTAGTGTGAGATCTGCCCCCATCTACAATAATCCCACTACTTCCTATTGCATCAAAAAATCTCTCCAAATAGATGTAATATCTTTAGACATTGCAAGTCATCTGCTCTAGGATCACATAACATTCAGATTTTTAAAAAATAGCACCACAGTATCTCAATAAAGCACATGTCAAACTGGCAGAGATCTAAGCAGTTGTCAGGGGGAGTCATTAAATGGTAGTGTTTCTAGCAGGGTTCCACAGAAACTGATAGTAGATCTGTCACTATTCAATATTTTCGTCAGTGAATTAGAAATACATAAAATTTGCACATGATACAACAAAGTATGACAGAATGTTAAACAATGATAAGCATAGCCTGGTCATACAGAACAATCTGGATTATTTGGTATGTGGAAGCTATACAAACAAAGTGGCTTTTTATACAGCCAAAGCTATATCTCTAGAATGCAGGAATAGTGGTCAGGCCCATGGAATGGGGAATTAAACCCTGAAAAGGATCTAAGACTCAGGGGACAAGTGATTTGAGATGAACTCCAAGTTTGATGCTGTGGAAAAATATGGGCAATGCCATCTTCACATGCATGAACAGGAGGGTAGTGAGTAGAAGTAGGGAATTAATTCTACCTCAGTATACAGTCCACTGCTAGAATCTTGGGCCAGGGTCCACATTTTAAACACATGTTGGAGGTTCAAAGAGAGTGCAGAAAAGAGCCACAAAACTGACTAAAGGGCTTGACAAAATGCTTAATTATGGGAGTATGAAAGAACTCACTCTGTTTCATTTTTTAGAAAGAAGATGGGTATGGTTACAGTTCCTTTTCAGGGAAAAATATTGAGTCTGAAAGCAGTCCTTAATTC
Source organism: Alligator sinensis (assembly GCF_000455745.1). Lineage (NCBI taxonomy): Eukaryota > Metazoa > Chordata > Crocodylia > Alligatoridae > Alligator > Alligator sinensis. Next base: position 72,208 of record NW_005842227.1, read on the forward strand.
ATTGGGGAAGGCATGACAACAGCCAGTTAACAGCAGGCCAGAGATAAATGATCATGGTGTGGTCTATACACTGTAACTTTTAAATTATTTTTTAACAAGAGTTACACTGGTACAGCCTCTAGTGTTGATTTAGTTATATTGATAGACAAGCACATTTCCCTTCCCATTTAGAAATAAACTGTAGGTTTATAAGTACTTTTATTCAGAATTTAATGTCCAACTTTTATTGGACCAATTGTGCAGTTGGGATAAAGTTAGACAAGCTTTTGAATGCAAGACATCCATAGATTCATAGATACTACAGTAGTTGCATGCTGTATCTATTCCAGCATAGTTAAAAAGTACAACTTTAAAAAGTGTATACCACTTTAGATATAAGTAGACAAGATACACATCTCTTCAGGCTGCTGAATATGAAAACTCAATTCTAAAGGAAGCTGAAAAGACTCAGGTCTCTTAAAACAGTAAAGTTTTTAAGACATTTCTATTTACAAATACATACTGAACTCCTGTAACTGTGCTGGTACAGTGATATAGTGTGAATGTGTTTCCAACTTATTCCTGTAGAGAAGACAAAGAGCTATGCAGACTTAAAGTACTCCTTTACTGATGAACCAATAGCCACATTAGGGATTGTACTGATTTAGCTAGTCTGGTATAAAATTAATTCCCTTGAAAAATAATTAAACCAATTTAAAAACTGTGTAGACTCAAAAGTACGGAAATCAGTAAAACAGCAGTTGGGCTTCTGCAAATTAAGAAAGAAAGTTATGTACCTCACTGTGTGTAAGCCCACGAACATATGAAAGCAAGTTTCCCTGTTATCTTTATCTTTTTCCTGACCAAATGCTATCTGCTAATACAAATCTCCAAGATCTTGACCTCTCTTTCAGCTTCTCTTCCCTGTAAGCATTGGGGAGGAAATGGTTCCTGCCACTAAGCCAAAGGGGGCATATTTGCATGACTTCATACAATGTGACAAGGAAATCCTTTTAATAGAGAATGCAAAGGGAAAGCATGTATATTGTCTCTTCAGTCATTCTTCTAGGCTCCCCCTTCCTACACCTCAACAAGTATACTTCCTGTGTCATCATTTTTGTGATTTTGCCTCATAGCACTGTAACTGATCAAGCCTTAATTATATAGGATGCAGGTTTGAGTTAACAGTTCACTCTTT
>NW_005842227.1:73415-75227 GCF_000455745.1 Alligator sinensis
CTCTGAATCATTTTACCAAATCTCTTACCAAAGCTCTAACCCCCTTCCCAAACAGGGATAATTTTGTTACCCCTTTTGCTGAGGACTCAACTAAAACTCATAGCAATGTACTTGCCATGGAGGTAAGAACCAAAGTATCAACCAAACAGAACAAAAAATTCACACCCATGTGGTGCCACATGATGCTAAGCACTCAGAGAATGCACATGGTGCTGAGACGTCTTACATCGAATTCTCAACTTTTCTATAAATGAAGAAAGGTGAGAATTCAATATTCGAGAAAATAAAAGACTGGAAAGAAGATGGTGATGATGATGATAGTGTAAGAGTGATTCTGTAGCTGTGATGGTCCAGAAATTATGCAAAAGGCAAGGTTTTCTTAGAGTGATGGCTTTTATTGGACCAATTGTGCAGTTGGGATAAAGTTAGACAAGCTTTTGAATGCAAGACATCCATAGATTCATAGATTGTAAGCCCAGAAGGGACCTTGGAAGATCATTGGGTCCAGCCCTCTGCACCAAGCAGGAAAGATACCTGGAGGTCAGGTGACCCCAGCATGGGTGACTGACATGAGTCTGGGGGGGCACCAGATTGCCAATGGGGGGGAGGGGGTCCCCCAGCGGCTGATTGCTGGCTGGGGGAGGTCCTCCAGCAGCTGATTGCTGACCGGGGGAGTCCCCCAGCGGATAATCAGTGCACTTCTGGTTGCGTGGCTGGAGCCTGCAGGGGGTACACAGCCGATCTCAGGGAGTGCACATGCACCCGCATGCACCCCTTACGCATTGCCAATGGACCCCAGCAAGATGACTGTCTAGTCTCCTTTGGAAGATTTCCAGGGATAAGTGATGGCACCACCTCTGGAGGGAGCTTATTCCACAGTCTGGACACCCTGACTGTGAAGAAGTTTTTCCTAATGTTGAGCCTGAATCAATCTTCCAGGAGTTTGTTGCCATTACTCCTGGTTTTCCCCTCGGGTGCCCTGGTGAACAGTTGCTCACTGAGCCCTCGATGTACTCCCCTAGTGTAGCAGTAAGCTGCTACCAGGTCCCCTCTCAGCCGTCTTTTCCTCAGGCTGAAGAGTCCCAGATCTCTCAGCCTTTCCTCGTATGGCTTGCCATGTAAGACTCTGATCATGCAGGTGGCTCTTCTTTGAACTCTCTCAAGCTTGTCCACATCCTTGTTAAAGTGTGGTGCCCAGAAGTGGAAACAGGTCTCTGTGTCCACAGATTCTTCCTCAGGTCTCTAAATATAGGAAGCCAGGCACAGCAAGTTAAGCACAACATAGGGGAGGGGCTGAGAGAAATTTGTAGGTGTAGCAGACACACAATTAGCAAAAGGAAAGAAGCTGAGTACTGGGAGATCAAGGCCTATCAAATGGGGTGGTCAGTCTCACCTTCCTTGTGTGGAAAGTATTCAGGAGTTGGATAAATTATAATGGGCCATAAATCCAATATCAGTGTTTAGTCCTTGATTCTTAGTGTCTACCCAGCTTATGAATTTTTGTTCCCAAGTTCACCTTTTAAAAGTGTTAGGTAGATTTCCCTTGAGCACAAGGATAGTGAAGTCAGAGACAGAGGGTACTTGCAGACGTTATCAATCACGCTGTAATTTTAAGCACCTTCAACAAAGCACTTAAAGTTACAGCATCATCCCAAGTGAACAGACATTCGGTATTTGATGGTGGGGGCTCTGAGTCTCTATGCGCTGGCTGAGGCAGGGGGCGCTGTAACCTGCTCTGGAAGCCCGACAGCCAGGCTGGCTGGTGTCTCCAGGCTCTCTCCCCCCCCTGTCTGGAGACACCAGCAGCCAGCC
>NW_005842227.1:75300-90867 GCF_000455745.1 Alligator sinensis
TCCGCGGGGGGAGGGGGGCTGACCAGGGCCCCCCCCCCCAATCCCCAACAGCTGTGCTGCTGGATGCGCCTCCAGGCTCACTCCCCTGCCCACCTGGGAAACACCAGCAGCTGGCCGGGTTGCCAGGGGATCCCTCATGTGTGTGCATGGGGTGGGGGGAGCTCTCTCAGGGAACTGAGGACCCCCTCCCTGGGGGTGGGGGTACCAGACAGCATCCTCACCCCTGATGGCTGTACTTTGCCCTTCCTTCCTTGGCTGCACAGCAAGGAAACTCTGCCTTCTCCCTGTGGCAGACCAGATAGGTAACCCTTGTAGGAAATTGTATACAAGTTTCCTAAGGCACTCTAATTTAGAGCACCTTCATTTATTACCTGATTGAATGAGGGTTACTTTTTTGTGCAATTGGCCATTAAAAAGATTCTCCGCAGCCATGCACATGTGTTATGACACAGCTATAGAGAGCACTTTCAGGAGTCAGATCAGATGAAAAATCTCAATTCTATCTGTGCCCATTGTAGTTGTTCTTTAAGAAATGTGCTCCTAATGATGAGTGTATATCTCTGTCCTTTATTTTTTTTTTCGGTGAGAGTTCATTCTCTTGTGTTGTTGCTGTTTAGTTTCACCCATATAGTTGCCATGAGGGGATTTTGTGCTTTGGATTAGGTATACCACATTTTGAGAGGCATGTGTAGGAACATGGATTCTGGTGACTTCTTTATGGGGGTGTTGATAGTAGTGGCAGTGGAGATGTGCTGACAGGTTAAGCATTTGTTGCCAAGGCAAGCCTGTGTCCCCCTGGATGTCTGTTGGGCAGTGGAGAGTTTGCTTCTGATGATGAGTTGGGCAAGGCTGGGGGGCTGTTTGAAAGCCAGGAGTGGAGGGGCTGGGCATATTTCTCATAAGCTCTTTCAAGGTACTCAGCTTCTTTTCTTTAGTACACTGTGTGCCTACTACACCTGAGAATTTCTCTCAGCCCCTTCTCTATGCTGTGCTCAACTTGCTGTGCCTGGCTTCCTATATTCAGAGACCTGAGGAAGAATGTCTTGCATTCAAAAGCTTTTCTAATTTTATCTACACAGTTGGTTCAGTAGAAGATGATGATGATAGGCATTTATATTGTGGATGTTGGACAGCTCCTCATAGAAAAGCATGGTGTGCCTCTTGCCTTTGGAGGTCTGGTTAGTATTGGAAGTCCACTTGAGGTTGGTCTTCATCCACTTATTTTTGCCCCTGTACTGTGACCAGCCTTGATTGTGGCCTCTTCTCTCATCTCCTCTTCAGTCTACTCATACACCTCCTTGTTGCAGTGCCTTCTATAAAGCTGCTCCTAGATCTCATCCTCCCCACAGATGGTAATGAGATTCTCCATTTCCTCTATAGTCCAGTTCTGTTTCCAGCTCTAGATAGCAGAGAAAGATGGGCGAGGGTCTTCCATGGTGTTTGATGGTGCTCTTGGGGGCTGGGTGTCCATGGGTAGATCCAGTTGTCATGAGGTGTGGGGATCTGGCCATGAAGGTGTAGGTTGGGTACATTGGTGTGGATATTAGTGTAACCCAGGTGGTACTCAAAGATGTACCCCACTTTCCAATTGAAGGGATTCAGAATGGGCGCCAGAGCGTTGTGGGAGACGTGGTTGCCTGAGTTGTGCAGCTGTCTTCATATTCTCTATGGGGTAGAGCCAGGATGCGAGTTAGGACTTAACCATATACCCTTTAATGAAGGGGGATAGGGTTTGGGACATAACATAGATACAAGGTGGGTATAGAATACATTCAAGTACCCAGGAGGGACAGAAGAACTCAGCAGTGGTTAGGTATCCCCCTTCATTTGACATGAGATAGATAACAAAATATAAGAGGCAGGTTAACAAAATATGAGATGTGATGCAGGCTAACAACATATAAGAGACACAGGTACCTCATAGGGGTGGGAGAATTAAGTTGAGAAACCCACCTCTCAGGAGGGGATTCCCTCTTCAATCAAATCACCTCTCAGTTGCCTTGCCCAAGGATCAAACCCAGGTCTTTAATATGGCAAACAGGGATTCCCTCCCCAAGCCATCAAAGCCTGAGGTGGTGATTGTAGCTCAGGCTTTTGTCCTTCATGGAGGCTTTGCATGCCAAAGGGCTGCATGCCGCACTGCCTGGGCTCTTGCTGGGAAATCAGAACCCCTAGCTGCCCCTGCAGCTCTGAGGCTGGGGTTCCCCACTGGGGGTTCCTTGTGGGCTGCCCTGAATGCGGTGGGGAACCACTGCCAGCTGTTTCTAGCCAAGCTCCGCTGCTACCGCCTGCCTCGGGGCTGTTCTGGGGCAACTGCTCCGCCCCCACTAGCCAGCTCTCACCAGCTCTTCAAGGTCCCTCTTCTTCGTCCCTTGTCAATCTCTCCCCAAAGTCAGGCACGCCATCCTTTTATCCTCTGGGTCTTTGTCCCCAGAGTTCAAACCATCCAATCAGGGAGGGGGGATTTCAGGTTTTCACCCAGGTCTGGGTCCTTTGCCTCATCTCAGGTAGAGGGTGGGACCAAGCCCCCCATCTGGGTGGCAAGGGAAAGTTTATAAACTATTACAGCCGGCATGCCAGCTGCCCATGCCGAGCCAGCTTGAAAGGGCCACCCTGGCAAGCCCGTCACATCAGCATATATCTCTCTTTCACTACAACTAAGTCTAGGTCCAGTTGGGTTTAGCATATACATAGCGCAACTGGCTGTGTCCTCCCCCCCTTTTCCCTGCTCCATAAACCCTGACCTTTCCAGGGGGATCTATTAGCCCATCCCATCACAGCTGGCCATGCTCTCCCAAGCCCCAATTTTTCCAGGGCCATCCATCCACTTACCAGCCCCAGCATGGATGGCTGGTTATGTACTCCTTCAAGCCCCAAACTTTTCAGGGCATCCACCCCAGCTTGGTTGGTCATGCCTCACTCAAGTCCCAAATTTTCCAGGGGCATCTGCCTGCAGGCAACAACCATGCTCACCCTTGCCCCAAGGTAACATGGCTCAAATGTCTGCAGGCCATGGTCAGTTTGGCCATACCAATCCAAACCCTGATATTACCAGGGCCATCTCCCTGCCAGCCTGTTTCTGTCTATCCTCTGGGGAAAAAAAAAAGGAGAATACCAGAAACCTAAACTCTTTTGTGTTTTCTTTTTTTGTTGAAAAATCAGAGCATTTCAATATATTTTTTTCTGCACAACCCAGAAAAAGTACATTTTTGCTGAAGTCAGAAAATGTATAGTAAATAAAATGGATAAAAGCAGGAGAACTTGTTCTATTCTTGCCTTTGTCACTGTCTTTTTTGTCAGGTGGTCACTAATTGTATGTTTCTCATTTTCAAGGTGCCTGAATTGACACAGCCCTTGTGACAGGCACATGAGGTTTCTTCCCAAGAGAGTCTCCTTTGCATCTCTCTCCTTCCTCTTAAACCCTATTACAGCTGCTCCAATAGCAGCGGGCTGCCTGGTGCTGGTGATCCCAGTGCAGCATGTGCTGGTGCTGTTGGAGTAGGCTGAGCTGTTTAGAGTGTTCAGGTTCAGTTGTTATTTTTTCATATTGGCAAAATTGTGCTGACAACACACGTGACGTAATTCAGTTAAACCTAAACAGAGCTTCATGAGATGAAGAAAAGGCACATTTCTTTGCATTCTGAAATTAGCAATGACTGATTAAGGCACTCTTTTGCTAAATAAGAGATGCATTCTGAATCCACTCAAGCTGAAGATCTACAAGCCAGGTCTCCCATTTCCTGGGAAAGTGATCAAATCACTAGGTTGTTATGTAAAATGTCATCACCACTACCATCAGTCATGTCTTACCAAAACTGAGAACCTAGTCCTGTGAAAGAGTCAGAACCTGTATCTGTCTTCACAGAAAGACTTAGCACTCTGGATCCTAAGTGAATAGAAGTGCCTAAGCCCCAGAGTGTTGTGAGAGTTCAGATACACTTCTGCGTCCAGGGTTTCCAGCAGATTAATTCCCCATGGTTCCTTGCTTAGGGGCTTGGTTCTCTGAATCACCCTGTGGAGCTGCCAAATTCTATCCTTTTTTCTTGGAATCAATCTCTTGTAGGCAGGCACTGAATTTTTAAGCCCAATTTGGAGATGCCTAAGGGCTTAACCTGAATTTACTTCCAGGTGACTACTGAGAAATTCCTATTTGAAAGCTACAAAATCTGTGTAAGAGATCTAGAAGCATGACAGTAGACTTAGTTTCCTTTATAGGTTTACTCAGAGAAGTTATGAAAAGATAAAAAGCCCCTGAAAATCTGGTGTCAGGCAAAGGAGGTTTTTGGATTGAATTTCGGCTGTGGGAAAGCAGAGGACTTCCTATTCAGAGAAAGTGTTCTTATTCATGGAAGCACTTAAGCATGTTTTCCTTTAAGCACATGCTTAAATGCCATGGAAGCTAGTGGAATTAAAACATGTTCCCACTGAGTACAATGCAATCTAAGGATTTCCCTCAATTATGGCATAAGTGCCTTCCTGAATGGGAGCCCATCAGCACTTTTCAGGATCAGTATACACAGTTGCTGAGCGCTGACAGATGTGCGGTCCCTGCTCTAGAGTTAGAGTGACCCCCTCGACCCAACAGTCGTTCACTGTTTGGGTCGGGTGCAGGGAATCAAGCTCCACTTTGGAGCCAATCCAACCAAGGAGCTGCGTGTCTGCAGCCTCTATTCCCTAGCCAGCACCCCCAGCAGCTCCAGTGCTGTCTTCAGGAAGAGAGTGGGGATGGGAGAGGGGTAGTGCGCTACATGCTGCGGTTTGCCCAGCCAGAGCTGGAAGGGGATGGCCCTGGGGAGGTGGGGCATGAGGTGGGGTGGCTCCAATCCATGACAAATGTCACCTTTGTCAGCACCCTATAGAAAGCCCTACTTCTTCCTTTCCTGGAGGCTCTTGTCCTTTCAGACACTGCTTCAATGATACAGCCAGAAATTCTGCACTCAGTTCCTTAAATTCTCCCTCTGCTTACAAAAGCAGCCAAATAAACAAAAACAGTGCATCATATTTGCTGGTTTTCCTGCAGCTTCACATTGGCCAGTGGTTTCGATTGTTTTTTTCGAGATAGAGTATTTGTAATAGAACTTGCTGAACAAATGTATGTACTTTTTTACAGATGAATTCAGTCAGGTGGAGTGGCTTATAGTCTGATACTTAAATGATTTTCAGGTATTCTTTCTCACTAACTTTTGACTAAATCTTTCTCCTGCTCTGTTGATTTTCCATTCGGCACAATTAGTTCGGCATCCTCAAAAGCCTACCAGAATGGAAAGTCTTAATGATTTATTTTGGAGGGTTTGCATGTTTCTCAAGCAGTGGCTGCCACCAAGGATAAAGTAAACAATCTCATCTAGTCAAACTGGTCGAGTAACATTCCAAGAGTATTGACGTCATTGGGTGTCCCCAGTGACTTTAAAACTTCAGAAGTTTGGCTCCCTCTAAGGTTTATTCAGTGACACACAAAATAGAGCTTGGGGGAGGGGAGTCCCCTGGCTGTTTTTGCCAGAATCAGTGTCAGAAACTCTGATAAAAACCAAACCAGTATGAATGTTTCTGTCTTTGTTTTCATGGTACCTACGTGCCACATACAGCAAAAGGAATTTGTATCTCTGATTTTAGATGCAGAATAAGGAGAATAGTGCAGTCCACAATGAAAATACCTGAACTTGTGCCAAATATTCATCACTGCCAGGTAAAAATGTTCCAGTTTGATGGCTTTCAATCTAAGAAGCAGAGAACATAATGTTCAGAATACTGCATAGAAACTTTGCTTACATATTGAAAATAACAACTGCAAAAAACCTTAAGATTCATAATAGGTTCTGAAAGGCATCTACTACTTAACTTTGCAGTACAGTTATACAACACATCGATTTGGCCCTAAGCCTAGTTTTGCTAAATATGGTGTTATATTTTTCTAAAATGTTTCACACACACACACACACACACACACTAGCGAATTGCCTGTAAAGAATGATAGGGTCGGGGAGGGGTGGGTTGGGATGAACCCACCACCCACCACGCTGCACCACTGACACCTCCCAGGAGCAAGGTGTGGGGAAGGTTGCACATGGCTTCCACTTCCCACCACCCCAAACTGCCACCAGTCTGCATCCGGCCACACTCCATGTCTGCTGGGCCCACTCTGCTGGAGCCACACCCTGCCCATCATTCTTGACAGGAATTCTTGATGCAGCACTGGCTGAAGCCACGGCCCGCTGGGAGCCACGCCCCCAGGAGCATTACGGACAGATAGACGGACACACAGACAGACGGACTAAGCCCTTTATATATATTTTGCAATCCAAGTCCATGCTCTGTTTACTACAGATCTATGATTTCATGCTCAGTGGGCATGTCTACATGAGACACTTAATGCGCAGTAGCCTAATAACCAGAGATCTGGGTTTTCCTGTTGCCATAGAAAAATGTGATAAAACCCAGATTTTCTTATTCTAAGAAGAAAAACCTGGATGTTCTCATTTTAAGGAGAAAAGCCCAGATTTTATCCTTTAAAGGAGAAACACATGGGAAACTGTGGGTTTTCTCTTGCAGGCTGGCAGAGTTTCAGCCTGCGAGGAGCTGCAGGGAGCAGGAGAAGGGAGATCAGGCAGCTGCCAGGCAGCCTGGAGAGCAGCTCCTGCAGGTAAGTCTGGAGGGGTGAGGGAGGGGTGGGGATTGAGGCCCCCAGAGTGAGGGAGGGAGGGAGGAAGTTGGGTAGGGCTCGGAGGGGCTTGGGGCCTGGGGCCGGAATGTGCGGCTGCAGGGCCCAGGCAGGGAGTGGGATGGGGCTGTGGGCGGCTCCTCTGAGGCAGGGTGTGGGGATTGGCTTCCCATCATTGCATGCACTCCCAGGAGATCATGTGGGACACATGCCCCCCAGATTTCTGTGTGGGAAGGGGGCAGGCTGCCCGCTGTGGGCTCGGGCTCCTCACCCTGCTGCCGTCCCTACGGGGCCTTGGCAACCTGGCAGCTGGGAGTAAGCACAGCAGTGTAGAGTGCATCAGGGAAGTTTATTGCTGCCACTGGGAGCTCCAGGTTGCAATAGTGAGGTGCCCCTGCCTGCCTGGCAGCAGTGGGGCAATGGTGCAGAGTTGTGCCCCTTGCTCCTGGGCAAGCAGGGAGCACCTCACCATGGTGGTGTGGAGCTTCCAGCGGTGACAATGAGCTTCCCTGCTGTGCCCTGCATGCAGCAGCTGGGGCTTAGGTGCTCCTGGGCGGGGCAGAGGGCTGTGGGCCTGGGTCCTTAGCCCTGTAGCCCTGGCAGCTAGAGCTCCTTCTGGCAGGGCTGGGGAGGAGGGTGGGGGCTGTGGGTGGGGAGTTAGGGGCCCTGGCAGGGTCCAGGGAGCTGTGTGGGGTGGGGAGCGAGAGGCAATGGCATGGGCATATCAGGACTACTTAGCACCACAAAGCAGTGGGTGGGGGGACAGCCACAGTTGGACCTGCATCCTGGTGACTGAAGGGGGCAGGGGGACTTCTGATTTTCCATGATAAAAAATCCAAAATGAAACGCCAACATTTATAGGTATTTAGAATTTATTTTATTGAGGCACTGGTAGGTTTCTAAATTGCTTTAAAATTTTAAATATATCAATAAAGCATTGTGTTCAACGGATACCTATATATATAGTGGCATTTCATTTCAATCATGGAAAAGCATGTATTTTGGAGTTTTTAAACAGAGAATTTGCATTTTTTCAGGCAGTAGTATTAGGGTACTGTGCAGTAAGCATCACAGAAAAATCGTGTACTGGCACTACTGTGCAGTAACTGTAGTCACTGAGCATTTAGTTGACACTTTGTTAAGCAAGTACTAAATTAAATGGGCAGTAGCTATTGTGCATTAATGAACATATAGACACACCCAGTCACTCCAAATTCATCTGTCAAGGCTCAAGAGAGCCTATTCCACCCCTGGAGAGGCACACAGCTTGCTCAATGGGCAACATTGTTCATTCCTGTCATATCAGCACCCAGTTTGCTCAGCGGGACCAGAGCTGGCCTATGTAGTTACATGGAGAAAGAGAAGAAGGAGGACCCATCTACTTTTTGACCAACTTGAAGGAATGAAAACCACATCTCTTGCTTTCCTAGAAAAGTGCTATAAGCTATGGCATATGGAGGGCGGTGGGTGTCCTTCTTCTCTCTTGTTGAACTTGACCTGCTGAAGGGAAAGGAATGCAAGAGTCATGGGGCCAAAAGGAGAGGAAACAAGAGGGAGCCTGAATATGTGGCCTAGTAAGAACACACCCAACTTGGTAGGAACAATCATTGGGTTCTGCTCCCTGCTCCCAATCTGTGTATTGCATAAACAGCCTATAGAGCAAGTGCAGTCTAAAACTAAGGCCTCTTATTTCCTAGGCATGTATCCTAAGCACTAGTTAGATCTTTTTACTGCTTGCATGATCTTGGCATCAAATAGTCAGTTGATTTGAATTTTCCCTGTCGGAGGATTTGGAGATTTATGCAGAATGTCTGTGCATTCTAGATGGAATCGGATTGTGACAAAGCTTAGGTGGGATTTGGATGCTTATGTGGCCATTTTGGTTCCCTCAGGAGACCAAAGATTTGGGCCAAGATGCTGTTCCACCTATTAGGGGCTTAAGTGGACTTAGGCTACGTGGAATTAGTGGAATTCTATTGAGTCCCTGAAAAACTATAAATGAAAAAGGCTGGTGGGTCCTTCTTCTTGCTTCTCTTTTGTAACTCAGTCTGAAGGGGCAGAGGATGGTGTGTTACCAAAGAGATTCAATCTGGATTTTCAGGATCTTGACTAGGGTGGAAAGGAACTGCACTTAGGCAGCTACATCGACTTAGACATAGGTGGAAAAGGATCAGGGTTCATTGTTTTATGCTTTTATGGCTACTGAATAGAGGTGAAATAGTATCATGCCTAGTAACTTCTAAACGCTACTTAGACATCTCAGAGGCCAAATAGGATTTAGGTCTAAAGTTTTAATGATTCTATGAATATGATACCTCAGTACACCTCTTATTGCATTACAAAGGTGGGTATGCATCGTTACTAACCCTCCTCCCCAAGACATGCGCATTTCACTTATATACTTTGTTCTGACTGCAGAAATCATAAGATGGCTATACAGTTGAAATATGGAGATAGAGTAGGAATCCAAAATACAGTAAACATTATACAAAATACCTTCAAAATATAGGAATAATGGTTATTAATAGTACCCTCAGCTTTTTCTAGTCTCTTTTTAAGACCTCTTTCCAAGAATGGAAGAAAAATCCCTAATGATAGGCTGCCAAATTTAACTAGCACTTCTAATTAATCAAGCCCATTCTCTAAGAATCGCATTAATCTGTATCAGCATCTGCAATTTTGGAGGAGGAAAGCACCTAAGTAATTTTTAAAGCTATGCTCCTGCAAAGGATGTTTAATTTTACATTGCACCCATTTAGCTACTAAATGATGTAGACACACGATGGTAACTCTTAACAAGGGTACAATAAAGAAAAGATAAAATGCTGTCAAACAATTGGAACAAGGTTGTCTCTGTCTGAACCATACAAGACTGTATAGATGAGGGCTAGTCTGTGGTGCTTAAGAAGGTATTACTGTTCTTGGGTTTTGTAGGACTGCTAAAACTTTTGCAAATGACCTTTTTTCATCAGTTGGCTAAACATCCTTAAACTCATGTGGACACAGGCAGTTAATATTGAAACTTAGCATAGTTTTTCACTAATACATAGAAGCTTCCATGACTGAACCTTTGCAGCATTTCCTTCATGACAGTACCCGGCTTGGGTAAATTTGAACTAGCTAATGCCGGAAAACCAGTCCAATCAAAAGTTTTCCCCGCCAAAAATCTCACTGACTGCCCAAAGCCCCAGATAATCATGCACTACATAAAAATAAATACTTTCCTCATTATAACAGAGAGCCAGGAGGCTCCTGTTACTTGAGGAGTAAAGAGTAGCAGGCGGAGGTGGCTACAAAAAGAATAGCCAACCAGAGGAAGATGCAGTGGCTAGGAGCGGCTACCTATCACAGAGCTGCTTATTCTTCCATAATTCAGCAGGGAAGAACCCTGCTTGGGAAGCACGGGCTGTGCTGCAGCAGAGACCAGCAGCAACAAGCTCTACTGGAGGCTACTTAGCAAGCCTACTCGGAAAATACCTTTTGTACGGTTGGAGCCTGGGAATGGATGTGCAGGCAGCGGATCATGGCTCAGGGAGCCACATGACCAAATGGGGCATGGCTTCCAGCTATATGAACCCAGGGCCTGAGCCAGAGCGGGCAGTCTGGCCCTGGAGGCTCTAGGGCAAGGGGAATGAAGAATGCAGGAGCTCTCTTAGTGGGCACCAGGGCTACCTTGAGGAAAGTGATCAGAGTGCTGATGCCCTACAAGGGAACATTGCCTGGGATAATATTGCCCGGAGATATTGCCTTGTTATGCAGGCAGATAGCCATTGTTTATGTTTGGACCCAGAAGGGACTTAGTTTTTGTTTGCCAGAAGGCTTGCTCCTGGGTTACACTTCTGGTGGTTTGGAAGGGGAGTGAACTGGGGAGTGAACAGAGACCATGGTGGGGCACCTGACTGGTACCTGGGGAGTGCCAGGAGGATACCAGTGTTTAGAGTCTTGCTAAGGGCCATGATTGGAGGCTCAGACCTGAGGAGAAGGTCCAAACCTAGAGAGAGAGAGAAAGAAAGACTGAAGCTTAGCCTGGACAGGAGCTGGGCATCAGCTAGGGAGGGGTTGTGCCTGGGGAGGGCAGAGCCAGGGCTAGAGAGAGACGGGGCCAGGGACCCAGAGCAAAGGACATTGGGGCCAGGGGACCAGACAGAGCCAGAGCAGGCTCAGTGCCTGAGGCAGGGAAGAAATAGCCCTAGAGGGGTGAAACCCGGCCAAGGACCCAAACAGAGCCAGAGCAGGCTCAGTGCCAGAGGCAGGGTTGAGGCAGTCCTAGAGAGGTGAGATCAGGGCCAGTGGCCTATAGTTCAAACAGGGCACAACCTGAGAGGGCGAGATTTGGCCTGGGACCCAGAAGTCAGACCCAGCACAGTGGGCTTCCCTAGGCGAAGGGAACTGGCAAGAGAAAAGGGGCTGAGGCTAGGAAGGCTGAGGTGGCTTGGTATTGGGCTGGGCCAAGTGCCCACCTAAGTCATTAATTGGTAACTTCTGTGAGACATAGGCACACCCTGCCAGCGCTGCTGGGACTGTTCTTCATGGAAACCCTGACCCCGCGCTGTCATAGTGCCATTGCCACTGGGGTCTTCATGGCAACTGGCTGTAGCAATGTTTCTAGGGCTGCTTGAAAATGGAGTCCGGCTGACAGCTGGATCTGACCGTTTTGCCCACCCTTGCTCTAGGCAGCCTCCCTTCCAGGCAAACACTTACATCAAAGATGTGGTAGGCGAGTGGGAAGGGGAAGGCACCCTAGAGCTGGTACAGGACAAGGGTTGCAGGGCCACCAGGAGGTGTCCCAGGCACCCCTGGAGCTCAAACCCAGTTCCACTGATATGCAGAATCACACAACCATAGAAAGATAAGGATGGAAGGGACTTCTGGAGGTTATTTATTCCAGGTCCCTGCTCAAGGCAGCATTATCTTTATCTAAACAATCCTATACAAGACCTTGTCTAACATGTTCTTGAAAATGAACAATCAACTACATGGTATATTGCCCAGAGACACCGAAAGCACCCTAACTGGACACAGATGAAGCAGGAAGACATCGGTGGTTAAACAAGCAATGATTGTTAAAATGCACTCCATTCATGCATTTCCAGCAAAGGAAAACAACAAGTGTCCCCTACACCTTCAGGATTTACTTAATCCAGCAGGTTCTTGGTTCAGGAATTCACCAGGAGTAGTAAATAAGATGCTCCATCTCTTGGTTCAAGGAGATGATTCAGATACTTTCTGGTCATGATGGTGAACAACAAACAGTCCTTGGCGTCTAGTCCATGGGAAAAAAATGGATGAATAAAGACCAAGGAAAAAAAGTACATTTAGATCTTTTGTTAGTTCTCTCTTTCCTCCAAGCCTTCTTCTTGCTTCAAGTCTAGTGACATTCTATCCAGCCCTTTTAGGAGAATACCATAATATAAATCAGATTAATTTTTTATTTCATTTTCATAGTGCAGTAGATGGTGAAAACCTTCCCACCAAAATGTATTCTTGTGGTAACCTTTCTGGCTGGCCCTAGTACAGTCTTTTAACCTGCATATTGTGGGACGTGTGTGCTATAACACAATGAGTTCATTTAACCTATTTTAATGATGATGGAACAGACCTGTTTACAATTTTTGTCAAAATATAGTATGGAGTCAGTAAACGTGCATGCACCAAGCTGGCTAAGGATCCAATCTGCATGTAAGGAATCAAGCCACAGTAACCAGTTCAGTGATACCTGTGCAAAAAGTCATGAGGGGGAAAGATAATCTTTGTTTCTACATGATTTACAAGACAAGATAAACATTTAAAGCCAAACAGATTATACAGGCCCTTGTACATGCCAAATCACCAGTCATAGAAAGATTAAGCTAGGGAAATTCATCCTTACTTGCCAACTGTGCTTCATAGTTCTCTGAGAGTAAAGTTCTACTAGGCGCCCTCTCATTCCTATTCTTTCAATTTAATCTGTTTTGTCTGTCAAGACAGCCTGATCCTTTGTGGTCTCTGGAACCTGACCCATTCTTCAGTTATTGACCAAAGCCAATATAAAATAAATCAATGACCCTCTGATCCCATCACATTTGATGCCCAACTCCCAACAGAGGAGTTAGTGTTGCTGCCAAGCAGCAGAGAATCCTACTATAGCACAAAGAAACAAACAAGCTGACTAAAAAACCTCAACCCTAAACAAGCATTTCTGCATTTATGACATTTTACATAGCTCTGTTAATGGTACTTACCCAGCCTAAAGCCATGTTTAGGTGACTTGCTTTTACAGGCAATCCTTGACTTAAGACATTTCGAGTTACAACAAACGGCACTTACAATGTTTATAAATTGACACCGTTTTGACTTTCTGATGTCAGTTTCGACTTACAACGCTTGATCTGACATGACGCCATGCCAGTGAACAAGTTCGCTGCATCTCCCATCTCCCTGGAGAACATCTGTCCAAACTTCCTTGGACACTTTCTTTAAGAAAGCAGACAAGACTCCAGAAAAATCTGCAGCCAAGACTCCTGAGAAGACTCCAGCCAGGAATCCTTCAAAAAGTCCAACCAAGAGCCCTTCAAAAAGTTCACGAAAGTCACCTCAAAGAAGTCCTTCCAGATCAATATGATTGCTATTAACAATATAAATACAGACAGTCCTCGGACTTACGACACAATTGGTTCCCAAAAACCGCGTCTTAAGTCGAAACGTTGTAACTCGGAACCAATTTTCTCATAAGAAACAATGTTATGCATGGGGGATTGGCTCCTGAACCAAGGCCCGATAACCTATTTTCACTAAAAATACCCCAGAATTTTGTACTCGATCAATTATAGATGAGTAATATAGCTACATTAATGTATTTGTATTGTAAATAGCAATCATATTGATTTGGAAGGATTTCTTTGAGGTGACTTTGCTGGACTTTTTGAAAGGCTCTTGGTTGGACTTTTTGAAAGGTCCTTGGCTGGAGTCTTCTCAGGAGTCTTGGCTGAAGGTTTTTCTGGAGTTTTGTCTGCTTTCCTAAAGAAAGTGTCCAAGGAAGTTTGGACAGATGTTCTCCAGGGAGATGAGTGACACAGCGAACATGTTTGAGGACTGCCTGTACATTAATGTAGCTATATTACTCATCTCTAATTGATTGAGTACAACATTCTGTGTTATTTATGGTGAAAATAGGGTATCAGGCCTTGGTTCAGGAAGCAATTCCCCATTTATAACATTGTTCCTATGGGAAAATTGGTTCCGAGTGACGAAGTTTTGACTTAAGATGTGGTTTTCAAGAAGCAATTGTGTTGTAAGTCCAGGGACTGCTTGTACTCACAGTGCACCAAAGCTATGAAACAATAACATAAACATAAACATAATATTGACTGAAATAAGAACCAAAAACATTTTCTTGTTCTAACTGCCCTTGTTGGTTTGCCAAATATTTCTTATTTTTTCCGGAGTTTGGTTAAGGGAGGGAGTTTATTTACTGAGTTTATTTATTGAGAATCATTCTGGTCCTGGAGCTCCCTCTTCTGTTTATGTATTGTAAGCATGAGGAATACAAGAATCAGATCAGCTCTGAAATACTGGTTCTTTGCATAGTTACTTTGGAGAAGTCTGGGTCTAGCTTGGATCTAGGGGACTGTGGACTGTGGATGGGAAACAGCACAAATGGTAGTTGGTTAAACTGTCTTAGTCAGTGATTAAGCATCCAATGACTCTCTTCCCCATTCAATATGGGTGGCTGCATTTACCAGCACCATTCCAAACCTACCGTGAACGTGGAATTATTTATTTCCTCATGGGCTTTTGTATGGATGGCAAGGGTGGCATTTAACTTAACCATGGGACCATCCTTTCTCTACTTGCACACTTCCACCTCATTCACTACTCACCTGCTAACATCAGCCACAAATGAGCCCTACCTGACCCTGATTCATTCCCAGAGCTGTTAAAAGGCAGGGATCCCATGAAAAAACAATGTGTGCTCACATAATTAAGGCTGTCCTGCAGAATTTTAGCACTTTAGAGGAGAGATAAAGTTGCACAGGCAACAGTGTTACTGTTAGTAGATTTGAAGGTGGCATGTTTAGGATTTAGCTCTTCACTGCCTCTTAACTCTCTGTCCTATCTAGCCTCCCAGCTCTCAATTTCTGTCCTTTCCCTGCTCTGCTTCCCCCATCCTCTGGTTTCTGTAACTCCCTCAGCGCCTGTCCCCTGTCTCCTGACCACCTGGGCTTCCTGTTCACCTCTCTGCAGTCCAGTCAGGCTGTCAGTCTTCTTTTCATTACTGCTTGAGTGCCAGTAGAAGAGCGTTATCAGCAAAGAGAGAGTCTTCCTCCTCTCAGTTTTTTTCTGGTTCCAGGGAGCCCTCAGCTGCTCCCCAACCTTCAGGAAGAAGCTACTGCTGAGAAAATTCTGCTCTATTCCTGCAAACATGGAGTATGTTCTTCCACCTTGAGCAGATAGCACATGCACAGCCTGCTTAGAACACAGAAGCTGTGAGGGGACGCAGGGTGTACATGATAGATAACCAAGAGTGTATGCTTGTTGAGAAGAAGGCTAATGGCATATTGGGATGTATTAGTAGGAGCATTGCCAGATGGAGGGAAGTGATTATTCCCCTCTATTCAGCACTAATGAGGCCACATCTGGAGTACTGTGTCCAGTTTTGGGCCCCCTGGTACAGAAAAGATGTAGACAAATTGGAGAGAGTCTAGTAGAGGGTAACAAACATGGTTAAGGGGCTAGGGCGTATTACTTATGAGAAAAGGCTGAGGGGACTTATTTAGTCTGGAGAAGAGAAGACTGAGAGGAAAATTAACAGCAGCCTTCAACTGCTTGAGGGGTAGTTACAAAGTACATGGAGCTAGACCAGGCTTGTCCAACATACGGCCCGCGGGCCGTCCTGTGGGCTGCCCACGCAGTTTTTGTGGGCCCCGGCG
>NW_005842227.1:91373-91982 GCF_000455745.1 Alligator sinensis
CGCTAGATCTGAGACCTGATGTAGGCTATGGCACAGAGACTCACGCTGGAACAACGTGCTAATAAACTTGTGTCTGTACCTGCCAGGAACCCAGGTAGCAGGTGGTTGATACCTGGTAAGCTCATGTGAGTAAAGACTGCTTATTGCTTTCTGTGTGGCCTTCAAAATGTTTTTATCCTACTAAAATATGCCATACTTGGTGAGAGTCATTGCCTCTGTATGAGAAAGCAGAATCATAGCCAGTGAACTAAATTCATGCCCCGTGGAAATAATCACAATTCAGCAAAATGGGTTGGAAGGAAAAGCCGAAGTTCTAAGTGTGCACCCTGAAAGAGGCCATGAAAGAGTCAGAAGCACAACCTTAGGACAGCTATTCGGTGACAGCAGTCCAGGAGGCATGATGGGAATCCTTTACTCTCATGAGATTTAGGAAAGTAAGAGGACATGAGAACAACATGTAGGCAGAGACAGTGTAGGGCCTTGGAGCCATGTTAACAAGTGAGGACAACTGTGTTCCCACTCTGGTCAGTGACTAATTGTGGGTACATCTTCACTAGCTTCAAACCACTCAAACCTGCTGCCAAAAAATAAGCCCTTCCTACCCACTTA
>NW_005842227.1:92221-99549 GCF_000455745.1 Alligator sinensis
CACTGCATAGAAATGCAAAATATATTTTTACTTATTTGGTTGGCACCTTGGGCTGAGATTTTCAAAGCTGAATCAAAAGGCCAATTTCCATTAAAATGAATGGAATTTAGAGGGCTACAGATCTTTTATGACAACTTTGTAACATGCCTATCTACCCCTTTTTGCAAATCTCAGCCATAGTTTAGAAGCTCAGCCAAAGAACATAAGAGCATAAAAAGTGCCATGCTTGGTCAGCCCAATGGTCCATCTAGCTTAGTATCCTGTCCCGAACAGTGGCAGAGGTGGATGCTATAGAGGGAGAGTTTTGAACTGGTTAGATCCATTTCATTGTCACTTCCTGCAACTTCATTGGTGTCAAAGGTCACGTGACATCACTTCCTGATGTGATACCCTTCCTGTGAGGTCTTTGAATGTAGCTCGCCGGCCCACTGGGTGATAAAAAGTTCATGATCCGGCCCCACATTCAAAAAGGTTGGACACCCCTGAGCTAGACTGTTCTGGGTGGTGGTAGATGCCAGAACAAGGAACAATGGCTTCAAGTTTCAGCAAGGGAAGTTTAGGTTAGATATTAAGAAAAACTTTCGCATTAGGAGGGTAGTAAAGTACTAGAGCAGACTACCCACAGAAGTTGTAGAATCTCCGTCTTTGAAGGTTTTTAAAAGCCAGCTACATAAAGCCTTGGCTGGGATGATCTAATTGGGGATGGTCCTGCTCTGAGCAGGAGGTTGGACTAGATGACCTCCTAAGGTCCCTTCCAAGCCTAATTTTCTATGATTTTATGAATCTTCAGAGATTTTTAGCTCCCAAATTCTAACGACTGAATGCTGGGTTTGCATAAAGACAAATTTTCAGATGCTTGGTCAAACATAGGTGAATTTTTGCATTGATAGGATTAAAAAAAACATCCTGAGACTAGAATTCCCCTGATCAACCTCTACTCCTTGTTCCAAAGTATGTAGGCATGGCTCTTCTCAATCCCAGAATTATAAGAATATCTGTAACACAGGCAAAGTAACATTTTTCTCTTACTCTTAATTTTAGAAATTACTGAACCATTTTTGTTGAATCTTTCAGTAATAAAACAACCACAATATGAACACATTCTAAATTGGCCTTGGGTGGGCACTCAACGTGGAAAATTTCAACTTCAAATTTGGCAAAGTAATAAGCAATCAAAAAAGAGGATCTTTATCATGGGAATTGTTAGGCAACCTTAACTATGGGTAGTGCCCACTACTCTAGTTTTAATACTTAACAGGTCAACTAACAAAATAAATCAGATAAGACGATATAGTAGTTACCCATTGCTGAATAAGTTATATTTTTTGAGAATGAAATGAAAGTTATTGATCAAGCAACATCAATAAAAGTGAATTCACATTTTACTGTGCCTTTCCTCCGAATAGCATATTTGTAGATGTCTTGTAAATTAATACATGATATTCTCTTGGTTTTGAATTGCATAGTTTGCAATTCAAATAAGCGTGCCTTTATGGAAGGGATCTGAACAACACACAGGGCGCATCTTCTACATGTTAATTAATATGCCATAATGACGGTGCATTAAGTTTAGTACCTGTAATCACCGGTACTAAATGCGCTGTAATCAGCATTCTGCACATTAGTGCTGGTGCACACTTTTTTAGCGATGCTAATGTGAATTAGTGCATTAGCACTTTTTTTCATGTCATGCTAATGCACAGTAGAATTAGTCTGCCGGGCCATTAGCATCTCATGTAGATGCGCCCACTGAGTCTGTAAAGCACATTTGCTTACCAGGAAGAAAAAGGTACTTGGGAATCAGTCAAATTGATTAGTATGGAAGTACCATGAGTACAATTCCTTGCAGTCAGTGTACAGGAAAAAATTACAAACTCTGAGTTCCATGATGTTAATTATACTTTGAAAATTCATAGTTTCATAGTTTCATAGTTTCAGGGTCGGAAGGGACCTAATAGATCTTCTAGCCCGACCCCCCGCCAGGGCGGGAGAACAACCCAAAAAAAAAAAAAAACACCACTCACCCTAAAAACAAAAACGGGACTCAAATGAGTCCAGCCAGGTAAGTATCCAGCCTCTTCTTAAAGATCCCCAGGGTAGGGGCCAGCACCACCTCCCTTGGAAGTTGGTTCCAGCTCCTAGCCGCCCTAACTGTGAAGTAGTTATTAGTTATTAATTATATAGGTATATAGTCAAATTTAGACCATGTCAGTCAGACACAGATATAGGTCCTGTCAGAAATACACTTTTTCTGAGCAGAAAGACTAGGCCAATACCATTATTTTTCTTTATCTTTCCTCCTGTTATGTTGCTACCAGTGAAGTTTTGCCAGTGGTACTCCCAATGGTCTTCCAGAATCATCTATATTTTTACTGCTGAATCATTTTGCCCTGTAATGATCAAGACTGTAGTCACAGTGTTAAAATCTCCAATGAACAGTGTAATGTTTCTACTGGTTCTACATCAGATGCATCTGCAAAGAAATGCATTAGGATGAGATTTTAAGAAAAATACCACCATAGATAAAGGTGTTGTGTAGCCTAGGAGATGGCACTGTTCTCAGGAGCCTGTTCTTGGCAATTGGTTTAACATCACTGCCTTGATCATAGTTTAGCTCTAAATGTCAGCAAGAACAAATTGTGGTCAGTACTAGCAGAGCTAAACTGATTGATGACAACCAGTTGCTAAGAGCCTGAAAGAAGTCCCCATAAACAGGAAGTCTATCCTGAGGCCGCAGTGAGCACAGTAGACTGTGACTTTAGTTTCTCCCTGGCTGAAAAGCCTGCAGATGGCAATTGAAGCTTATAAAGATGGGCAGCGCTGAAGGGAAGGGGGAAGAAAGAGAATGACTGGGCATGTTTTGCTTCAGAAGAAAGCCAGATGCTTCAACAGCCGGCTGCTACACAGTCCCAGCCAAAATCTTCCTGTTGGAAAAAAACAGGGAAAATGGTGGCGATAGTACCATCTGCCATTCCCTGGGTGAATCTAACCCATCCCTGGTGATACAGAAGACTATGCCTGGCTTGGCCAACTTTCTGTCACTAAATTTCTCCCTCCCTTCCCTCCTTACTAGAGTAAACATAATTCTTTGAGAGGAAGACAGAGACAAGACATACAGAAAGCAAGCAAGTGAGCAAGCTTCCTCCAGATTATTTTACTTTCAAGAGGCTTGGCCTGAAACTCTCCCCATTAGCCAGGATGAACAAACAAACAAGCTACATTGAGTTAAAAAGGAGTCCTTCTTAGTCACTGTTCATGTACATGCTTTTTTATCCCATGGCAAGGGACAGCTAAACCACAATAACTTAGCCTTTTCCTCTGTGAGGTAGCCTGTTTTGGTTTATCATCTATTACAGTGTAAAAGCATGCACATGGGAAGTTTTCATGGAGAAGCTGATGGATGGGAAGTCCTTGCCATCTTCTAACTCCATAATGTGCTTGTTTGCATATATACCCAGACACTGCTGTTATCCTTGGTGATGTAGCAACTAAGGTAGGGTAGGAAAAATACGGCCTCTGGGCTGGATCCACCCTGGCAAGTGAGGTGGTTGTGGTGCGGCAGTGGGGCTCCATTTCCCTGCAGCCCCGGTGGCAGTGGCTCCTTCCAGTTGCTACTGCTAGTGTTGCCACTGCAACTGAACCAAGCCCCACTGCCCAGGCACCCCAGCCCATCCGCCCCACACACACCACCAGGGGCGCAGGACAGAGTGGGTGGGTGGGGTCTCCATAGAGACCAACCCGGGATCCCTGTGTGCAGAGCACTCTTGGTTGGGTGAATGGGATGGGGCTATATGTGGGTGGGGAGCAGCATCTGGAAGTGGGCTGGGTATGGGTTGGGATCTTGGGGCAGTGACTGTGCCCAGGCTCAGGGCAGGACCGTGATCTGCCCACACATCCCTGTGACAGGCGCTGGTTCTGTAGGCAGTGTTGTGCTGGGAGTTGATCACAGCTCTGCCCTGGGCTCCAGCCCCAGCCCTGGCCCTGACCCTAGCCCCAGCCCACTCACCCATCCTACTCCCAGACACTGCTCCCCACTTGCCCATGGCCCCATCCCATTTACCTGGCTGAGCATGCCCTGCCCACAGGGTTCCTGGGCCATGGAGATCACTGAGCCAGGGTCAGGATCTTGGGTCTTGCAGGGCAGGGCCACGTGGGGAGTTTTGGTGAGCTTTCGGGGGGGCAGTGCTGACCTCTGGCCCCTGGCATGGGGGCGGGGGGGCAGTGGTGACCCAGCTCAACAAAACTGCCTAAGTGGCCCTCCATCCCAAATAATTGCCCACCCCTAACCTAAATGCTCTTTGGTTCATGGCCTAGAGCAGGGGTGGGCAATTATTTGGGCCTGAGGGCTGCATAGGGGGTTTTAATGAGCTGTTGTGGGCCAGGTCAGCCCCCCCCCCCCCCAAATCATCAAATTCCCTATGGGGCTTTGGGTGGGTGGGAAACAGTGTTTGGGAGCAGGACAGGCATGATCCACTCCCTGCATGCCCTGCCCTGTGGGGAGGGTTGGCAAGGGGATGTATGGGGGTGTGTGGAGGACATGTGTGTGTGTATGGGGTGGGGGGCGCTGCCTAGGAGCCAGCCAGGGGTGAGGGGAAGAAGGGGGAGGTGGGGGGCACATGCAGCTGAGTTTGCCTGGTTGGCAGCTTCTTGTGCAGTGCTCCATGTGGGGCTGCCCTGCTTGGGGTAGCCAGTGCCATCCCCTCAACCACCCCTGCTGGCCCCGGCCCCAAACTGGGCCCCAGCCAGTATACAGCTTCTGGCAGTGTTGTTCCCTGTGAGGCTGCAGCTGGCAATGTGAGCCTGGGCATCGAGATGCAAGGGGACCAGAGCAGCACCCAGCTGACTCCAGCTGTACAACAGCCCCACTGAAAACTGTGTGCTGTTCAGGGCCAGGGCTGGGGCTGCCAAAGCTGTTCTGCTTCCCTTGCTTCCTGCTGTGGCTGTGGCTGTGGTTGCTGCTGCTGCTCCTGCCCCTGCGGCGCTGCTCTAGTGTTGACACGGGATTTTAGGAACTCAGCACTTATACCTTTTTTCCAGGTGAGCACAACCCTCAGACTGACCACAATACCTGCCAGTTGATGATATGTGAATTTATTGATACAGAGTAATAACAGAAAAACAACAGTACAAACAATCAAGCAATTCTAGATCTACCAATCCTAGGGCTGTCCTCAGAGTCAAAGTACATCTGGTCATCCACTCAGAGGCTCTTCCTTTTAGGCGTCAGCAGTTGGCCCACAGCCCCCCTCCAGTGAGGTGCATGAAACGGGCTGCTGCTGTGCCCTCAGTCCATGGGGGCCTTGGGGACCCTTCTCGGGGGCCGGGGATGGGGGCCCCTCTCATGGAAGAGAAGGAGGAATGGTAAAGATGAGAAGGAACAAGCAGGGACCCTTTGTTAATGTCAAGTCTCTGCATTTGTATTCTCCTTCCTCCTTGATGACTCCTGACGACTCTTCATTCGTGGCTCTCTCTGGTTGGTTGTCTTTGTCCACGTAACCTTCTGGGCCTTTCCCTAATTTGGTCTGTTTCCCTAAAACCGCAACTTAGGCCCCCCTGCTCTCTGAGGCCTTGTTGCTGGTGTCACTTATTTTGTGTTATGGGACATTATGGGACATACTTTGGTTCCCAGGCTGTGTGTCCTTGTTGTGTTAGACAACCTGTCTTCCTTGAAGGCTATTATCTCATGTTATGGCATGCCCCCCTTAATTCTCAGGCTGTGTCCATCTGTTGGCCTTGCTGTGCTAGACAGCCCATCTGCTTTCAGGGCCATGAGAAGTTGTGTGTCTCTCAAGCTCTTTAGAAATCCATTTATCCCCTGCTGCCTATCTTGACCCCTCATAATGCATATATCTATACGTATAAATCAATTCCCAAAAAACAGGCCTTTAAATACAGTTTCTAAGCCAACACTAGGTGGGCAGGCAGGAAGCTTCAGCTAAGCAGTTCCTGCCCAGACACTTTGCACCTGCTCCATTCACCCTCAGATGGGTGCTCATTGCTTCAGGTAGGCAAAGTAGGTGGAAGATGGGTGGGAGCTACAGCAGGAGCTCCACACGCTGGGCAGAAGCCACCCAGGTGAAGCTTCCCACCTGCTTGCCCGCCCACCCAGAGCCATGCAGCAGGGGCAGGAGCAGCCACAGCTGGCGGCAAGGAGAGCAGAACAGCCCCTGTAGTGCAAGCTTCTGGTGCGGCTTTTCCTAGTGTGGCTACAAATGGTCGGGTGCTACTCTGCTCCCCTCACTTCCAGTGGCTGCTTCTCCTCCCATTCCTGCCCCTGCTGTACCACTCCAGGCAGGCAGGCTGGCAGTGTGGGGGAAGCTTCAGTCCAGCTGCTGCCACTGGAGTTGAGGGGAGCAGAGGAGCAGGCTGCCCTAGCAGGAGCAGGTGGGGCTCAGTCCCATGTTGAGCACTGTGGAGGCAGGTGTGGGCTGGATCCAGCTAATTGGCGGGCCAGATCCAGCCTGTGGGCCGTATTTTGCCTACCTCTGATTTAAGTACTTTGTATAAAGTAAAACTGATTGAACAAGAGAAAGTAAGGCCCACCCTAGGATGTTCTGTAGCCCAGTGATGATGGCACAGTTATAGGAAATGTGCGAGACCTGCACACCCCTGCTCCAAATCTAGAGGGAAAACTAGTATGTGGGTCTCTAGAGTGAGCACCAGGGTTCAAATTACGGGGGAGCTCAGGGGGGCTGAGCTCCCCCCCATAAGAGACGAGAACCCCCCTGTAGGCCAGTCAGTACACCTTCCCCAGCAACAGCCCAGAGCCCATGCACCACTGTGCGCACCCCCCTAGCCTGCCCTGTGCCTTTCTAAGGAGTCCAGGTGGTGGCTCCTTCTGTGTGCCACCGCCACTGGCCCCATCCCCCTGGCACCCGTGCACACAACCCTGACCCTGGCACATTTTTTTCCAGACCCCGACAAGGGTCGAAAGTGTCATTTGAATCCTGGTGAGTACTTGAATCACTGGTCTATAAAGGAGTGATGGGGGCACCCTCTTTACCACTGGGCCATATTTTTGTGGAACTGACTTGGTTCAGGTATCTGACTCCAGGCAAGGACTCATGCATGTGATGCCCAAGTGCAAGAAGCAGAACAGCAGGTCTTGTAGAGTGGTTGCTGCTTTGGGGCATTCCCCTCAATGCTGTTGAGAGTTTGGGGAGACAGAGAGGATGAAATGTCTATTTTCGTCCTTCTCAGGCTTTATTTCCTTATGAGTCACTGCTTAGCTGCTGCTTGATCTCTGTGAAACTACACTTGAACTGTATATAATATTATTTTAGCTTATTTATGTCAGCATTAAATGTATTTTAAAGTTCAATGCATAC
>NW_005842227.1:99559-101493 GCF_000455745.1 Alligator sinensis
CCCCCAAGCAACCCAAGCCCTTTTATTACTTTGTTTTTCTAAATCATGAACAGCATTTCACCCAGCCCTGATCCTCACCCATAAATAGTTCTTGTATGGAAACAGAGACATGAGGAAATATTTGCCAGCATTTACTGAAATTAAATAATAGTTAATAATTACTAACTCCCCTTTCAACATTTGCTCATTTTGGTCCTGGTATTGCTCTAGTCAAAATGGAGGAGGACCATTCCTGCACCCTTGTAGGGAAACAAATATTCCCCCTAATGCACAGAATTGGATCAGATATTAGCTGGTATATCAGATATAAACCGGGTTAAACTGGCCATAAATAAATTTAAGCTTGAAATTAGAAGAAGGTTTAGAATTGTTCAAGCAGTGAGGTTTTGGGACACCCTTCCAATGAGAATTCTGCCTATCAAACACTTGACTAGCATATGCTAGGCTTATATGATAAATTACCTATAGTAGCAGGGGCACTGGGTGTTATGGTGTAGCATATTTCTTCCAGTCCTATGTTCCCATGTCCTGTATCCTGTGTTCCTTCCTGTGAAAGTCTTCCACTGAAGAAGAGTTTTCAGCTGATTCTATAGCACATTCCCTGCTTTCCATGCCTCTGTGAGAGCATTTTGGAGATGTCAGAATTACTAGGTTCTGACCCTTCTTGACAGTTATCTGTACCTGCCTCAGGTCTCAGGCCTCAAACCTCTGCTTGAAATTGTATGACTATTGTGCTCTCAGACCAGGTCCTGGCTTGCAATGCACTATGATAATACAACAAGCCTGACCCAATCTCCAATGCATTAGGTCTAATCTCCAATGGCATTAGAGTTTAGTAACCAAGACATCTTTAAAGCCAAGTGTTATTTATGTAAAACAGGAGCATCATAGAAAATAATTCTTAAAATAATTACATAGACTATGTGCATGTCTAGTTTACCAGGTGTTTACTGTTTTCCATATGGGGATCCTGGTAGGTCTAAGGCTCCAGAAAGCATGCAAATGAAGGCATAATGGCTAGGGACAGACATTCAAAAAGCCTGAGCTTGAATTGATTCAGGCTTTGCAGGTTAGTCTAACCTGCAGAGAGTGAACTGGTTTGCAAGTGGATAGACATTTGGCATATGCCTGCAGTGGCTCAAGCCAAAAGCCCAGGGGCAGTAAAGCAGGGAAGCTGAGCTGAGGAAGGGGACCATGGCCAGGCCCCAGAAGGCCCGCCTCAGCGGCTCTCTGACAGCCAGGAGCAATCTAGGCACACAGGACTGCGCCACCCCAGAGGGGAACTCCTCCCCTTTTTCCCTCTCCCCCACCACCTTGGGGCTGGGAGGGGGGCCTTGTTTGGTGCTGGGGGAGCTCTTCTCCTTCTTCCTCCCCCACCTTGGTGGGATAGGAAGAGGGACTCTGTGAGAATGCCTGGCCCCAGAGGGGTACTCTTCCCCCTGCTTCTCCCCCATCCCTGCAGGGCAGGGAGCAGGGCTATGTGGGATGCTGCCAGTTCCTGAGGGGGACTCTTCCCCCCACTCTTCCCCTCAGGGCATGGGGAAGCTCTGTTCCATGCTGGGGGGAACTCTTCCCCCTCTTTTTCCTCCCCCCAGAGGGGCAGCGGGAGTAAGGAGCTCAGCTGGGCAGGGTGTGGGTATATGGGGTGTGAAGGAAGGTGGGAGGTATAGGGACCCCAACACACTCTCCCCCATGGATTGCAGCCTCCAGTGCTTGGCAGCAGCAGCAGGCGGGGAGGTCAGGGTGCTCGTGCCCGGCTCAGGCACAGCTTCGGCCAGCGCTGTGCAGGGAGAGGGAGAGGAGCCTTCCTTATGCCCATGGCTCTGCTTCCTGAGCCTGAGCCTACAGCTCCAGCCCCATACTGGAGCCAACTGCTTCTCCCTGCTCCCTGCCATGCAGGTCCCAGCACTGTGCTGGGAATGGAGTGAGCCCTC
>NW_005842227.1:101524-119293 GCF_000455745.1 Alligator sinensis
TAGACCTGCACAGAACTTCGCCCTGCAAGTGTGGAGCTGCATGCATGGCGTGGAGCCATGATAGAGGTAGCCAGCACTGTGCTGAGTGTGAGGAATGCAAGCCTGCACAGCCTGCCCAGCCACTTTATCCCCAGGGCTCCATGCCGCACCTTCAGCTCTGCACTCGCATGGGGAAGCAGGGGACAGAGCTCCTTCCACTCCCAGCAGAGTGCAGGACCTGCACAGCGTGGAGTGGGGGAAGTAGCTGGCTTCTGTGTGGGGCTTCTCTCACTGTA
Organism: Alligator sinensis; assembly: GCF_000455745.1. Taxonomy (NCBI): domain Eukaryota; kingdom Metazoa; phylum Chordata; order Crocodylia; family Alligatoridae; genus Alligator; species Alligator sinensis. The sequence goes on from NW_005842227.1 coordinate 101,800, forward strand.
GGCTCAGGGTCGTGGAGGAGAGCCGCAGGGATAAGTTAGGCTCCAGTCCCTCCTGCTGTACAGTGCTGACAGGAGCCACGCCTGTGCCGGGCACGAGCACCCTGATGTCTCTGCCTGCTGCTGCCACCAGGAAACAGGGGCTGCACACCGTGGGGGGAGTGTGTGGGTGTCCCTACACCCCCCCACCTCCCTCACATCCTACACCCTGCCCAGCTGAGCTCCATGCTCCTGCTGCCCCTCTGGCGGGGAGGAAGAGGAAGGGGAAGAGTTCCCCTCACTATGTAACAAAGCCTTCCCCTCACCCTGGCTCTGTGGCTGGGCAGCATTGCATGGACCCCCCCCCATCCCAGCCCCATGGGGGCAGATGGTGAAGGGGAGGAGTAGGAAGAGTCCCCATCTAGCGCCTCACAGAGTCCTCCTCCCCACCTTGGGAGGAGGAGGAGAGGGAAGAGTCCCCCTCAGCATGGAACAAAGCTCTCCTCTCCACCCTGCGGGACAACCAACCCAGCATGCCTCGTTACGGTGAAGGGGGCAGGGAAAAGGGTTAATTCCTCCCTCCGTCCCTTCCCTGCAGTGGGCAGTCTGGCAGCTCCAGAGGCCACTGCTGCAGCCCTCTCCCCAGCAGACAGACTGACCCTGGCTGTGGTGGGGGAAGGAGGGAAGAATTAACCCCCTCCCTGCCCACTTTGCCTTAATGGGGCCATGCTGGCTGGGGTCTGGCATGGCCTGGTGTCTGCTAGGGCCTGTCCCTGCTCTGGTTAGAGAGCAGAGGGGAAGGGTCATCCCTGCAGATGGAGCAGAGAGCCCCTCCCAGCCCAGACAGCATGCTGATCCTGGGTATCTGGGGGTGTCTGGTTTATCTTATACCAGGAAGGGGTTTGGGACAGACATTGCATAAACTGGTTTGAGCCAAATCAGTTAAGTCTGATACTACATTCAACCAGGTTTATCTCAAACTGGTTGTGGCCATAACTGGTTTACGTGCACTGAAAGTCTGTTTTGTTATAAGTTTAAACCAGTTTCTGATCACTTAAACCAATTTATGTGTAATGTCTGTCCCTAGCCAATGGGCTCTGGTACAGGATCTCCACAATCACGCTTCCTGCCATGCCACACAGTTTGGTAGGAGGCGTGATTGTGGGATCCAGCATTAGATCCCATCATGCCTCATTGCTGGTGCAGGGGATCCTGGGATCATGATCCTGGGGTCCCTTTACACTGGAAAGTAGCAAGCTCCCAGTTGATTTGGGCTCCCAGCTAGAGGGGTGCACCATGCAGCTGAGCCCCTCAGCCTGGCCTCATGATAAATGGTGTGATTAGGAACCAGCCACAACTGTGCCAGGAGTTGAAAGGAAAGGGCAAACTGGAGGCTTTGAATAGCTGGCCCTGCAATGGGGAAGCATAAGTCTTTTGGGACATATAGAATGTTTCCTTACATCACAAGGCAATGATATACGGAAACACGTTGTGTTAGCACTGCGCATGCTCGTTTTGTAACTGGAACTATGTTGATGAAAGACGCATCAACAGAGATGCAGGTTATCTTCACAATTCTGCATTGTGGCATGCAAACTGACATCTTCTTATTAACAATGTGAAGATTCACTGGGGAGTCTACACTAAAGCCTATATTCCCTTTCTTCTGAAAACCCATCCATTGTAGAAAACTCCCTTTAAAGAGGAGAGGGGTCCTGGTGGATTCTCTGATAGTGCAACTGCTAGGGAGAAATGAGGCTGGCAAACAAGTAGATACAGAACTAGTGTGAAGAGACTGAACTTCCCTAGAGACAGCCCTAGCTTCTTTGTGATTCAGTGACTTCTGGACCTGGTGGTAAACCCCAAAACCCAGAGGATTACTGTGGGGAAGCTTTAAAATAGTTTCCCCCTAGGCTTTTCCTGTGAGTTTTATGATAGAGGAAACAATTCAGCTGGAAGTTTTTTTTTCGGAAGTTTGCACTTCAGCGACAAGCACGTTCAATTTTACTCTTTCACCAATAGGTGGCACTAGCAATTTAGCAAGAGTTATGGTCCATCTTGGTTTTTTATGCATAAGCAAGCTGTCATTTTTTATGTTCAATACCACAGAGTTTGTATGATCTAAGATGTTTTCATGGATGCGAATGCATATTTCTAGTTGCCTTTTTTTAAAACGCAACTTAGAGTAGCAACAAGATGCTCATAATTCTAGCACTAAGCCTTGTTCATGTTAAAGAGGTGGTGTGAAGAATCTTTGACTCAAATTACAAACACACTCAGAATCAGCCTTTGTTTGAATTTGAGTTGAATTTCTGACCTAACCTGGATTTGCTTGATTCTTGTTCATATTCAGAATTTTTGTGCAAATTAGCTGTTTAGCTCTCCCTGGGTAGCTGGAAACATCTTGAAGCTCATGACTGCAATATGAAATTGCTGGTAAATAATCACATAATTTTCCTTGTGTGTCACTGATTGGTGGAGTTTACTTCATGCGACTGCTGCACTTGATTTCTGAGAAGAAATAGCTATTAAAATTTCACCTCCAACTCTAGCCTTTTGCAGCAGGTTGAAGTAGCTAATCCTTCTTCTGCAGCATGTGTCACTTACTCTGTGGCTGTGTGTGTTTGTCAAAGAAAAGCAAGAGAAGAACAGATAAGGTACTTCTAGTTCTTACACAAACCATTTGTGAACCAGGATTAAGATTTCTTGATGGGATCAAGATAAAATATATCAAAAGACCTAGGGACTGTACAGTAGAGGCTGTAAAAGCACACACTTAGTTTCGTGTCTTATGAAGCAAGGTACAAACTATCGAATGGCCTGAGCTGAATTGTTGATACATTGATAACCAAGATGTTAACACACACAGAAATGGATGTGCAGAGCCTGGAGTACACTGGTAATAATCCAAGCTTATTTATTTCTTTAAATCCAGTGCTTTTGTGATTTTGACTTTTTATCTGAAGTCACTGCTTAGGTACTACCAGGGACTTCCAATGTTGTATTTTCTTCCTTAATTAACCTATATGTTTTGGTGACCAGATCAGTTCAAAATAGAACATCTGAGCCTGGCTTTGGGCTAAAAAAGGGAGAAAGATTTACATGCCTGGACATTTAAAAGAGTCTGTAGCTCAAATGATGAGGGTGGGCGGTTTCTGGAAAGTGAAAATAAAACTGTGGAAGGTGAAATTTTAGCCAGCTCAAACTTACCTCTAAATTTTGCCCTTTGGTTTCATAAGGAGGCAAAAGGTCTATATGAACAGAAAACATATTAAGGCAGCTACAGCAGCTTTGAGAAAGGAGAATTATCTAAAATATTCATAGGAACTGCAATGTTGCTATTGATATTTTGTGGAAGGTGCTCAGATAATACTGAATAGTGGCAGTATAAAACCCTCAGAGAGATGTGCTAGAATGGGTATATGCAGATGTAAAAGAAAAAGAGTATTTAGATAGGCATTTTCAACCTTTGGCACAGGTACAGATTCAACCTTACATCAGTCTACACCATTTTGGAAAACAAGATTTTAAATACAAATATAATTATAAATGTTTTTAATGATGACTTATGGCATAAACAGGACACACATGATCATCAGCACCGTGAATAAAAAGGACCTGGGGGTAAGAATAGACCACAGTCTGAATATAAGCCAGCAGCGCGATGCTACAGTGTAGCCAGTAGGGCAAATAATACTCTGGCATGCATCAATTGATGCATCTCCAGTAGAGCCAAGAAGGTGATGCTTCCGCTCTACTCAGCACCGGTGAGACTGCAGCTCGAGTACTGCATCCAGTTCTGGGTAACATACTGTAATAAGGACGTGGACAAGCTTGACAGAGTTCAAAGAAGAGCCACCCATAAGATCAGAGTCTTAAAAAGCAAGTCGTACGAGGAAAGGCTGAGGGATCTGGGACTCTTCAGCCTGAGGAAAAGAAGGCTGAGAGGGGACCTGGTAGCAACTTACCACTACGCTAGGGGAGTACATCAAGGGCTCAGTGAGCAACTGTTCACCAGGGCACCTGTGGGGAAAACCAGGAGTAATGGCAACAAACTCCTGGAAGATCGATTCAGGCTTAACATTAGGAAAAACTTCTTCACAGTCAGGGTGTCCAGACTGTGGAATAAGCTCCCTCCAAAGGTGGTGCAATAGCCTACCCTGGAAATCTTCAAGAGGAGACTAGACAGTCACCTTGCTGGGGTCACCTGACCCCCAGTTCTCTTTCCTGCTTGGTGCAGGGGGCTGGACCCAATGATCTTCTGAGGTCCCTTCCAACCTTACAATCTATGAATTTATGAATCAGTTTTCAAAACTATGTTTAATCTAGAGAGGATATTGGCACTTAGTTGTGTTTCTGGGCTGTATTTTGCCCTTTATTCTATGGATCCTGGGAGGTCTGTGTATCTATACTGCCTCTGAACCTGTTTAACTTTCATGGCAGCTCAGATCCTGAAGGAGATACCAATCTAGGCAATGAAAAAATATATTGGAACAGCTCAAGTATGATGGTGCTGACCTTGTCATTGTTATCATAAGAAGGCATATGCCATGGACAACTGCCATGTTTCTTTTCAATTCTGCCTCTCTCAGTGTGTAGGAGCCATTCCCAGTAGGATATTTCTGCAGGGGTCAGGGGATTAATTAGTGCAGAGGTATAGCTTCCTTTATAAGAGTCACTAGATCTAGCTTTTCTCTTCTTGCATCAGTCTAGTGAATAAAAGAACCATTAGCAATAAGGATCATGAGTTTCTAAAGAATACATTTTGCTAGAGGAAATTAATTGGTTTTTTAATAGAATAACAGTATTAGTGGAGGGAAGGCTGTAGATTTTATATGTTTGGATTGGAGTACAGCATTTGATTACAGTGCATCACAAAAATTTAATTTCAAAATTAATTCAAATTGGCTCAGATAGGGCAACTGTCATGTAAACTGAAAACTGACTGCAACAACATAAGCAAATGGTAATAGTGAGTGTAAATGTAGGGAGGGGGAGAGGATCTTGTTGAGTGTGATGAGGACTGAGAATTATTAACAACTTTGTTAATGTTCTGAAATTAGCAGAAAATGTAAAAACAACTTTTTGGCTGAAATAAAGTGTTGAACAGTGAATGTCCTGAGCTAAAAATATACATGGCAAAAGCTTGACCTAAACAGCCAAGGCTCCAGAGCTAAGGAATTTAATAACTCGGTTCCTCTTAGGATTGGGCACTGCAAAGGGTTTTATAACACATACTCAATGGGAGATTACACCAACAGCATGCTAAACATATTCATAGGTACCCTGAGTGTAGTTCATATGTACAAAGACAAGGACAGATCACAAAAGGGACCAATGGGCTAATCCAAAATTCAGTGATGACAAAGGAAAAGTTCCCAGTGGCTGCATCTACACGAGATGCTAAATGTACAGTAGACAAATTCTACTGTGCATTAGCGTATCATAGCAAAAGCCATGCTAAAGTGCTAATGCACAGTAGAATTAATTTAGTTTGTATTAGAGTCACCAAAAAACCATGTACCACTGCTACTGTGCAATAGTGCCAGTTATTGCCCATTTAGTTACAGGTACTAAACTGTATGCTCAGAGGGCACTGGATTAGGCTCCTAGAGAGACTATGAACATGTGGGGTGGGGGTGAAAGGAAATTTGGCTTGGCAAATTTCAAATTAAGAAATGGGAAAAATCATTTGAAATGTATTCAGTTGGAATCAGACCTGTGGGTGATCATGAACATCACAGTAAGCTTAATTCTGCACTACAATACCACAACAAAAAAAGCCGCTTGCAAGTTCAGCATGTATATGCAGAAAAAGCATACAGTGCTTGAAGGAGCCCCTGCTGGGCTTAGAAGCTTCCATACAACCTCTAATGCAGAGAAGTATCTAATAAAAATGACTGAATCCTAAAAGAACTATGTCTATTTTTGGCTAAGTGATGATATGATAATATACAAATATCTGAAAGGTACTAACACTGAGAAAGAGGAAGATTTCTTATAGTGATACAGCTACTTCTTGCTTAACATCATAGTTACATTCTTGAAAAATGTGACTTTAAGAGAAACAATGTTAAATGAATTCAATTACATCACAGTAGTTGCCTACTACCAGGCAGCGGCCAAACAACATTATAACCGAACATTGCATGATTTTAAATGAGTATGTTCTCTAATAGATCAGCAATGTAATAATGAAACATCGTTAACCAGGATGATGTTAAGTGAGGATTACCTATACAAGAAAGCATGACTTGTATGATATTGTGAGAGAGAAGGGATGAATTTAAGAAAAGATAGTCTGAATAGTGAAAAAAAGTCCTGAGGGTTAGGGATAGGTTCATCTGTCATGCAGAACGGTAATGACTGCTTGATTATTTATAAAGGCATACAAAAGAAGTCTGTTTCTTTCAGGGTCTGAGTTCTTGTGTAGAAGTTCAGTGTGAACTTTTACACAAGACATTTGGCTTGTGCCAGAGTCTTTTAAAGGTACAGTTTCCACATAGGGTGTATTTGAGCTGTAGAATCAGATGTGTCACTGGGGTCTTGGGCACCCTGAGTGGCACTGATGCATGAGGCAAGTGTCAAGGGCTGTGCTGGAAGCAGCTGTAGCAGTACCCAGGCCAGCAGCACAGCTGTTACCATTTTTGCACCTTCCCTTTCATCATACTACTATCTGGAATAGATTCCTTGGGAGACACATTGCTAGAAAACTTATGGCTGGATGAAACACTAGGAAATAAACATACATTTGTAAATTATCAAGTGACCCTCACTTGCAAGAGATGTACTCAATAACTCAGAGATAACTTTCTTTTTCTAATACCTATAACTATTATTCCATAAAGGTGTCTTCTCTTTGAACTCAGACCGCAGAAGCAGTGGTGAGAAGAGATGGAGTCAAAGTCTCAGGTTCTGACGTGGCCTCTCTCTGTGAGTAGACCATTAAGGTGCATGCAGACATTATACATAGATCAACTTAACTAGGATTAGGTCTATCTAAGTGCCAAATGGTACATACTTTTGAGGAGCAAAACATGGCTGGCTTGATCTAAATTAACTGACCTAAAGAGGTTCACTGCATAGATTGGGCTAACATAACCAACTGTGAGCACATGTTTGGAGCGCAGCCCTGGGGCTGAGAAAGCCCAGCTGCTTGCCCCAGCCCCATGGCTGTATACTCCCTACCCCCATGTGGACATCTCCCCTCATGGACCCATCAGCCCCTCCTCTGCCCCCCACCTTGAACCTGACAACCCCCGCCACCTGCTGACCCTCCCCTGTGAACCCTGTTGCCCCCTCCAATCCTACCCACCCCACTCTCCACCCCAACTTAGATCATGTTCCCAGTGCAGCTCCAGTTAGTGACAAATGTATGCACAAATGGGGACCCAATCTATGATGATGCAGTTTAAAGTAAGCTGTGTGCTTGTAGATCAGGTCCTGTGAATGTGTGCATGTGCCCTTAGACAATCAAGGAGAAAAAATGTTTGAATGAAGTGTACATAAAACTAATTAATCAGAGTGTAAAGAACATTCTATCTTCTTCTGCTAAGCCAATATTGCTTTTGTGCCTCACACTCCATGAGAATAAATATTAAAAACATACAAATAATGAGGGAAAGTAACCGTACTGTATCTTTTGAGAATTAGAAGGCATTTACCTGTGAGGTAGATTTTAAAGTGGTTATTTACAGGCTGTAGGTAGTGTGAATATGTAAGATTTATATAGCAATAGCACCATAACTGAATTTTACACACTCTCTGGATTCTAATTTTCCTGTTAGATTGCTTGGATTGAAGGAGAACATTTAGCTTTCTGCTGTAAATACACTTTACGATTAGCACATTTAAAGCAGTATTTAAAATACAACACAGCAATTTCTGCTAACTTCCCTACAACCTGTATTAATCAACTGGCTTCTGCACTCTTCCTTTCTTCCATCTTCTGCCTGATATTAGCCATTATGTTTATAGTGTTCTTTTCCTTGAGTATTTTGACATATGCATTGCAAAATTTAAAAAGCATAATAATTATAAAAAGGGGACATCATTTAAAATCACATTCAACAGCAGTGTACATTAAGTCTAATGCATTTTGATGGAAAGTATAAAGTATATTTTTCCTTTGCTTATTGTAATATGAATGTAATGTGTGTAACAACAGGAGGAACCAGGGGGCAATCTTCAGAGTTGTGCTGACTGTTAATTTGGACTGCAACTCCCAGAATCCCTCAGGGCCTGGGGGGTAAGGGAAGAAAGAAGAATTTTGAGGCTGGAGGAAGAAAAGGAGAAAGCAGCATGCACCTGGAGCCTGGTTAGCCCTACACAGAGGAGTGCACAGTGGAGCTGGAGATCTCACTGTCTTGGTTAGCCAGGACTGTTGGCTGAAGGAGCTGGACTCAGAGGTGGGGCAGCTGCAGGCTGCTGTTTGAGTGCTCTAGGGACTAAAGGCTTTTTTGGGGACAACTCTGGAGGTGTGGGGGGAAATTAAGGTGGTGAATGTATGTTACCACAGTATTGATGTTTCTTTACCTTTTACCTGTTCGCTCCCTTTGGCCTGTTGGCTTGTGACCTTAAATCCTATGATTTTCTATATAGAAATATGAACTCCCCCTGGCTTCTTGTGCTAGTTTTAGGGCTACAGGGTTGTCACATTATCATGCTGTATCTGCCAAAAGCAGAATACAGGATTCTGCATTTATTATGCAATTGCTAATGACCTATGAGACAATTAAAATATCATTGTCAACACACTTTTTAAATGGCAAAGAAGCTGCACTGCTTTTGTTTTCTTCTTATTGCTCCTTACCTCTCTACAAGTTCGGCTGGGTACATGGATGAAAGCCATTTTGGTTTTGAGTCACTGCAGCTTAGATGGTGTATACTGGATCCTGCAATATAGACTCTGCTTTGCATGGGGCATGGTTGAGATGAAAGCATAAATTATACCCTTTGGGAATAAGAATGTAAAAAACCTTGAACAATTCTTGTACTCCCTTTGCCCCTAACCCCCCCCCCCGCTGTTTTCTTTAAAAAAGAATCATGTTAATACCATAGCAAATTTTCCTTTCTGCCCTAAACTTTTTAATCAGCCTTTTTTTCATGAAAATACCCTTGCAACACCCTAAACTACATTTTTGTTTTAAATTTTTAACTACAAGACATGACTGAGGTCTGCATTTGTAACAATAAATACCTTTGGCATGGAACTAGAAGTTTAGGTGTCCAAAATATGCTTAATAAAACTGATTGTAATCAGAGCACTGGAGGTTATTCCTGAACTCAGAATAATGGTAACATTTACAAAAAATATGCCTTGTGAAATGTGGGATGTATTGTTCAATTTAATAATCACAGTCTGGAATATGTATTCTGGAGAAAATTTGTCCATTTTTTCCAGGGAGAGAATAATAGAAGCAGAGAGACAGTTTACAAATTGGTACATGAAACTATAAAGGGAATACATCTCTGAATTGTTTTTCTGCCAAAGTAGTTACATTTTAGAGTAATGAGGAATACTGGCAGGGCTTCTTTTTCCTCCTTCCTTTTCATTAATTAAATTTATTTTTGTGTTACTCACTCTCTTCCTCTCCTATATCAATTATTCTTTTATTTTTGTAAAGCTCTTGTTAAGTACTTAAAATCCAAGCTGTAATCTGTTGCTACAGCATTTGTAGAGCTGAAAAGAAAACATTACTGAGATGTCAGCATGTTTTCGACTTCATTAAAGATGACAACCTGGTAATCAGTTGTACAGCCTGTATTATAACAGTTGAGGGGGAAATCAGGGTTATTTTCTTGCCATTACATCTTTCTAACACTGACCAATGTACGTCAGAGATGAGTCTGCCAACAAATGTTTTTGAAGCAATTTACTAGAGAACATGATAGAACATGGTCTGGTTATATAGACCTTCTCTTCACTGGAGAATTGAACCACTCTATTGGAACAGAGAGAACATGGCTCATGTAAGCATAGTGTGTGTTGGTTTGAGTAAAGCAGGTCAGGTACCAGGATGTACAAGCAAGTGATGCTTATTAGCACCCTGAATCCAGATAAAGGGAATGGAGATGCCAGATGTAACAGGACAGAAGGGAAAGCTTGCACAATGATTGTTAAAATAACCATTAACTTGGACAAACTCTAATTGTTAACTTGGGCAAACTATATTTGTAAACAATGCTTATCAGCATGAAAATACTTTGTAAGATGTAAACAGCTAATATATGAGAGGCCAAGGCAAGGATGAGATGGAAGTAGTTAATGGAGCTGATCTTTGCAGGATCTGAGGTAGATAAGTGGTTTGCAGCCCAATAAGCTGCTTATTTTCTGATATCTATCTGACAAAAAGACAGGATATCTATGAACGTAGTCGCAAGCTCACCAGGCAGGTAGTTCAGATAGCCTGTCTAATTTTTTCCTATTTCAAGCCTATGGATGTTTAAAAAGAAAAACACTTCCAAACAGAAGGAAAAAGAAAAACCCAATGCAAGAAATTAGAATTTACTGAGTCAAATAATGAATGGGTAATCAAGGGACAGAAGGGGATGACATATGGAAAGATAGGATCTAAGTGGACTCAAATGCAAAAGAAACAGAAGGAAAAATTTAAGGGAGTAAAGCATTAAGATGCCTACAGTTAAGGTGGGCAGCCGTTTACATTATGCAAATGACAAGAGCTGTTTGCCAAATACAGTTGACCTAAATAGTAAAGGCCCCACTGAAGTTGATCTAAAGCTCATTCATGCAGGAGCAGCCCATTTTCAGTTTTTTGCACTTCATAGGGTGTGTCTACACAAAATTCTTTACTGCGTAGTAGAGTAGCATACTATGCAGTAAGTATGTGTGTCCGCATGTGCATAAGCTTACTGCGCAGTAAACTGCTCTAATCACGAGTAAATTTGCTACCTGCAAATGCAAGTAGTGAATTTACTTGCAGTTAGTTACTGCACCAAAACACTTGTGCAGATGCTTGACTAGGAGCACATGTGCTCCCACTTAGCTGGGCAGCAGGGAGTGGGAGATTGCTCCCTGCCCCCAGGAGCTGCCTCCTGCCAGGGCAGGCTCCGTTACTGGAGCCCATGTGGGGACTATGACCTCCTTCCCCAGCAGCTCCAAGATCGTTATAAGGATCCTTATCCTTACAGGGATCTCCCAGCCCCTGCTCCCTGATCATGGAGGGGGCTTGGGAGCTGGGGGTGGGGAGCCTGTTCCCTGTCCAGCTTCATGATTATGGAGCTGGGTGGCGAACAGACACAGAGCTGGACAGGGATCAGACTCTCCAGCCCCTGCCCCATGATCGCAGAGTGGTGTCTGGGAACTGTCCCAGTCAGGGGCAGGTCCTAACCCCATGCCCCAATTGGGTGATTGAGACATGGGACTTGGAAGGAGCTGCAGGGGTGGAGCAGGTCCCAGCCCCCTGTCCTGATCTGCTGGTGGGCAGCTAGCAGTGAGCTCCTGGCTGGGCGGGGATTCTGGGGCCTTGCTACTCGCAAATAAACTGCTCCCAGACCAAATGCATGGGTATACCTTGTTACTCGAAGAGTCTTGCCTCTTACAGGGGTGGAACCTAAGTTCAGGCCTGCTAATAGCACAGTACTGGCAGCAACTGAGATGGTCTAGAACAGTGGTATTTAACCTTTTAGCCAAGTGGGCCAGATGGGTAGTGTCCTGTCTGTCTGTGGACAATATCTGGCCAGTGGTCCCTATCTGGCACATTGGGTGGGTGCAGTGGGCACCATCTGACCATGTGGAGGGGAGCAGGGAGCAGTCTAGTCCCAAACCAGTCCCACAGGGGAATGGGGCAGGACTTGGTCCTGTGGGTGGAAAGGTGGCATAGTTTGGCCCCATGGTGGGAAGGGAGTATAGCCTAGCCCCAGCCTAGCCTTGCAGAGGGGCATGGCTCAGCCCTGATCCAGATGTAGAAACAGGGGGCATGACCTGGCCCTGTGAGGGAAAGGGGTGACAGCTGGGCTCTGACATGCTATGCAGGACTTGGGGTTTAAGAATTTGACTGGGGGGAAGGTACCCATATTAATGGCTACTGCTCCCCCACTGCCAACTTTCCTGACCCAGGGGAGACCCATGGGCTGGATTCCAAGGCTCCATGGACTGCATTTGGCCCTTGGGTTAGAGGTTGGGTACCCCTGGTCTACAAGGAGTAACTGCCCAGGCAATGTTGTTATTGCCAGACCAGCCCCTTATATGAGGCTTAGACTGCAATAGAGGGTATCCTTTAACTTTACAAAAGTATTAACCAGAGCACGTGAGATGTTCAGAGAGCAGATTAAAGTACTCAGTCACAATCTGCATGTGGTAAAACAGAGGAGGAGCTGGTAATCAGACATGTACACAGCAAATAGACTGAGGCAGTAAGAAGGCACCAGACACGTAGAGCATTAAAAGGGAAGTGCAGATAGAAGTTTAGTAGCAGATGTAGGTCTCATCAGCAAAGCAGAAGCAACATTCAACAAAAGGGAATATCTATGTCTATATATAACAATCTCTTCTGTTCTCAACCATGATAGCTAAAATTCCCTTAGCTGGGTTAGTTTAAAAAAAATGTAATAACCATCAGCAGGCTTCCTCATCTTGAATGAGGCTGGGGCTGGGGCTCTGGCAGGAGTTGTCACAGAGTTCCTTACAATTCATTCTGTTGCTTTATACAGATTTGACTGGCTCCTTAATCTGGACTAATCTGAATGTTGCTGCTTATCTCTCTTCCCACAAAAAAAGATGCACAAGTATATCAATCCCTGATTATTTCTGTTATTTTGCATCTGTGCTGATGTATGTCTTGCCCTTCTTTTGCATGATACCATATACCAGTGTCCCTCATAAATTCTTTTCCAGAGCCTCTTTCATCTGCTGTCAATACTAGTCCATTTACCACAATCAACTCTTCCCCCCTCTCCTCCTCCCAGCCCAAAGGTCTCTGATAACCAAGGGAAGTTGTTTTGTATAGGTCATTCTGAACTTTGCAACTTTAAGATCATGTGTTGAAAGCTGGGTGGTATGGAAGACTGTCAAAAACAGTCTAAAGGGTTTGTGATTCTTTCAAATGAATCTGTAATAAATAAAATCAGCACTCGATATGGACCAAAATGATTTGCTGAGGAAAAGTCACCATGCTTTTTGTAAAGGGAAATCCTGCCTCACCAACTTCCTGGAGTTCTTTGATGGTGTTAAGCAGACAAGGTTTTTTCGATAAATGTGATATATTTTATTAGACCAACTAAATAGTTGACAAAATTGTTTTTTGCAAGATTTTGGGTACAAACACCCTTTTTCAGGAACAGGGAGTTTGTTGTTGTTTTGTGTGCTTTCTTGGGTGGAATGGAAGCCAGTGTGCAAAATTCAGGTCTGGGGTTATCAGATGTTAGGCAGGTTGTAATGTGTCATAAATCCAATGTCTATATTGAGTCCATGATTTCTTGTATCCAGTAGATTTATGAAGTGAAGTTTGTAGGCTTGTCTATGAAAGGTGTTTTTTAAGTTCCCTTTGAGGATTAGAACTCAGAGATCAGAGAGGGTGTGATTGTCTTGTGAGTAATGGTCAACCCCACAGGTAATTGGATATTTTTGTCTTTGATGGATTTTCGGTGTGCGTTCATTCTTGTACACAGTTATTGTTTGGTTTCTCCTACATGTTTTTCATCATGGCATTTGGAGCACTGGATGAGAGATACTGCATTTTTGGAGGTGCAGGTGCAAGATCCAGGAATGGCTATGGTTCTGTTGTGGAGTGTAGTTATTGTGGGACTGGTAGAGGTGCGTTACCAGGTTTTAGATTTCTAGTCTTGGCAAGATCTGGTTTCACATGGTATGGTTTGGGTCATAGAAAGTTTGCTTCTGGTGATGAGGTTAGCAAGGTTCAGTGCTTGGTTAAAGGCTAGGATGAGTGGTTCTGGAAAAGTCTCTTTAAGAATTGGGTCTTCTTCTAGTATGGGTTGCAATTGTTGGAGGATTTTCCATATAGGTTCCAGGGAAGGATGGTATGTGTGATTCATGGGCATTTTCTTTTTGTACTGCAGCAATTCTTCATGTGCTATCTGGGTGGCTGTTTCAAAAGTATGATCTATCTCTCTGGAGGAGTGCCCTTGTTGGGTGAAAGTTCTTTTGAGATTTATGAGGTGATGATTGCAGGTGTTCTCCTCAGTGCAAATTCGGTGGTATTGGAGGGCTTAGCTATGTTGATGCTGGAGTATTGAAGAGAGAGTCTGATGGAGGGATGATGATTATTGAATTTGTGGTGGAAATCAATCAGACTGCAGGTTTTCGGTCCCAATGATGAAGATCTTAGGTACAGCATGGTTCTTTTGAGATTTATGAGGTGATGATTGCAGGTGTTCTCCTCAGTGCAAATTCGGTGGTATTGGAGGGCTTAGCTATGTTGATGCTGGAGTATTGAAGAGAGAGTCTGATGGAGGGATGATGATTATTGAATTTGTGGTGGAAATCAATCAGACTGCAGGTTTTCGGTCCCAATGATGAAGATCTTAGGTACAGCATGGGTTTGATGGTACAGTTCTTGAGAAATTCTTCTTTCATGTGGGCCATAAAAAGGTTGGCATATTGTGGGGCTATTTTGGTGCCCATAGATGATAGATGTGCCCATGGTCTGCAAGAAGTGTTGGTTGTTAAAAAATAAGTTGTTGTATGTGAGGATAAAGTGTATAAGTTCATCAAGTAATATCTTTAGGTCTGTACTCTGAGTTGTAATCTTATAGATATGTAAGTCAGGCTCAGATGCCATCCTGGTGTGGGATGTTGGTATATAAGCTGGTAATATCCATGATGGCTAGGAGGGTACTGCTGGGAAGGTGTCTGTGTTTTTAAGTTTTCATAGAATGTTTGTTGTGTCTTGGACAAAATGCGGTCTTTGGGTGACACGAGGATTCAATGAAACCTGCTATTTCCTCAGTTAGGGTTACATGGTTGAATATTATAGGTCTGCCTGGGTTCCTTTGTTTGTAGATTTTAGGGAGCATGTAAAAAGTCCCTGGATTGGGTAGCGAGATCAAGTTTTGCAGTTTCTCTTCTGGTTCAGATGGAAATGATGTGATGGTGGCTTTGAGTTTTAAGGTGAAAAGGGAAGTTGGATCTTCCTCTAGTTTTTCATAGTAAGTGGTGTCAGAGAGTGGCCTGTTGTCTTCTTTTATGTAGCCTTCATGGTTAAGTATAACTATATCTCATCCTTTCCCTGCTGGTTTTTTACTATTTGTTGGCTGGATCTTAGAGATTCTATGACCCTTCTCTCTGAGACGGAGAGGTTGTTATGGTAATGTTTGTTGTTGTGTTAGATGATGTTAAAAAGTGCATGAAAGAGGGTAGCCAATTGACATAATATACTTGGACTTTCAAAAAGCTTTCAACAAGGTCCCTTACCAAAGGCTTTTTAAAAACCCATGTTCCCATGGGTTTGGAGGGAAGGTTCTTTTAGGGAGTTACAGCTGGTTAAAAGATATGAAGCAAAGGGTAAGGCTAAAAGGTCATTTTCATGATGGAGAGAGGTCAAAAGTGGGGTTCTGCAGAGATCTGTGCAGGGAACTATTTTATTCAACATTTTCATGAATAACCTGAAAATTGGGGTGCACAGTGAAATTCCAGATTTGCAGATGTTACCAAATGATTCCTAGTAGTCAAGTCCCAAGCTGATGGAGAGGAGCTGCAGAAAGATCTCACCAAGCTAAGTGAGTGGGCAAAAACTGGAAGATGAGCCTCAATATTTAATGCATGGCAATGCACGTGGGGAAAAAATAACTAGAGGTGCACTGATATATTGGTCCATATCTGATTGGCACCAATAAAAGGAAAATTGACATTATCGGCAATTGGCTTTTTTTGGCCGGTGTAGTAATGTTACTGATAAATGCTGCAGGCATGTGTGCAGCCACAGCATTCACGCAGCCAGGAATACAGCCTGGCAGCTTGGAGATCAGCATCTGGCTGGTAAATCTGTTGGGGGGAGGGGGCTTCGGAGGGCAGATCGAGGTGCCCATGGTGAGGGAGTGAGTGGGGATGGGGCAGGGCCAGGTGCTGCCCTCTTCCCAGCAGGGGAGCTGGGCCAGGGTTGCGCTTGTGTGGGTAGGGGTAAGGTGGGTAAGGTGGTGCTGGGAGGGAGGGATAAGGGGAGTATTACAGCCATCCCCAAATTTCCCTTAGCCACCCCTCCCAGTGCTGCTGCCTCCCACCCTGCTCCTGCCCACCCCAAGTCCAGCCCCATTCCCCACCCCGCCAAAAGTATATCTTTTGCATGATAGATATACATACTTATATATAAGCAAAAGACATATATTATATTATATTATATATAGATATACATACATACATATATATATATCTATAATATGAGTATGTATATGATTAATACATATGTATATGATATATACACATACATATATATGGATATGTATGTGTATATATATAGATATGTGTGTGTATATATAATGCAAAAGAAGGGCAAGATATACATCAGCACAAATGCAAAATAACAGAAATAGTCAGAGATCAATATATGTGTGCATCTGTTTTTCCTTTCATATGGGAACAGAGATGAGCAGCAACATTCAGATTAGTTCAGATTAGAAAGCCAGTCAAATGTGTATAAAGCAACAGACTGAATTGTAAGGAACTCTGTGACAATTGCCACAGAGCCTCAGCTAAGATATTCAAGCTGAGGAAACCTGCTGATGATGGTTCTTACCTTTTTTTTAAAAGTAACCCAGCTAAGGGAATTTTAGCTAGCATGGTTGTGAATTGTGCCACTAGACACAGTATCTGTGATGTTCATTGTGGATATTTGATCAAGGAATTTGGAGGTTTAGAAGAGATGGTTATTTCACATGCATGACCAAAAGTCTGTATTATCCGGACCTGATTAGCTGAAAACTATGTACAAATAGCAAATACCAACCAAATAGAATTAAGACAGTCAAGATGCTTGCCTTGGTTTAGTAAATTACAGAACACACCAGTAGAACCAGTGGCTTCACCTGTACTCATGTTAGTGAGCCGAAAACTCAAATTTGTACTACCTGAGATCTCATCTAATACCCAGGATTGTAGACCCCAATGACATCAAAACAGGACTGAGTGGATAGAATGAAAAGACAGAAGTCCAAATGCAATACAAGTGCCAGAATACTAAAATCTTTCACAAGAAACTTGAGTCTAATTTGCAAAGCCTAAGTGGTTAATAAAACCCTGGCATGGTAATTGAACCAGCAGAAACACTGAAGTCATAGATAATAGAGAGAAGGAGTGGTAAGTTATCTAGGCAAAACTGCAGACAAGTGAGGACAGCTCATATTAGTACAATCATACCTGATAATGAACATGAAACCTGTGAAGCTGAAATGGCAACTGAATAATCACTAACAATGAACCCCACAAGCCATTAGAACCACCCATCATGCAGAAAGAAGAGACAACTTAATTACAGCCAACACAATCCCCAGATGATGCTATGATTGTAGTAACAAGAAGCAACACTCACTCCAGAGATGGGAAAGA
>NW_005842227.1:119324-158107 GCF_000455745.1 Alligator sinensis
GATCAGAATAAGTGTATTAGCATGTAGCCAAGCCCCTGCTGTTGTCCATTTACCAGTTTGCCATTAGGGGTCCTAGCCGCTGGGTCCCAAGACTTTTCAGCCTGTGGAGTTTCAGCAGTTTAGACCAATCTTGAAACCTTTAGGGTGCAGACCATCCATCTCCCATCTAAAGGATAGAACTGACCCTTTTCACTTACACATTAAGAAGCAAATGAAAGATGTGAGAAAAAGACATACAGAGTGCATTTACACATGTGCATTTACTGTGCAGTAACCAAAAATACTGCGCAGTATGGGCGCAAGGCTACATATGCATGCCTGTACTGTGCCATAAATATGGCAACTTTTGCTGACTGGAGCATAAATTTGATACCTGCGTTAGTTACTGTGCAGTAACACACTGCGCAGTAACACTGTGTGTGTGGACTGACTTGGGACTAACTTTAGATGTTAGTCCCAAGTCAGATGTTTACATGTGCTTTAACACCTGCACATGTAAACACTGGTCTATTCCCGCTTACTGCGCAGTAACTTACTGCACAGTAAATTTAAGTCAGCATAACTGCATGTGTAGATACATGCCCACAGAGTCTTTGCGCACAATTTTCAAATGCATCATTTAATGAGAAGATAAAACACAGCAGAAGAAGTTACAGACCATTATACAGCAATGAACTTCTTGAGCACAATGCCCCTTACTGTAGTCAGTGTATAGGGAGTCTGCCCCTTAGCTTTAGCAGCCCCAAATGTGGGCTCCCCTGGGGCTGCATCTGATGCCCTGTTTGCTTCCTGCTCCCTGCCCCCAGATATACTACTGGGTGAGAAGCCATACCTCTTGTGACAAAAATATTGGGAGTGGGGGTGCCATTCTGTTCTGCCTCCCCCCATATACTACTGGGCACAGAGATGCCCAGCTTCTATGGCTGGCAAGTGTGGAGCTGCAAGAAGAGGGTATTCTGGCACCTGCTCTAGGTTGGCCCCCAGGGTTGGTGGTCCATTCACTCCCCCATTATGCTGCAACCATTGAGGCTTCTGTATGACTTCTTTCGACATTCTGTTCCTAGCTATTATTTGGGAAGATTCCTTTTAAAAGTGCAAAAAGGCAATTGTAACCTGACATTCTCTAGTTTAACTGACCTGTCTGCACTGGTCCGTGCCTCAGTGTGGTGATCTTGTATCTTGAATCTATCTTCTTTCTGATGTACAAATGGAGAAAATGCCAGCTTTGTATCCCATCACCAGTCCTCTGAGTCATCCAGGGCTTTTCGTGAATCATAGTCTCTCCAACTTCAAATGTCAGCAGCAAAACACATATGTGCTGATGTTATCAAGGCAGAAGAAGCATTTCTGCAGATAACGGTATGCAAAAGCCAGAGTGTGACAGCTGCCGTGAGATTCAGTTTATTCAGCTTTTATTGAATATGTTTCACTTTCTATTAATTTTAGTTAGTCCTTCTGTGGCACTCTCTTACCCTCTGTCCAGGAATTTTTATTATTGCTGCATGGCTATGAAGATAGGCTGCCATAGAGGGATCTAAGATTTATGAGAAGGGGTACAGCACATGACCTCTCAGACCATGGGGATATAGGGATGAGGCATGGCTGGAGCCCCTGGGTTGGTGGGGGACACCAAGGAATGATAGAGAGCAGGTGCACGAAGTAGGGGACCAGTCTCCTGGTTCCCACATCCTCCTGACAGCACTGCCACTGTCCCTGGCTGACCTGAGAACAGAGTGGGAGCCAGACTCCTGCCACACTCCAGCCATGGGCCGCAGGGAGCAGCTGCGCAGGGTTTTCTGTTCAGCTGGGGACAGCGGCCACAGTGTGCAAGTTCCTTGTTTCAGCATCTGCTCCCTGTCCCCCACTCCTCCCTCAGTGTCCCTCGCAGGTGCCTGGGAGCTGGCACGGGAAGGGAAAATGTATCCACTACTGCCAATGTCCCTGGCTGAGCCCAGCTCCCTGTGTAGCTGCTCCCTGTAGCAAAGGATAGAAGACTCTCTGGGACTTTCCCCATGTATGCATCAGCTGGGGACAGCAATGGCAGTGTGCAGGTTCTTCCCTTCAGCAGATGCTCCTGGCCAACTGGGAACACCTGTGGGGGAGGAGTGGGCTGGAAGCAGGTGCTGGAAGGAAGAACCTGTGTACTATCGTGTACTATCCTCTGCTGAGCCCCAAACCACTGCAGCCCAAAGCTGGAGCAGAGCAGCTGTGGCTCCCCCTGTACCTGGATCCGCTGCAGACAGGTGGAAAGGGGGTGTATCCACACTGCCAATTCCTCCTATGTCTGCCCTTGTATGCTGTTCTTTCAACTTTTACCCAGGGGTGAGATTTGCTATTTGGGGGGCACTATGGAAAAATTCAGCTTTGGGCCGTTACTCTTTACCATGCAATTATACAAGACAAAACATAACTGTAATGCCCTGCTTAGCTGCAAAACTTCATAGTGCTTGCTTTCATCAGTGAGATCCCAGAGTAGTGGTGGATCAGAAAACCTCTTCTCTCTAACCCGCGGGTGGACGCTGTTGAATATCTTGGATAATCTGCTGGTATACCCAATTCTGTGTGGCAGTAACTGGTGAGTATTTAAAAGGATTTTGGAGAGAGACAGTAGATAAATAACTCTGCTAAACACTCTGGGTCTCATACTTGTTTACATCAAGACCCCTTGGCACCTTTCTATTTGAAGGTGGGATATGGGAATAAATTATATTCACAGTCCCTTCAAGTGACGGACTATGAATGTGAATCCAGGCCTGAGCCTTCTATACAAAACAGGCACGTTTTGTGAAATATGTGCCCAATCCTTCAGTCTTCACAACGGCATGCCTTCCAGGAGAAGACTTGGCTCTTTATAAGTAGTAACTCTACATATTTGCTTAAATTGAAAAATGTCCTGTTCTCCTACCCAAGATTATAAATTGAATCCCCTAGGGGTTGAATGTAACATTATAATGCACTCCCTGTTGTAGTTTACTCAGAAATAGTCAGAGGTTTTGTTTAACACGTACTTACTCCCTCAAGTAAAGGAGTCTCAGCCGCAGATTCTTCTCCCATTGTCCAAACCTCTGGCATGCTCCAGATACGTCAAAAAATTGTCAGCTATGGCATTGTTAGCCTGATATGAATGTGCCTGTTTCTTGGCAGCTGCTAGCCTACGTCATATTTCCTATGCAGGCCTCCTAGGTGTTTCGGAAATACTTTCATATGATGTGATACAAAGGCATAGACTCTGTAAACCTGTAGTTTATTTTACAGTCTTGCTGCTGCCCTATTTCTGTTAATGTGTTTGCCCACTTTCTTTATGATCTATAAGAATTACAGGCGAATTCAGAAAATTGACACGATCTTAGGTATAATTAGCAACAAGAATAATTCCATTTCTCTTCTGATATATAGGAAGAGTTTGAGGGTGGTATGCAGTCTTTTAAACTCAGAGTTCTTACATGGTGCTCAAGAGCTACTTTAAAAATACATTTATCTGGCTGTTGTTTCCATATTCATTAGGGCAGAAAGCCTCCTACACTGATTAAGGACAGGTCGCTAAGGAAGAGGTTCTGAAGTGAGCAAGTAAGAAGGTAATAAAGTGACAGACAGAGAGTGGTGGTATGAAAATCACTGTAAATCATTGTTGTTTTCCTTATTATTGACATTTCTCCATCAAATTAAGAGTTTAACTAGTGGCTTTGCATAAGGTGACCAGAGTTGCAAAATAGAAGTTTCAGGAGCAGATGCAGATGAAATGTCTAGGGGTTATTGTATATTTTTATTATGACAAAGCTGGGGAAAAGTGGTGAAATTTTATACTTCCCCACCATCTATTTGAACCCTGAACCTTGCAGTGATACATCAATTGAATATATTTATTTATATAGATTTGTACAGTGTACTTATCCCCAGGGGCCAATCACAATGTGTAAAAGATTCAAAGGCACTTATGATCTATTTAAAAATAAATTTAATACTTAGGGTCAGATTTGAATAGGTATTTAAGTGTATAAAGATGTACAGAAACACCTACTGGGGTAATCAAAAATGTATAAGCACCCAGTTCCCAGGTAAGGTTACAAATTCCGCTGACTTTCAGGGAAATTTAGCCACCTAAATGCCTGGACATCTTTTAAAAATGTGAGTTATGTTTTAAAATCCAGGTTTTTTTCCTACAAATAAATGTATTCTTTAACAACCAAAACTTGATCTGACTGGGTGTATCTATACAAGATGCTACATCACTGTAGTGATGAGCTACGTCACCGTAGCTCATCACTATGATGACGTAACGTCTAAAAATAACTGTGCTGCCAGGACTGCGCAGTACCGGTGGGTACTGAGCAGTCATTTTGTACTTGCTTTAGCATATACTAAATGACTGCGCAGTACCGAATGCATAGTCAGGGGTACTGAAGTCAGTGGTCAACTCAGTTCATTAAGACAATGATTTGTTTTTAAAAACATGTCTCTTATTGCTGGGCCATTCTGCTCTTTCTTTGGCATTTGGTAGTATTTTGCAGGTGTTTGTCAGATTTTGCTGTCATTCTTGGATTATAACTTTATGTAAACTATAGCATATAATCAGAATGACAACACTTCCTTTCTCCTACTCCTTGTTTATCTTGTCTGTTTAGATCAGAGCCCTTAAAATGTGGACCATTTCTTACCTTGTATTTGCATGGTGCCTAGCAGAACAAGGCTTTTATCTTCTCCAGGAAGTTTTTAGAGTGTTGGGGACAACTTCCTGGTGCAAATGCTGGAGCAGCCAACTAGGAGCCATACTCTCCTTGACCTGCTGCTCACAAACAGGGACGAATTGGTGGGGAATGTAGTAGCGAATGGCAACTTGGATTTATGGCAACAAGATGATTGAGTTCAGGATCCTGAGGTAAGGAAGGATGGAGAGCAGCAGAGTAAGGAACCTGGACTTCAGAAAAGCAGACTTCAGCTCCCTCAGGGAACTCATGGGCAGGATCCTCTGAGAAGCTAGTCTGAGGGGGAGAGGAGTCCAGGAGAGCTAGTGGTACTTTAAAGAAGCCTTACTGAGAGTACAGGAACAAACCATCTTGGAGCTTTGGACTGAGAGGGTAGTAATTAATGGCTCAATGCTTAGTTGGCAGCCAGTATCAAGCTGAGTGCCCCAGGAGTTGGTCCTGGGGCTGGTTTTGTTCCATATCTTCATTAATGACTTGGAAGATGGCATACAGTGCACCCTCAGCAAGTTTGCAGATGACACTAAGATGGGGGGAGTAGTAGATATGCTGGAGGGTAGGGGTAGGATTCAGACTGACCTAGACAAATTGGAGGATTGGGCCAAAAGGAGTCTCATGAACTTCAACAAGGACAAGTGCAAAGTCTGCTCATAGGCCAGGACAGTCCCATGCACCAGTACAGGCTGGGGGCTGAGTGGCTGGGCAGCAGCTCTGCAGAAAGGGACCTGGGGGTTACAGTGGGTAATGGGCTGAATATGAGTCAGCAGTGTGCCCTTGTTGCCAAGAAGGCTAATGGCATACTGGGCTACATTGGTAGGAGTGTTGCCAGCAGGTCAAGGGAAGTGATTATTCCCCTCTGTTCAGTGATTATCAGGGATCCAGGCTTTCCAATTGCCACAGAAAAAGAGAGAAAAAAAGTGTATTTCCCCCTTTACCCGAGGAAAATGCAGATTTATCATTTTAATGGGAAAACCTGGGTGTGACTCCTGGTGAGATGTCCCCTGCCCATGGGCAGGGCAGCCCCACTCTACCCTGCTGTTCTGGGTCACCCCTACTGGGCTGTAGAGGCCCCAGGGGAAGGCAGCAGGGTAGAAAGCCTGAGCCCCATCCATCCCCCATCCCTGCTCCTGCCCCCCCCATGCATAGACCTGGGGGCATGGGTCCCCCCTGTGCCCTTGGGAGTGCACACAGTGGCAGGGAGCCAGCTTCACCCACCAGAGCCCACAGCAGGCAGCAGGGTGGGGGCTCCACACTCTGCTCCACTGGAGCAGCTGCCACCTGTGGGTGGCAGCCCGGGCTCAGGAGCTGTTGCAGGGGACAGGGCACTGCAGGCCTGGGTCCCTGACCCCATAGCCCCGACAGCTGGGGCCCCCCTCTGGCAGGGCTGGGGGGACAGGGTGCTGTGGGGGAGGGAGTGAGGGGAATGAGTAGGGCTCAGGGGGCTGTGGGGAGGAGAGTAAAGGGCACCAGCAGGGCTGGAGGGCTGTGGCTTGGGAGTAAGGAGCCTGGACCTGTGTTCTGTGAGTTAAGGGGGCAGCAGGAGCTCTGATTTTCCATGATAAAAAATCCAAAATTAAATACCGAAGTTTATAGGTATTTAGTATTTATTTTATTATAGTGATTGAGGCACTGGTAGGCTTCCAGATTGCTTTAAAATTGTAAATATATCAAGGAAACATTGTGTTCAACTGATATATATATATATAATGGCCTTTCATTTTAATAATGGATTTTGGGTTTTTATCATAAAATTTGCAACTTTTTTATCAGGGAAAACCAGGATCCCTGGTGATTATTCCCCTCTATTCAGCACTGGTGAGGTCACATCTGGAGTTCAGTTTTGGGGCCCCCACTACAGAAATGATGCGGACAAATTGGAGAGAGTCCGGTGGAGGGCAACAAAAATGATGATGGGGCTGTGGCACATGACTTATGAGGAGAGACTGAGGGAACTGGGCTTGTTTAGTCTGGATAAGAGAAGACTGAGAGAGGATTTAATAGCAGCCTTCAACTACCTGAAGGGAGGTTTGAATGAGGATGGAGCTAGACTGTTCTCAGTGGTGGCAGATGACAGAACAAGGAGTAACAGTCTCAAGTTGCAGCAAGGGAAGTTTAGGTATTAGGAAGAATTTTTTCACTAGGAGGGCAGTAAAACAATGGAGCAGGTTACCCAGAGAGGTGGTGGAATCTCCATCCTTGGAGGTTTTCAGGGCCTGGCTAATACAAAGCTTTGGCTGGGATGATCTAGGTGGGGAATGGTTCTTTGAGCAGGGGTTTTGGACTAGATTTCTTCCTGAGGTTCTTTCCAGCACTAATTTTCTATGATTCTATGATTCTTGTAGGCCTCTTGTTGTTAGTGATATACAAATAATAGATCGTAATATCCAGGTACAGGCATTACACTTTTACCAGTATAAGTGATTGGAAACAGTAATAAGTGATTGGCTTATACCCGTAACACAACAGAAGTTCAACACACAGAACCAGTTTATACCTGTAACAGACCAGAAGTTTGGCACGCATAGACAGCTTTAAAAATGGTAGAACCTGGTCTAAGATTTCCCCAACCCTTTACCCCACAGCCCCTTCCCAAAGGGCACATGTGTGTTCTGTTTGCTACTGATCTAAACTACTTTGGTTATAGAAAATCATGTAACTTAGATCAATTTTGCCTTGGGCCTTTTGAATGTCTGTACCTAGCCAATAGGTAATTGCTAAAAGAAGGTTGTTTGTAATTTACCTGGCAGTGGAATGAGAGCTCCAACTTTTAGGAATTTCCTATTGCAAGAAAAAGATACATGCAATCAATATTGTATCTTTTCAAGATCCACAAGAAAACCCAACAGTCAGAAAGTTTTAGCTCCTACTTTGACAAAGTATATCTTAATCAACTAGAAATGATTTACTCAGATGATTTACTTGTATATGGGGAATGATGCCTATACATTTTAGTACAAAACTCATGGGATGAGGAGAACTAGATCTTACTAATTTACTAAGCATCACTGTCCGCGTCTACATGAAGCACTGACTGTGCAGTTGTTACTGCACAGTCATTTAATACTTGCATACACAAATACTAAGTGACTGTGCAGTAATTGGAGTTACTGCGCAGTAGCATCTTCGGAAGGTTTTTTGGTGACACTGACTGCGCAGTAGCTCATTACTACTGCACAGTAGCATCGCGTCTTGTGTAGACGTGGTCACTGACATTTAATCAGGTTCTTTGTTTTGGTCAATAGATTCATGTACTCTAGGTGATGTCAGGTATTCAGTAAGATGATGCCTTGGGTACTGTCAAATGACTTTTCAGGATCTCTGATGCTTTGCAAAGTTCATACTTTCAAACAAATTAATCTTGTTTTAAAGGTAATGTTAATTTTATTATAAATAACAATATATGGGCCAACATCTACTACTTGGCTCTAACTTGTTCTTGGAGTTCTTATAACTTTAGCCCAACTAAGCTTTGCTTTTGCCATTTATTACATTATTAGAACTGCTTAATTGGATTACAGTCTTGTAATGGCTGTATGCCCATGCATTATCCTTCAGTTCAGTAATCTAATCATATTCCTTCACTCAAATGAAGCATAATAAAAACACTAACTAATTATGCATGTGACTAGAGATGTGTTCATATACCTATGGGAGATTTGAATAAATTCATGAGTCCACATAGCCCTTACACTTTGCCTACCTAAAGCTTATTAAAAAAGCCCTGTCTTTTGCTTTTCTAATGTAACAATGTTTGAAGTATGGTCCATGTCTTTGAAATTTCTATACTCAGTGACCTAACTCCATAGCTAATATAAGTTGTGTACCTCTGTTACTATTTATAATATTGGTTGATATACCGGATACTAAATGTTCCTAAGGTAATCAAAGACATAGAATCTCTGATTGGTTTCAAATACTGTTTGGCATATATGGGACAGTGTCGCGCTATCTTATCTTGTTGTTTATGAATAAAAATGTATCTTCCTGAAAAGCAGTTGGATTGACAGGAGACTCATCAGATCTTTAGGACTAAATACAAACAGTCAAAAATCCTGAGGCTGAATCGATTCAATCTTTGAAGGTTACTCTAAGCTGCATAGATTGAACCAATAATCAAGTGAACAGACATTTACTTTTGATTCCTGAAATGCAGCCACATGCCTTCAATCGCTCAGGCCAGAAGCCAGGGGGCACTAGAGCATGCATCCCTGCTTGGCTGGAGCAGACAGCTTGGACCAAGACTAGTTTTAAAATTGTTGCAATTTATTCCCACTACTTTAAGTGGGGCAACAAGTTAAAACTAGTGAAGAAATTGAATTAGAAAACAATGTTAAAAGTGTATACACTAGAATGTATAAAAGTGAATGAGTGTATAAACATGGAATAAACTTTAAAGTATATGTATATAAGGAGATATACTTTTAATTTTTGCAAAGACAGTTTTGTTGGACTTATGCTCGATTACAGAGCCAAGTACCTGCCCAACCACAGCACAGTCTACTGTGCATGTTCTATAGTCAGGCCTCCATACTGCATGTGGGGTAGGATCACAGACTTTACATAAGTGCCAAAAGTGACAATTATGTGATGGGTAGGTGCCATTTACGTGCATATAATGAAATAAGATTCTTTACTTAAGTTTGTGTATACCTTTAAAAAGGTTGATAATTTCATTGTTTTCCATTGGAATATTAATATCCTTAAAGTCAAGCACATGCTTAAGTACTTTGCTGGGCTCAATCCTGTATCTATTGTATATGCATCAAACATAAAAACAAAGATGAAATGAAAAAGAAATTCTTACATTACCTATAATTGCTTAGTGTTTCTCGGCATCTGAAAGGTGATAAACAGAGCTTATGGGGCATACTACAGGAAGCACTTAATGCAAAAATGTAAATTAGTAAATGGTTGGAGATTTACTTGAGGAACTACCCACACATTGAGATGAGAATATTCACTAGAAGTTGCTGAATGAAACAGAAAGAATAATGAAGAAAAATGACAGCAGGCAAACCCTCCAGAGAAGAGAATAAACTGTGTACAGCTCTGGTAAATAACTCCCCACAGAACTCTTAGAAATGACTTACTGATTAATTGAATCAATCCATCAACCTTTTAGTGACAGCATCAATTTGCAGTCTTTTGTTGTTGTTCTTTCATAGAAACTGCTTTAAACTCATATCAGGGTAAAATGTAGCATAAGATGTTAAATATATAAACAGCAGACAGCATATGAATTTGTTACTTTACTGAGATGTCATTGGCTGTTACTTTTCCTGACTTTACAAGTAAGGTACTTTTTTGAACTATCAATTTGGTCATATGCTTGAACTACCTAACTATGTGACAATATGGCTGGAATTTACATTATTTTTTACACAAATCCCCTTGGTGTTGTGTTATCTTTGCTTTTTGTATCACATCTGAATCTAAAGTTAGGCTGTAAATTTAGGAATTACAGCTTGCTATTTCTACAGAAAAGTGAATAGATTGCCTAGATTACTTAGACTGAAAATTATTTGGGAAAGAACTACCTTTTTTCAGTGTTTGTGTAGGTCCTAGAACAATGTAGGCATGAATCATGACAGGGTCTTTTATGCACCACCACAATTGCAAGTAATAAATAGCAACAACAGCAACAACAACAACAATAATAATTAATGCCTGTTATTAACATAATATGGGATCATCACAGGCTGTTTATGAAATTTTCCTTGTATGTTTAATGTTTAGAGTTTGCTTTGTGTGAGCATAACACAATAGTTGAAGATCTGTAAAATAGTTCTTAAAATAGAAGTTTTAAATCTCTTTCAATGAGGAATGGCAACAATGTAAAATGTGGAAGGAGAGAGAGAAAGAGATTGTACAGGTAATTTTAAGACTGCCAACTGCACAAAATCAGTACATATTGGAGTAGTGAGCCAGCACTTTTAGTGCAAATACTTGCAGTTGATGATCAGGATGTTGATGATCATATGTAAATCTGCTAAGGGCACATGGGTACTTGTAGTTCTACAAATAAAAGTTCTTTTTAAGCATTTGTTCACACATAAACCAGTCACCCAAATGTTTGCAAGGCAAAAAGAGACATAAATTTTGCCCCAATGAAAACTGAGTCTGACACAACCAACATATTCAAAAACAGATTTTCTGTATATTTGCCTCAATTTCACTGGTTCCTCTTATAACCCTTGAGATTTACAGCCTCTTTGTACTCAGTGAATTATAGATTTTAGCAAATGTTATTACATAGCTGAAAATGATTCCTACCAGTACTAGTTTAAAAGAAAAACAATGCCTTTGAATCTCATTGCTACAGCAACGATTGCCAGCTCTTGGAATATTATTGAGAATCTCAATATTTCGGCTTGTTAAAGGGTTCATGAATTTCATACATTCAATTTTTGGCATTTTGCCTTTATTCAATATGACTGCCACCTCCCATAACAGATGGTATGACTGAGACACAAATTCTCCTCAATGTGATAGACACAATTTCCCTATATTTCCAAACCCAGGTTTTCCTAAGGAAATATGGTAGTTTTTAGTCATGATATGAAGGCTAAGCAGGGGAGAGGTGCATGTGAAAATACAGCCAACAGGGCTGTGGGAGCACCCAGATTGAAGTATACATTTAATAAATGGATAGGAAATTAAAAGAAGAGTTGGACATGTGAGAAATATGACGGACAGAAAAGTGTGGGAGAATTGAGAGAACAAGAATTGAACCAGGAGGACACCAATAAGTGCATCATAGCAGAGCAAAAGAGGAACAGATTGAAAAGGAGTCTGTAAAGGGAAGAGGTAGATATGAGCAGCAAATGAACTTGGGACTTGGTGGGGGACGGAAGTCCATTGGGTAGCATAGAGTAAGAATATGACAGTCATCTCAAGCTGCCATTCCTGTTAGGAAAGGAGGTCATAGGGAGAGCTGGAATGGCAGCTTTCTATAGCTCAGGTAGAAGCAGGGCCATCCTGGTGGGGGGTGTGAATTGGGACAACTGCCCCAGGCCCCGCACTTTGGGGGTCCCTGTGGAGCTGGGCGAGCAGTGGCTTCGTGTTCAGCTGCTCGCTACCTCCCCATCTGCCACCATCACTTCTTCAGGTCCAGGGCCCATGCACTGTAGCGGGGGCAGGGCCCTGCATGGGCTGATTTGTCCCAGGCCCCGCACCCTGCTCAGGTCAGCTCTGGGTAGGACAGAATAAGTAAAGTCCTCCCTCCCTGGTTTGAAACCAGTATTTTGGCTGAATGGTGGACTTAAAGTGATCACACACTAGGGGTACACCAATAGAGATTTGGGGGGCTGGTACCAATAGCTGATATTTAAGGAGGCACATCAGCCAGTACCAATCCGATTTCTGATACAGCTGCATGCAGCTGGTAAGTCTATTGTGATGGAAGGGGAGGGGGGAAGTAAGGGGTATGAGGGGGCAGATCAATGCCTCCTGTGGTAAGGGAGGGGGCAAGGGCAGGTGCTGCCCAGCTGGGGTGGAGCAGGGTGTGGGACAGAGCTGTGGCTCATCAGGGGGGCCCCCCATGGTCCTCCCCTTTCACCACGACAGACTTACCAGCTGCATGCAGCTCTCTACACTGCTGGGCTCTGCTCCTTGCTGCCTGTGTGCTGCATTGTGGCTTAGCACGCACATGGGAATTTATCGGCCAAATTATCAGCTACCACAGGCCGATTTCCGATACAGCCAATTTTCTTTATATTGATACTGATCCAATATCGGACCGATGTATCGGCACACCTCTATCACACACAACATTGGGATGGGTGTCTTCCTGTTAAAGGAGAAAGGAATATATGTATAGATATATTGAAGAAAAGGTTCTTTTGGTAAATCTGATATCTTTTATTAGACCAACTCAAATAATTGGAAAAATTCTTCTTTGCAAGCTTTCAAGTACAAATACCCGTTGTCAGGCTGAGGAAGAACTGCAGTTGGTCTGTGCTCTTCCTGGATGGAATGAATAGTAAAGAAGCCAGAGGCTAGGATGCATGCAAGAAAGCCAGTCAGTGAAGATATAAATTGAGGAGTCAGTGGGTGAGGGGCAGGCTGGAGGGGGAGGGGGAGGGGAAGAGGGAGGAATGAATGTAGCTAGTAAAATAGTGGGGAGTCAGATGTTAGGCAGGTCATAATGTGTCATAAATCCAATGTCTATATTTAATCCATAGAGAAACTCCTCCTGGAAATATAAAGTGTCTAGAAAGTATGGCATCACAGGACACAGTCTACCACACCACGAAGTTCTTGATGTTGTTGGGAAAAACAGACCTTAGCTTTGACCCCTCCATGCATATATGCAGTATGACTAGGGGAAAAAGATTTCTGGAACCTACGAACTCCTTACTTCAATGGTGTTATCCGCATCCCCTGCTACAGAAGACCGCATTCCCACTACAGACCCCTGCTCAAGGCAGGAGCATCCTTGTTTAAACTATCCTGCACAAATATTTGCTTAATTTATTCTTAAAAGCTTCAGGAATAACCCTCATGCACACCTGCAGGCATAATGCCCAAATCATCAAGAACACCCTTTAGCGTGGCACAGGTAAAGCAGTGGAACAAGGCACTATCAATGTCTTGCCACAGCAAGGACAGAAAGTATTTTGTTAAAACATGCTCAGGAGAGCCAAGGAAGAGGACCGCATTCCCTGCTACAGAAGAAGGTGAAACCCTCCACAGACCATGCCAATCTAACTGTGGGTAAAGTTTCTTTCTGATTCTAAATGTAGTGATTGGTCTGTGCTAAATGCGGGAGCAAGATGCTCTAGCCAGGAATCTTTGGGCTTTTAAAGTCCTAGCAGGAGCATCAGCAAACCCTTGTCAAATCCCCAATCTTGGCTTCAGCTCTCACACAGTGCTTCTGAGGAAGGCCAAAAATAGAGGCAAGCAGCAGAAACAACAGGAAGAGGAAAAAATCCTTCCTGGCCCCATGTAATGATAAACAAAATGAGATAACCAGGCACCCTCCATTCCTTACTGCAACCCAGGGACTCTCTTGCATCTCCAACACAACTGCTTGCATCACACACTTGGACTGGAGAACAAAAACTCCCTTTTCTCCCATTCTATTGCCTTCATAAATGTATCCTAGCTTCTTTAATCTTCTTTTATAACTAAGCCAGTTGTGGAGCTCTGCTTCATTCTTCTACTGCTCTGCATGATTCTCTTGTACATCATCCACCTGCCCTGAGTTGCAGTGCTCTTCTCATGGTCACTGAATGCGTGTACAGTGGGGAATCTCCTGGGCTTTCCAACTGCTGCTCTTCACAGCTTGATCCAAGTGATGATATCCTAAACCATCCCTGATCTATGCTTATCCTACCTCCAATGAAGGAGATTCCACAACTGCCCTAGGCAATCTATTTCTCTGCCTCACTGCTTTAGCACTAAAGAAGTTTTTCCTGATGTCCAGACATGCTTTTCTGTAATTTCAAGCCATTACTACACATTTGACCGTCAGCTGTGAGGAAGACAATTTGTTCTCTCTTGTCTTTACAGTGGCCCTTCAGATATTTGAAGACTGCTAGTATGTCTTCCCTTAACTGTCTTCTCTGCAAGCTAAATGTGCTTAATTGTCTTACCCTCTCCTCATATACCTTGCCTTCCAACTGATTTATCATTTTTGTTGCTCACCTTTGGACCCTCTCTAACTCCTCTACATCCTTCTAAAAAACACAGAGCCCCGAAGTAGACACAATATTTATAGAATCTTGTGTTTTTAAATTAATCTCATGATTTTTCAATATCTGGGTTGGATGTTTTGCTGCTAGCTATCTCAAATAATCACTGGCATAACAAGCAAGATTTGCATCCTGGCAAAACCATGTGAGAGTGTGGTGGGGAATGGTTGTGAGCGGGGGAGTCAGGCACAGATTCGGGTGGGGAGGAGCATGCACAGGGGTCTTACTCAAAACAGTCTTGTCTACTGCTGCATCTCTGCTGCTTCTGTTGCTGCCATGTGCTCTGCCTGTTCCAATTTTTGCTCTTAAAGACAATGTGCTGCTGCTGCTGCTGCTGCTGCTGCAAAAGCAATACTGTGGGTCTGTTCTGTCACCAGGGTGCAGACTGCATGGGGGTGGAGGATGATTTTGGTCCCCCTCTTAAATTGGCAACCAGGGCTGGTGCCTCTCCTGCCCACCTGTAGTTTTTAGGAGTCAGATTACAGATAACGAGGGAGGGGTACATTTAGAAAGATTACACTTTTTATGCCTGGGAAGCATTGGAAGAAGTGCAGTAAGGAAGACATGTATTATACTACTGGAAACTCATCTTTTTGTGCAGTATCTTTTCCTCTGTTATGCTGCTTACAAAAGAAATGTTGACAGAATGAATGGTGACACCTGGATAGTAGTTGTCTAATCTAGTGGCAATTAAATGCCATTGGTTTCCAAGTTCAATGTGCTTGTATGCTCCATGTATCACCCTCTAATGCAACCAAACAGCCTAAAAGAAAAATGGGAACATATTTTAGCTGGTCTTATGTCCCATGAACTGATGGGCGTAGTCTAGGCTCAGATATATTGAGGGCCTTGATCTAGGCTCTGGGGCAGAGGTATATAACCACAAATCTGGTTTTCTCCAATTAGAGTTGTTGCTGGAACTCTTAACAGGATGTTTGTGGATTGATGAAGGCAGGAGATGAAATAGAGCTGAAAAAATGGTTTTAGTTGAAATGGCCCCTCTTGTGAGTGCTGGATACATTTAAAATAGCAGCTGCTTCTTTCAGGAGTGAATTGATTTGTGTAGTCAGCAGTCAACATTCAATTTACATCTTTCTCAAATTGTGATGGAGCAATGGATACTGTGCTACTTCCATTATGTCTAATAAGAGATACTCTTTAATATAAGCTGGTTTAGGTTCAGTGTCTGATTTAGATCAGCCAGTGTTGGGAAAGGCTGGATAGGATAACAGGGCCTGTCAATGAGCCTGAGACCTAGCTGTTTAACATGAGTAATGTCAAGCCTGAGACAATCAAGTCAAAAGTATCCCAAAGCTACTTAGGCAAGTCTAAAATCAATAACGCAGAACTAGCTATAACTAGAGTGGAATAGAACAGTAAGAGGCAGGCAGGCACATGGAGTCATGTAGGCTTAGAATAATGCCAAGTAGAGTAAAGACAGAAATGGCATGAAGAAATAAAATGGGAAACAGTATTGGAATAGTGACAGACACACTGACAACGTGCATGGAGATGTAAAATGGACAGGAAGACAACACAACAGTGAAGACCCCCATTCTTTTTCCACGAGTTTGGGTAATAATTAATGGTGCTGTGTAACTAATAAGCTTGTCTGTATTTAAGGTTTTGGTGAATAAATACAAATACAGATTTGAATAATAAATTCTAGGACTGTCCACTGGCTGTTTCCAGGGCCGAACATATAGGTAGGAGTCTTTTGCACCAGTCTACAATTCATATACCACACAATAGGACTATTTTAGGCAGGTAATAGCTGTAATACAAACCAACTCAATTTGTAGTCTCCCCTCAGACAGATTTAAGATTATTGTCAAGATAAGGTTAACACATGCTTACAATCATTTCACAACTGCTGAATGTATGCAGTCAATGGTTGCACTCATTTTTGCGAGAACAGACTTGTTTACTTGATTTAATAAGGTTGAAGTAGAAAATTAAACCACCTTTTGTTACTACAGAATAAAAACAGTACCAAACCTTGGGACTGATCTCACACTCAGATTTTTTTTTAATCCTGAAGGTAAGTCAACAGTGAAATGTGTATGGAAGATGGTGTGTGTTTCATTTGATGGAGGAGGGAGATGTCAGTATTTAAAGTGATTAAACCTTCAACTATGCAGTTAATAGGTATTTCCTTATTTGGATATATCCTTCTAGACTGGCCCAAACCTTTCAAAGATGCTTCACAACACTTGATTATTATAACCAGCATTTACACAAAACAATCCATCTTTTCACATCTGTTTGAAATATTTCATGAACACCAGGGGCATCAAGCTTGCCATAGCTGAATCTGGACTGTGAGACCCTTCATGGGCCAGATCTGAACCCAGTTCTGCCAGCAGGGTGAGGGGCAGTGGTAGTGCAGGGGTTAACACAGCTATCACTAACCCCTGTTGCTGACACTTGTTTCTACTCGGGGCCTGGATTTTGGCAGCATCTCTGGCCCTGCTCGTCCCACCCTCAAATTATTAACTCCTCGGGGAGCCTAGTCGGTCAGATAACATGGCTCTATGGGCTGGATCTGATTTGTGGGGTATATGTTTGACACCCCCCATGTACATAATACCTGTGATGACAACAACAACACAAGACTCACCTTCCTAGACAACCACCTGCCTTAAGTGGTCACACTGCAGTGTCGCAAAATATACTGAGTGCACTTCTTAGCCACCTTTATTAAGCAACCCCTGTTAAAAATAACGTTTGTGAGTCCCTGGAAGAGGTTGCTTAAGTTAGATTTTCATTTTATTGTGTTATTTTACTATACGGGCAATGAACGGATGTTTGAAAAAACAGATGTAGTAGAAAAATCCATATTACCCAGCTCTTTCTTAACAAGAATTACTTATACAGTACTTAACACTGTTGGCAACTGTAAACCTATCATAGGCTTAAAATTCCTGATGAGTGGGCAAAATAAAAAAGACATTTTCTAAATGACGAGTCTATTGCAGCCAGCCTTGTAAAAGAAACCTTTTAGTGTCAGTAGATAATGAAAATACGTGTTACCTATGACTGAGTTAAAATGATGTCGTGACCTGGCAATTTCTATTCAGCGCTGACACATCCATGCACTGCACAGATCAGGATTGTTGTCGTGTAAATTTAATAGGATTCTTCATTCTATATTGTTGCTCAGCCAGGAAATGTAATTCTAAGTTTCCTGCAAGTTGTGAATAGCAGCAGGGGGCCATGAATAGCTTGGAAACCTATATTTTTTCCATTTATTTTTAAATGCAAATTACACTAGTAAGTCAAAAAGATCACTTTTGTTAAAAATACATTCAGAATTAACAAATGCCAAAACAAAAAAAAAAACCCAAAAAAGAAAGGAAAAAACCCACACATTTGGATTATAACTCTTGCCTTCTAAATATTTAGGTTATAACAAAAGCCCAGTCTAGAAAAATAACATTTTTTACTGGATTTGGAGGAGGATACCGCTGTACAAATCAAAAATGTCATCCAGATATTCTCACACTACTGTGCTCTAAACAGCTTCTAAAATCAATCTGCCCACTAATAATTTCATTTAGTAGTCAACACTCTTGAAATAATTTACAGTGGTGCTTTAACTGTAACTTAAGCAGGGACATGAATACTGATTTTATGTGTGTGTTTGTGTGTATGCAAGCGTGCATATATGTATCTTGCACATATATATCTCTAACAACATATAAATACACACGCTATCTATTGATTATAGTAAGACTTAGCACTTATAATTGCTTTATAATTTCTAAGTGCTGCACAAACTAATTAATCCTCACAATGAGTTTGTGGCAAGTATTATTATACCTATTTTATAGTCAAGGAAAGTGATACAGAGAGAACACCAAACTCCTAAAGTTAGGACCCTAAATCCAAATATAGGCACCAAAATGTATTGCTTGACTTTCAAAAATGCTGGATAATGCCAGACATGAGTGTTTATTCTTTTTGTTTAGGTACCTAAATATTACAACTGGTTAAAATCTATGTTGAAACACACACCATAGATAAAAAATTTTTGAAGTACTGTTTTCCTTCAAAAATTTCAATTTCATAGATTTGTAATTTACAGGAAATTTTCTATGGGGAAAAACTTGAGAATTTTTTCTTCACTTTTTCTTTTCAATGGTTTTCCTCCCAGGTTTCATGGTTTTTTTTTTTTCAATATAAATACTGAATACATATATACATATATATATATATATATGTGTGTGTGTGTGTCTGTGTGTGTGTATGTGTATATATATATATATATATATATAGTATCATTATCAAAATGAAATGTTGCAATGGGCTTGGAACAATATATAACAGAAATTTAATCTGACAGGAAATTTCACACCCTCCTGATTCAGAAGGAAAAAATGGAGGTGTCCAAATTCCTGCAGAATGGAATCCAGTCCTACTAAATACAGATTTAAGAAATAACTATTGGTATTCAGGTTGGAACATTTTTGATTAATGATCCAATCCAGCAGATTTAAACATTTTCAGGTTCAGAGCCAAAGGGACTTGCTTAAGGTCACAGAGAAAGTCAGTGACAGGACCTAGGATTAGAATCAGAGGAATGACTAGTATTTTTGTCACCCTGGGGAGCAGAGGCTTGACTGTGAGGCAGGAGCAGCTCTGGAACAGAGGCAGGGAGGCTTCAGAAGCCACGGTCTACATTGGCGTGGAGTGGGAGTTAGTGATCATAACACAACAGCTTGGGGGTACAAGCAGAGGGTTGGAGGGTGCTGCTAAATGCCATGCTAAGCAACACTATAAAATGCCAAATTCAGTGGCAGACTCCCTCTTCTGTCCCTCCACTACCTCTCATGAACCTACATCCACTGCTCCATGCTGCTGTGGGCCACAGCTGCCAAAGTCTTGGGTCCCCTGCCTCTGTTCCAGAGTTCCTGCTTAGTTAAGCATCCAGGGTTCATGCCTTCCTTGCCCATTGCTAATTATACTACTGATTAGAACTCAAATTCCTGGCTTCTTGTCCAATCCACTCCAGTGTGCTGTTTTCTTCTATACATGTGTGTGTATCATGCATACATACAGATGTGTACACACATATACACACGTGCATGCACAAACACGTACACACACATTTATAACTGAATAAATCTATGTATATTTCCTGAACCTGTCTTGCATTGTATTTTCAGTGGTGAATGCCTGCTTCTCTGTCATTATACAGAGTTATTGTATGTGACACATTACAGTACATCCATGCAAACACAGCAAAGGGTATCGATTTCTATAAAAAATGGGTAAGTAAACTTAGCACATAGGTTAATGTAACTTGGAAGTCACGGGGAGCTAGGGAACGAGTCACCAGGTGATGCCTTGAGCTTTTCCAAGCACCAGACTTCACTCGTGCTCTCAGGTACACGTGGTTCTCAGTTGCGTGTGGCAGGTGTGTGCATTTGTTGATGCAGGTGTTGAAGAAAGAAACAATGACAATCCAAGTTCCTGAAAAGCCTGAGCAAAATATTTTTTTTCCTAATGAAAGCCATCTAAGTGCTTGAAAATACAGATCAAATTCAGAACAGAACAAACTTTCTAGGATTTCAGAGTATTTCATATACACATTGACCTACTAGTAAAATTCCCAAAGGCATCTTGTTGCCGACTACATAACAGCACAGTTTTTGTTTCAGCCACAGTAATACAGGAAGATAAAATACACATTCTAACACACAACAGATCCCCCAAATATACCACAAAAAGATCTCCAATATTTCACCAACGCAGCTAGACCCTCCCCCCCTACCCCAATCGAAACAAAAAAAATATATCGATAGATCCCTATGGTGCAGTTAGAAAAAAATGCTCACTTACATAGGATTTTTCAGTTGAAATTAGATATAAAAGAGTAAACATAGTTAATACATATTCAGTTGGCCTCTGTTGATAGAAATCTGAAGATGTCTCTGTCATTAGTAAAAGACATATTTTCAGTTAGTTATAAAAGCACCTACAGTGCGATAAATACAAACAGTGGGGTAAGAAGCACTGTTTCTTCTGCTTATTTCCAGTAGGTTCACTTATTAGTTTATTGAGAGATTCCCTTTATCCCTTTCCCAAACCCCAGCCCCCAAAAGAGCTCTCTTTTTTCACCGTTATAAAGTGTTTTCTTGACCACTGTGGAGGCTCAATAGTAAAGCACTTCTCTGACAGCTGGCAGTTTTCTTACTCAGTCACTCTGAAGCTTGTGTGCAACAGAGTTTTATTCCCTGACACGGAAAAGAAAAGAAAAGAAACTCACTGACTTAGAAATCTTTCAGAATTAACAGCAGCATGTTGAGCCTAAAGGAAGTTACTTCAGAAAGCCTGCACTGAGTTTCTCTGATGTGCAACTTAGTTGGGTTAAGGCAAGTATGTACTGTACAGCCTTTAGGGCAAACAGCTTGCTGTCTATTGACTTCTGTTACAAGGTCATCATGGTATTTTTAGTATTATATTGACTAAGGAGATTTGATGCTACTAGGAGTTTGAAAGGGTCTCAGAAAGAACTGAACTGGACAAGTTCATTTCATAATTCAGCTAGGCAGGGATGAAGGTGGTAAAGGTAGGGTAATGGCCAGAAGATGGCACCAATGCTTCTCTTGTTGAACCTTCCAAAAGCCTGGCAGTTAGGTCTGTGTATTCAGGAAATCCAAGATAGGGGTATCCAGTGCATCTTTGTCTGTACTTGTTAGAAAGAGAGGCCGAATGCTCCCTTTGTCTTTTGTCTCAGTGTACACTCAGTTTTTAACACAAAGTTTCTTTCTTTCTTTCTTTTTTTGCTCTTTGTAGAACACGGGGAGCCATTCTGAAACAAGATTTTTTGCCAGGTCCTTCATCCCCCACACAGAAGTTACCATAATTACTTTGACCTAAAGGGGAGAGATAAGAAAAATGATATTTATAATTAACCAGGAGATAGACTGGTACACTTCACTCACTCTGCCCCAAACTTGTTTAGATAACCTTTCCAAAACACCCTTCTGGATATGAAGCTCTGCTCTACTGCTTTAATCTCTCCAGTTTTTATGATCAGACAGTCTGTATATACATGTGAGAGTAGGAAGAAAGGTATGACAGTGTCATCACGGGGAAACATCATCGAATTATTGATACAGGTTCTCAAAACAATTCCAGGTAGCACTATTTCATTATGTAATTCTCTCAGCCTGTTGACCTTGGAGGACCTGAGCAGTAGTAATTCAGCACAATGCTGCTGCCTTTATAACAGGCTATGAATTGGTACACAGAACAGAGGAGCCAAAAAACAGGTGTTTGGTTAAGTCACTTACAAAGCAACTGTGCAAGGTCCTAGCCGAGAACCCTATGGTTAAGCCTGCAGTATTAAAATCTACTCCTCTAGTCTAGAAAACAGTGTCTCTGGTTATTAATCGCTATAACAATTTTGAATGTGAACCTTCAGTGAAACTTCGCTCATGTTATTTAAATTACAGAGCTGCAGGTCCTAAATTAGGAATTTCAGCGGAAAGAAACATCATATTCATATTACAGGACAACAATGAAAATCAAAATAGCTGCAATACAGTGGCTGTATTCTGCCAGCTGGTTCTATGTCTTGTTGGCATCTGATTTTCAGATTATATGAATGGCAAAACGGGCAATTCACCACAGTTTTTTGATCTAATGTATGTAAAAAATAGTATTCAGTCATCTGGACATACAGCCACAGTACTGGGCTAGGAGAGTATTGCAATCAGACTGAATGTACAAATATGGCAGAGATGTGAAAAGTGGAAACAGGAAATAAGACCAAATGAGGAAACTAGAATAAACCAAACCAGATCCCTGTGTCTCAATTTCCTTAATCTCTGGCAAATTTTGGGTCTGGACTTAAATTTCATAGCTTGGCACTGCCATAAAATAAACCACATGTAATCAAAAAGCAAAGCCCATCAGTATTTCTGTGTATCACTAATATGCACAAATGGCCTACATATATAATATGTGGGCCACATATATATATATATATATATATGGCAAACAACTAAAGGACTCATAGACTTTAGAGAACAACTGGGAATTTTTTGCTCAAAGATAGTCTGTTCTTGAACAACTCCAGTACATTAGGTATCAGCATTAGAAAAGCACGTTTTTTGCTTCACTTTTTTTTCTCTTGAACAAACATGTTCTTGTGAAAAACATAAGCAAAAATCTCTCTTTTTGTTTACTTGAACCTCCCTCCCTCTCTTTGTCCTGCCCAGAGTTTTAAAGAGCACTGATCTCTTTCTGAAACTATGCAACAATTTTTCTATTGTCTCACGGTGAATTGCGTGTCACAGAGCTACTTGAAGTGTTAGTCCCTTCCCGTGATAGCAGAACCACTTCCTGACAATTATTTGCCCTCATCTTGCCATGCTCTTGTCGCATTACTCAAAAATGGGTGTTGGCTTCCTTAAGGCTGGATGCCAAGAAGCTGCTCCTTGGGGTATCAGAAGTATCAGATTAGAGTGACGTTCGGGGACAGCAGTCCTGTTATGTTCTCTCTGAAGGCAAGTAATAGTATGTGCTTTTCATCTTAAACAGCATAAAGTTAGTTAATTAAAAAAGGTCAAGGGTCTCCCACAACCTAAATGGCCCATTAGGCTACTGTGGTTAAAGCACACCAGGGTCTGTAGCCAAATGGCACACAAGGGAGTGATATAGCTAGCGTTTGTTGACTCTTCAGCTCAAATGACCAGGTAGCCACTTACAACTCTATCACTTAGGGGGAAACAGCAGCACAAGTCTAGAGTAAGGCTCAAATTCATGCTTCTGGAGCTTTTGCTACACCTTTCCTGCTTTGCCATCACCCTTCTCACAGGACACATTGTTAGTACTTAACCCTCCTCCCTGCAACATATAGAGGCTGGATACTTACCTGGCTGGACTCATTTGAGTCCCGTTTTTGTTTTTAGGGTGAGTGGTTTTTGGGTTGTTCTCCCGCCCTGGCGGGGGGTCGGGCTAGAAGATCTATTAGGTCCCTTCCGACCCTGAAACTATGAAACTATGAAACTATGAATATGCATACCACAAACAGGGAAGTGAGAGGGGAGGAGAAAGCTGATCATGTTTTTAATTAAAATTGATTTTTTAAAATTTAAATGAAATATATTTTTCTTTTAAAAATAAATCCACTTAAATTTAAATTTGAAATGAGGACAACCAATGTTAAGACCAATAATCTATTTTTAAATCTAATGAAATTACTGACATAAAGTTAAAAATATTAAATGGTATATGCTTTGTACTGAGGTTTTAAAGAAAGACAAACCATCGAACTGGTGAAAGTCACTGATTATATCTCTAGGTACTTTCTTATTTCAGTTTGCTCAACTGATTCAGTGCAATGACCAGTTTATTCAATGTTGAGAAACTGACAGAAAATTGAGAGAACAGGAAAACTTGTTTTCCCTCTTACTATACATGAATAAAAATGAGGTAAGAGAGGATGAGATTTACTAATTCTGAAATCTTTAAGAATGTGGTAACCAGAAACAATTCGTTAAGCCCATTAGCTTTAGGTAATGCTTTTCTCAAATAAGTTTGTTAGTTCCAAACTTGGTTTGGTAAACTATTTTTCTAATATACCTTGAGGTCATTTAAAGTAGTTTCACTTAATTAATAAGAAATGTTTTTGTGCACTTCAATGACATTTCAGTACCTGTACAAATAAAACTTAACACAGATGAGTAAAAGATTAATAATCTTTCAGTAAAAAAAGAATTGTTCTAACATAAAAATGTAAAAATAATTTAGATTTTGATTTTTAAATGTGAATAGAT
Organism: Alligator sinensis; assembly: GCF_000455745.1. Taxonomy (NCBI): domain Eukaryota; kingdom Metazoa; phylum Chordata; order Crocodylia; family Alligatoridae; genus Alligator; species Alligator sinensis. The sequence continues at coordinate 143,511 of NW_005842227.1, forward strand.
ATAGCATGTCCTTCTAGATAGCGAAAGGAAATACCAAAAATTAGCATAACAACTACATTTAGCAAAAAATCAACATGTTTCAGTGGTCACCAGGCAGTGAGAATCCACCTTTCCCTAAAACAGCTTCCAGCAACCTTTATAAGCCATGGGATGGAAAAACCCGGCTCTGGCCTGACATGGGCTGGGGGGACTGTGGCAGTACATCAGCATTAGGGTGATTTGTCTGCCCCTGCACTGGGGACAGCCTGCTGGGACCTGTGCTCACATTGCTGCTGCTTCTCCCCAGTGGTGGCGCTGGTGCAGGTTCCAGCTAGCAGGGAGCCGTGCCAGGGCTGGGCAGCTGGAAATGTCTTGCTGCCTTCCCCAGCCTCCTAGCAGTGGGATGGGTGTAGCTGGAAGCTGCCTGGCCCCAGCACAGCTCCCCACTAGCTGGAAGCTGTGCCCAAGCTGCAGTTGCAGGAGAAGGAGCAGGAGGGTGGGATGGAGAAGTGTCAGTGGTGGGAGCGTGGCTTCCTGGTGCCTGACCCCTTTACACCTCCTCACTACCCAGTCCTCTAGCTCTGCAGATTTGGCTCTTGGGCTGTACCTTGCTAACCCCTTTCACAGAACAATGAAAATGCAGAAGAAGGTGAAGCTTTCTGGTTGAAATCACTTTAAATTAAACCAATCTAACCAGGACAGAATTAAACATCTGCATTTATATCATTCTCTCATCACGATAACTGAATTCATCCTTGGGAACAGCATGCCAATGGAGGCTGATGGATACCCGAGGACTTCATAGGTGTCATTAAGGTTTGTGGTGTTGCTTGATATGGGCAAAACATTTCAATATGTGGGAGAATCTCCTCACTCCTGATAGAAAACCATGCTTTTTGAATTTGCATTTCAAAAAGACTTATGGGCATTGCACAGGAGTGGCCAGACATCAGCTCAGATCCTTGAAAGTTGCTATTGTCTTAGGAAGTTCTTTCAAATAGAGACTAGATGTACTTCTTTGTCTCTCTACAGTGCCTCATATATCTGGGTCCCTACCTTGCTATGGTGATGTAATTATAATGCTTCTTTTGCTTCTGGTGGTTGCTCACAACTAGCACATCATAGAAAAACCAGATCTCTGCATAAAAACAATGTTTCAGTAGCTCACAGTGCATCTAGTCCAGTCCAGCTAAGCTGCTTTCAGTGTGATACGGAAGGGAAGAGAGTGTGAAGATGGTGCTAAATTTCCTTTCTATTTAGGGTGGCCATTGGTCCTGTTTTGTATCGTACCATCCTGTTTCTAAACCCTTTGTCCCCATTCTGAATGAGGAATGGACTGCAAAAAGTCCTTTTTTCACTTTATTGGTGGAAATATATGTCAACCATTTGTCCTTGGGTTCTATTGGCTATGCCAGGAGGTAGGGTAGTGCATAGCCAAGAGGAGCAGGGTTGCCAGCCAGCCAGGGAGGAAGGGAGGTGGCCTTTTTGTGGTGGCCCTGGGCCCTGCTGATGCTTGGCCAAGGGGTCTGGTGGCCCTGCCCCTCACCATTGATTGGCCAAGGGGGCTGGTGGTCTTGCCCCTCACCAAGGGGATGTTCTGTATTCTGGGGATACATCAGTGGGTACCCTATTTCTGTTCCTTTGCATAAACTAAAGCAACCTCACAACACTCTTTTTTATTGATGTCCTTCTGCCCACAGTTCCAAGGGGCCACTCCAGCAGCCTGAAGGCATCAATTGTTAGGAAATTTTCTTGCTCTGGAGGCCATGTGGAAGTTTTGCACTGCCCAAGGGATTCCTTGACCTGGGACTGGTCTGGTCTCATGTATTTAGTCAATTCCTGCCAGCTATCAACTTATGCTTTGAGGAATGGGATCTGATTAAATCTGTATGGGCAGGAAGTACCACACTGTCATGCTGGAAGATTTTAGAAACTAAGCAGCAGTGGGATGGATTAATACCACAGTGCCAAAAGAACCCCTCAGAGGTAACAGTACTGGAGCTGCTGATTCAATAGGTGATGTCGTTCAGTGCTGAGCCTAGGATCCAGCATAATATTAAGTGAAACTGTGATGCTTTCATAAAAAGTCAATAAAGAACCTATGGTTTGTGTTCGATTTCAGTTTAGGTGGGAGGGGGATGTAGTTGCCCACATCAACATTTCATCTGCACAGTAACCCCCATGTGCAGACCACACTCTGACTTTAGGTAATGATGTTCTGCCTAGCTAAATTTTCCCCTGCAGCTTCAGCCGAACTCACTGCTCTTCTTCCCTTTTCTCACTGTACTTTTGTATAGAACCTCTGTGTCTTGTTTAAAAGCTGCTACACTCCAACTGAATGGTGGATGCATTTCACTGACATGTGAGGCATTTCTGGTAGAGATGTATTCTTGCCATTGTACAACACGGTGATAAGTCCTCATCTGGAATACTATGTACAATTCCAGCCACCCATTGTCAAGAAAGAAGAATTCAGACTGGAACAGGTGCAGACAAGGGCTACTAGGATGCTCAAGGGAATGGAGAGCCCTTCTTTTGACAGAAAATTAGAAGAAATTGGATTGTTTAGCCTAGCAAAAAGGAAGGCTGAAAGGGGATGTGATTGTTCTCTGTAAATACATCAGGAGGGCAAACAGCAGGGAAGGAGACAGACCTATTTAAGCTCAAGGACAAGGTGGGCCCAAGAACCAAGGGGAATAAACTAGCTATGAAGAAATTCAGACTGGCAATTTAGATGAGGGTTTCCAACCATCAGAGTAGTGAGGTTCTGGAACAGTCATTGGAGGGGCAAAAAAATCAAGCTAGTTTTAAGATGGAGCTTGTGAATGGAGTTAGATTTCCCGAGTACCCGCGGTATCGGCAGACTAGATGCAGTGACCCTAGGTTGTCTCTTCCCCTCTTGTATTCTAGTTACTTGTATTTAATAATCCCTGTAGATCTTTGTTCTGCCTCCTAAGGGTATCGAGTGTTTGTGAAGCACAAAATTCTTTAGTAATAAACCCTAGGGTGAAGTCCAGATTTTTAAAAAGTTCTCCCCCCACAAGGGCTAATAATATGGGGCAAATAGGATGATGTTCTCCAATGGAAAATGGGGCAGCAAAAGACACAAAGTGGTAAGGCAGTCTACTGTTATCATTTCCAAGTTGTGATTTTCATCAAGATTTTCTGCCGTAAAGAGTGCTACAAGCTGAAATCTGAATGTATCACTCTATTATCATCTAACAATCAGAGCAGAAGGCAATATGTTACTTCAGTATATGTAAGCATGTGTTTCTAGGCTGTTTTAGCTTTATGCAATATAAGGCTGTTGCCACATACTGTCAAAGATGGTTAAACACAACAGAGTGTAAGAATTGCGTAGTCCTCTAATCACACATTGTACAGTGAGAAGGAAATGCTAAGCATCTTTGATTGTCACTGCGACATGACAGTGTGCCTTTTGTGGGTTTACTGGATATATCATTAAGTTACTGATGTCTGTCTCACAATGAGCAGTGAAATGACCTAGACTCTAGTAAGAAAGCAGCACTGAAATAAAAGAGAATTCCTTTTTTAAGGTTCATCGTTTGTTTCTTTGTCTCAGCTACAAGCTTAGAAATTTATTTTGGCTTTTCTCTATAGCTCCAGCTTTCTTTCCTGTCAGTGGTAGGAGGCTCTGTAAATGCAATCAACTGTTCTTAAAGGAGAAACACCGAGAACATAAAGAGAATGGGATAATATCTCAGCTAGAGGGCTCCATATGTTGATGGCAAGGTATAGTAAACGGAGAGAGAAATAGGATTAGAATTGTTCTAAGTACCTATGAACCACACATGGTACAAGGAAGGAAATAACATTTTCTAAATGTACAACACTCTTGCCAAGAGTGCAGGTGAAAAATTTTTATTTGAGTGCAGACAGATGGGAAGCTGAAGTTAGGCTGGCATTGGCATTATGCACTAGTGTAACTTAAGACATAATGAACAACAGCTACCATGCATCCCAAAGGCCAGGTCCTAAGCACCCTCTAACATAGGGTTCACAACCAATAAAAAGTAAATACCAGCACAACATAAATAATTTGGGCTGCTAATTCATCAGCAGATTTACTTTAAGGGATTAAAGGTTTAGTTTAATGTTTCCATTGATGTGACATTACGATCTGAATGGAGATCATGACAGAATTGATGCTCTTTATCTATATTTAGTTCTCTCCTTCAAAACAAGTGACTGGGACAGAGAAAGGACAAAGTAAATGATGCCCTCTTGTGAGCTGGCACATGCTGTACAGTCCCTTAATGAGCTGGTTTTATTAAACAAAATCCAAAATACAATAGGTGAAAACTGTATGGTATGTTGAGAGGCAGGACTCCTTAGGGCGATAATGAATCTGTCCCTTGTTTTCTGCTTGGCACTGATACAGATGATGTTTGTAAATCAGTTCTGTGCTGCAATCTAAGGATGGGCATGAACTCTTCCATGAATCTGCTCCAATCACATGCATGTGCTGACATTTTATTTTCTATTTAATCCCAAAATATCATCGTATTCTATTTCTAGGCAGTAGATAGAACTGTAGCGCTCACAGCACAGTTAAAATGCAGTATTCTATTCAAACTGATTTCAAGGCAATGTGCCACTGAAATTTAAAAAAGAAAAAGGCAATAGCAGACAAAGCAGAGTGCCTCAGTGAATTGATGTTCTAATAATACTAATGGCAGACGTGTTGCTAAATGAACTAGTTTCTAAATCTGTGCTAAACCAGACTAAACACTGATGAGCCAAAGCCTTAGCCAGATTTTTTCTAGTCCTTACCCAAGCAAATCTGACTGACTTCAACTGGGAATTTTCCTGAGTGAGGGTTAAATAAAATCCAGGTCAGGACCTCATTGTTTTTTAAACAAGTGTGATGCATTGTGTACTACCATAAGAAAGAATCATGATGCAACAAAAGGGTAATTTTAGAATCAAAGTGTATAGCTAGAATTCTGTCTTTGAACAAATGGCTCTGCCAATCCTGAATTTCTAAGTCACCTCATCTTTCAGCTTGATGATCCTTTAATATCTACTTGGCATTCCATGGAATATCTCAGAAGTTTAGTACTTACATATACATGGGCTGTAGCTGTAAATGAGATGTCTTCTGTGGGCCTTGATAGCCGTAAGAATCAAATCCACCTATGAAATCAACTGAAAGGGAAAAATTGCTTTCATTAACAGCATCTTTTCAGAAGAGATAGTAACTACCATCAAGTTTCCACACAGACTACTTTGGAAAGACTCAGGAATAATCTATTAAAATTAGATTGACTAGTTGTGGAGATAGCAAAAAAAAAAAGTTAAAAAATGGATAAAAGGCAGTATCTTCTGGATAATGATTTTATAATTCATCAGCAAGAGACAATGCTGGATATATAAAATCTCTTTCTCCACAAGAGAGAATTATATATCACATCACATTTTTCTCAAATAGACCACCTCACTGGAGTATAAAAATTACATTTTATTCAGATATTATAAATACTGCAAACCATTTATTTACTGGCATGAATGCACTGCAACTGACTGTGATTACTGTGTCAGGCTTGTTGACATACTGTGGTTCAGTGATCTAGAGAAGAAAGCACATTGATCCTATTTGTTTGAGAGACAGAAGTTTCTGATTCCCTGCTTTGACATTTGAGTTGAAATGCAAAAGCCGAGGCTTGGAACAATTTATCTGCACATTAGAAATGGGACTTCACAATTCAAAGGAAAATGGGATCTCTCCCTGGACAGTGGAAGTTTATGAATGGGGAGTTATTTTCTAATTCACATCACTGCCTGTGCACCATGGGCTCCCTGTATTTATTTTAAATCATTTTCAAGGTAGTATAGTCACATCTCCTTTGAGACACATTGGACAGCTTAAATAACAGATCTGGCAAACCATGTTTATGAATAACTTTGACTCAAGTGTATGCCATACTTAAGCATATGGTACATATATATATCATACTTAAACATGAACACAACCAACTTTTAAATGATCTCCAAGCATAAGGTGAACAGCTTTTAGAAAATGCCAGCTATTACAAAACACTACTGTTTGTCCTCAGCAATAGAGGCTACCAGGAGCACATTGGACTTTTCCTTTATGTGTTCACAGAACCATAGAAATGTAAGACTGTAAAGGAGGACATCTAGTTCATCATTCAAGCAGAATTAAGTATGATTAGATTATCTCAGAAAAGTGCTTTTCTACTCTGTTACTTAAAACTACCGATGAAGGAGATTTCACAACCTTGCTAGTTTGCCTGTTCTAATGTTTAATTAGCCTTAAATTACAAAGATTTTCCTAATATCTACCCAAGTGATACTCAACCATTCAGGTTGGAGGAGTGATCCAGAGCTGATCTGCAGGCCAGACCTCCTGCATGGGGTGGTTACATCTGCTGACCTGATCCAGTGTGCTGGGTCTGGCCAAGATGGAGAGAAAGGGATCACAGAGAAAGCTCATGACTACATGTTCAAAATGGAGTTTGTAGCTTGATAAAAGATTCATCAAGGGAGTATATAATGTCACACACAATTCCTAAATTATACAGGTATGTTTCCCAAATCATCAGACTCAGTCCTTACCTTCAAGGCATTTAATGGTTTAGATCAGGCATATCTGAAAGACTGATTAAACATCTGAGGTAAGAACTGTGGTCAAGAGCTCCACTTCTCACAAGACAACTTTTCACTCCCTGACATAATTACACAGTGCTCCAATCTACAATTTCCTAGTCACTCCTCTTACACAATATACCTACCCTTCTCGTACATTATCCCATTAATATGGCAACCTCACCCCCTTAGATTATCAATGAAGGTCTTCCTTGCAGCCCATTGTACAGCCTGTGTATTTCAATCATCCTTAAATATGCAAACATTATGTTAACTTTGTGAAATCATAAATATTTCCTTGGAACCTGACCCACGTAATAAACACAGGATTATGATTTTATTACAAGATTAGGCAGAAGGATGTACCAGATTTAGAAGAAATGAGTGAGCTCTTCTTCAAACATAGCAACATAACAAGATGGGTGTGAAAGACTGCTGGACTGATTGCAGTGAATTTTTTTTTGTATAAATGCTCCCTTTTTTCTTTTCAATCTTGCCCAGAATTCAGACTGTAAACTTTTGGGAGTAGAGCCTTATGTGGTACAAATTAGTGCCAACTGATAATCTGTTTTCCTTGCTATAATTTTGTGTATGTTTTCAGTGGCACATGTAGCGGTGAGCTATATCCTATAAATCAGCATATCAAAATCATTATGTCCTGTGGGCAGGATGACTGTCATAGGGCCAGTCTGCAGGCTGGATCAGGCTACTAACTGCCATGTATGCTGGATCCAGCATGTGAAGCCAGTTTGCTGCAGACATTGTGTGTAGCATGCGCGATGGCCCTGTCTCTGTATACTACATGTAATGTATCCTTGGGCTGGTGCTGGTGCTTGCTGAATGTGGAGCCTGTCCCAGATTCATGGGTAGTATCACGGGCTGGATGATAGGGCTCTGCACCCTGCCCTAAGTAATAACTGAAGGCTGCTAATGCCACAGACATAGATGCTCTGTTTTAAAAATATAGGAAGACAGATCTTGAAGGGAATTTCTAGGACCATATTCAGTTACGGTGACCACCATTTCAAAATGGGAAGGCAGAATGCATGAACAGCACGTGCCCCTGGTGACTGGCGTGGCACAGCTGCGCTGGTGGCAGTGGGAGCACAGTGGCGGTGGTGGGAGCGTGATGGTGGTAAGCACAGAGTTCCCGCAGATGCTGACGGTACTGTTGGTGGGGGGTGGGGAGGGTGGCAAGCGCTGACCAGGGGTTGGCGACCACCTGCAGGCACTGCTGGCAGTGTCATTGTCGGCCAGAGGCAATCGTGGACTGCCCACAGATGCCACTGGCACTGTCGCGGTGGGGTGATGAGCAGCGACTGCCTGCAGGCACTGTCAACAGCATTGGCTGTGCCTTTTTGCAGGAGGTGCACCGCCATGCTCAGGGGGTGCACGTGTACCCGCGTGCATCCCCTACACATCGCCCCTGGCAGAATGCCTGTCTACTCCCTCCCCACCCCCCAGCCTCCCCTAATGGCAGTGAATTGTCAGGGAAACCAAGTGGAGTGGGGTCAGATGTGGTCTGTCTGCTGTGGTCTTGGGGCTCCTTGTCCTATTGCTCTTCCCCCAGGAGCCCCATGTTGACTGCACACCTCCTGCCTGCCTGGCAGCAGCTAAGGGCACAACTCCATACCACTGCTGCCAGGCAGGCAGGGGGTGCCTCGCCATGGTGGTGCAGGGCTTCTGTGGGGAGGGCAGCAGGGCAGGGAGCCCTGAGCCTGCATCAGGCAGCCTGCATCCGCTCCCACCCCATGAACAAATCTGAGGGGCTCCCCAGGAGTGCACACAACAATGGAGAGCATTGCCTCCCCTGCCCGCTGGATGAGCCCCCTGTGGCTCCATCCTGTTCCCTGTCCCAACCCCAGGTCAGATGCACTGCCCCAGCTGGGCAGTGTCCCCAGCCCCAGCCCCTGCCTTACTCCCTCCCTCACCATGTTCCCTCTCTCCCACATAGACTTACGTGCAGGGAGCTGCTGTCCATGCTGCCTGGCTGTATTCCTAGCCACGTGCATATGTGCAGGTGTGCATATGTATGTGGTGCCCCCCCCCCCCCCCCCCCCCCCCAAGCAGCCCCTTGCAGGCTGGAATGCTGCCAGCCTGTAAGGGGAAACCCACCATTTCCCATGGGGAACGGAAAAGCTGTATCCTTGTATGACACTGAGAATCCAGGACAAATGCTGTCCCGGAGTCATGGGACCAGGACTTGAGGTTCCCATTTCATAACTATACCACTGAATTAGGGACGGGTGGTCACCCTATTTCCAGTAAGCTAAACTAAATTGCTAAGAAACAGAATCCCAGCAATTAAAGGAGATTTTGTGGGCATATGAGAGTAATGTATGCCTATTATTTCTCCATGGTTGTTATGTCTGTGTCTCTATCCTGTTGAACAAAGGAAACTCAGAGTGGAAACAGGCCAGACTACGAAGTGACAAACAAGATGGGGCTGGAGAGACATTTCTGTTTGAAGCAGACTGTAGAAGCTCCCCCTTTACATAATCAGATCATGATAGTGGGGAGAACATGATTGTGCCCTTGTTAAAGTTGTACAATGGCTCCTTATGCACAACTTTGCAAGTGAACTGGAAAGGGTGGGTAAGAAGATATAAACTCCAATGTGGAAAGTGTCAGTAATTTCTTTTGCAGTAGATTTTCTTCATGGTGGCAGCATCTCAGTTAGCACTGCAAAGCCTGTGGTGCCCAGACTCTGCTAAAAGCTCCCTGTGGACTATGAGCTAGTTTTTCAAGGCATGCAAAAATGCTGCCCTTTCTGCTGGGCATTTTATCCTGGCTGTGCCTGAAAGGTCACTAAAAGTGTCATACTACTGCTACGCTCCTGGCAGCAGTAACATGAGATGAATAAAATAAGGTTCATTAGCTGAATGACTACAGATGCTTCCATTCCTAACCTTATCCATCAAACACATTTTCCCCCACTTATATCTTATTTTTATTTTACATATCATCCTTCACAAATCAGATCTTTAATCATGTTTTTTTTGTAACACACATGAACACATACAAGCCCATTCATGCACCTCAGCAACAGCTGAGATACCTTCTTTCTAAGTAACCTGCCTTAATTTTTTTGGAATAAATGACAGCATTACCATATTAAGAATGAGTGCCTTGCTTTTCTTTTTGGGGCTCTGAAGATCTTTCTTGCCTTGCTGATATTATTCTGCTCTTTGGGTATAAGGTTTACAAAAGCACTATGAACTTTTTCAAGGGAATATGGTACAAAATAAGAGACATATTTTCTATTAATAAATGCTGTCTACAGATCTGATCTTGTGGGCCCTACACGCAGTCACAACTTTCACTGACTTTAATGTGTGTGAGCTCCTGGAGAGGGTTTGTAAGTCTATATTTGTTTCTCCTCTTTAGTTGTTGGAGTGCAAAGGGCCTATTAAGATGGGATGTGTACACCAGAAGACAAGGAGGGTCTGTTAAAATGGACCTATATATGAGAATCAGAAGTCTTTGAAGATCAGCAGAGAAGAACAAAGAAATAGCTGAAATAAACAGATGGATAAAATAGGAAAGAAATAATGTGATGTTAAATATAAAAAATATGCAGGTGCATGAAACAAAAGAAGAATGTTAAAAGGAAAACAAAACAAAACAGGAGATTGGGCATCCTCCTCTAGCAAATAATTTGAAGGATCCTAAAGATATTTTGCAAGAGAATGAGTAATAGAAACAGAAGAATCCATGTCCTTGGCTAGCATAAATTGTCATAGATCTCTTGACTTCAGTGAAGCAATGACAGTTTATACTGGCTTAGGATCTGACCCAGGACATTTAACAAAGTCAATTAGATTGTATGCCCATAGAAGTAATATTGACATTATGGCTCTCATTAAATCTTAGTAGGATTTGAAATCAATGCAGACTAAACATAAAAGGTTACAGACTGCATAAAGGACAAGAAGGAAGTCTGGGCAGTAGCCATGTACTTCGTCATATTTTCACTTTCAGTCCATGATGTCTCATCTGCTCCCAGCCCTCTTCTTCCTTCCTTACCTTTATCTCATTGATATAGTTAGTTAATGTCTCCATTAATGCTTGCAACCTTTGTGTCTTTGGTTCCTCTCTCCTACTGAAAGTGCAGCCCTCTAGCCCCCAGCCTGGCTCACCCTCTGCATCCATTTCCTTCACCCTTGGTTTGGCAGCCTGGAGCATCTATGGAAATCCCATGACTGGGTTAACTACCCCATTTCAAATTTTACTTCTTCAGTTCTGACACCCTCTGAGCTGAACAAGTCTACTTTTCCAGCTTAATTAATCCCTAACTGAAATAGGTTAATTAGCCCATTTATCAATGTTGACACAATGATCAAGCATTACCTCCACTTCTCTCTCCAAAGAAGATCTCACTTATTTCTTCCAAATCCAAAGAAACTGGACTTTACTATGATTTTGACTTTTGACATTTTTATAGTATTTTCAGAAGTAAGATGGAGAAATGTGTGGTAGATAGAATTACTATTAAATGCATGATCTATTGAATTACCACAAGTGAAGAAGTCCCACAGGAGGTAGGACACAGGTCCCACAGGAGTTTGTTCTGGGTCCAGTGCTATTTAACAAGTTTATTAATGAGTGGAATTCAGAGATTGAGAGGTTACTGATCAAATTTGTGTAAAACTGAAATGGGCTGCAAATGTTTTGGAGGATGGGATTAAAATGAAAAGGGATCCTGACAAAGTAGAGGGTAGGTTATAGACAAAAAGTGAAATTCAAATTGAACATATGTGCACATAGAGGAGAAACCCCAAATGCACAAATACACAATGGAGGATACTTGGCTAAGAAATCTCTGGAGGTTACAGTGGGTGTGTCTACACGAGATGCCATAGCTCATCGCAACTGCGCAGTATCAGCTATAGATAACCATGCAGCGATGGGACTACACAGTAACACTGCTTACTGCACAGTCATTTAGTACTTGCTTAAGCAAGTAGCAACTGCGCAGTCCACTGCACGTGTAGATGCACCCAGTGATTCACAAACTTATCCTGAGTCATCAGTAAAATGCTATCACCCACAGACAGACAGACAGACCAACACACACAGAAATACAGTTTTGGGTTCCATTAACTGAAGCTGGTTAGGTTTCTGTTTGGCTATGATGTGTAATTTGGCGCATCTCATTTTAAGGATGTAGAGAAATGAAGGAGATCGGAGGCCAGTGAACAAGATGATGAAAAGATTTGGAATATAAGCCAAATGGGGAAAGTTATGATTACTTTAGAGAAAAGTAGATCAAAGGAAGACATGATAACTGTTTTCAAATATTTGAAAGGCTACCCAAAAGAAGAGGGAGAAAGATTATTTTCCTTTTTACAAAGGGCAGGACTTAAGGCAAGGTGTGATTTATAGGCCAAATCTCAGGGAAAACTTCTTTACTGTAAGTGCATCAGGACAAATGAACAAATTGCTTAGAGAAGGTATGGAGTTTCCTTTTTTGGAGGTTTTCAAGAAGAGGCTGGGTAGGCTTCTGCCTGGAAAAAATTAATAACTAATTTTGTACCTGTGCACAAGGCTGGAATGGATGACACCTGTGGATTCTTTCAGCCTTAAATTTCTATGATTTTAAATGAAAACAGGCAAAAATAATGAGACTTCTGCTGTTCTCTTCCCTTGCTGCCCCTTGTCATTTCCTGCCTATAATTTGTGCCTCCATCTGCTCTGTCACAGTTACAGAAGTTTCTCATTGAATTGACTACTCTAAATCCTCCATTTGTTCAACTGACTCCATCTTATCCAAACCTATCCCATCCCGTCACCTGGGCCTACTCATATCCCCTTCCTCAGTGTAATGCTTCTTTGGTTCTCAAAGGGGTCTGCTACAACTACCAGGGCACACATCAAGGCATCTTAGGGGCACCAGTGTGAGACAGTGAATGAGAAACGATAGTCTTTCCTTCTCCTCTGGTTCTTTCTTGTCACAATACAAACATTCTTGATTTTCTTCCCTCTTTAATATAGGCACCTCTGCCTCAACTTGCTTCAACAGCTATCCTTTACCTGTTTTTTCTCTTTCATCTTTAAGATAATTGGATCTGATGTTTATAGTCATTGCTTGGACGTTTCTTCCAATTCTGTCCTCAGTCCTTTTCAAATGAGTCTCTTGCACTCAAGTGAAACTGGTCTCAGTGAAGTCTCTTGTGACCTCCCTAACTAGAGCTCTGTATTAGTAGTTCATGCTCAGGCTTTTCCTCCTTAACCTTTTGGGTCCCTTGACAGAGTCTATTAGACTCTTCTTGAAATCTTATTCTCACTTGGCTTCTGCAGCTCTTTCCTGTTCTGGCTCTCATCTTTCTCTTCTAATCCTGCAGTAGATGGTAGATCCCATAGGACCATGTCCTTAGTATCATCCTATACTTCCTCTTCTCCTTGTCTTTGGATAATTTTATTCATATACACAAATTCATTTCCCCATTTCTATTCTGATAATTCATAGATATACCTCTCTATGCCAGATCTGCCCATATCTATTTGAACTAAAATTTCAGCTTCCTCTCTCTCATCTCCTTGTGGATGACTAGCCATCAACTCAAAGTCATGAAGGTTAAAACACAGCTCTTGATCTTCCCTCTTCAAGCTCCTATCTGCCATCTTCTGTCTCAGTCACTGTAGATAACATCATGACTTTTCCTGTTATTCAAGAGTGTGACCTAGGTGTCATATTTGACTCACATCTCTCTCTCTCACATCCAGGCTATTGCTAGATCTTGCAAATTTATGTATCAGCTCAGTGGAAGGTAGTTTTTCTCACACATCCACGCAGTTAAAACTCTTTTCCAGGTTCTCATCTCATATTCTAAATACTGCAACAGCCATTTCTGTGGCCTTGGCAAATGCAATCTTGGCCTGATCAAGATGTCACGCTGTTTATGAATCCCTCCACTTACTAGCTTCTCCTGATGTCTGTCTTCATTATCTCTTTCCCATCTATTCCCTCTCATTCAGTTTCAAAATAATCGTTTCTGCCTCCAATCAGTCCACTAACAGCCTCTTCAATTGTCCATTCATTTGCTGCTCCTCAGGCTTACAAGAAGCTCTTTCTAAATATCATGCTCATGATCTATCAGGGCTGTCCAACAAGGTCAGTGGTTACTGAGATAGCCCATGAGCTTCCACTACTTTTATCTCCTTGGCTCCCTGTGCTTCCCCTCATGGCTGTTGCATCCCTCCACCACATGTTCAATGACAGCTATAGCTGTCCTTGCTGCCTCTGCTCCACTCCATCCCTGCTGCTGGGGTTTTCCAGGCTCCCCTTTCTCTTCCAGATCCCACTACCTTCCACTTAGAAGTTAGACAGCCCTAATTTATTCCTTTATCAACCTTCCAATCAATCCCTAAAATTATTTTTTTTGCTGTGATGCCTATAAAAAAATCCTCTCCAAAGTGAGCCTTCCAGTGTGCTGTTATCACACTGACACTATTGTCTTATGGTTTTCTTTTGTTCCCACTTGTTTTCTATTGCCTTGTACTCTGACTCTTAAGTTCCTGGAAGGCAGTAACCATCTTTTTGTTCTGTGCTTGTACCATGCCTTGCACAGTTGTTTCTGGGTCCACAACTAGAACCCGGAGATGCTATGAGAATACCAAGCAAAACAAACCAATCCACTGTACACACAGTTCTCCCCTAGAAGAAAGGTTGAGTGATCCAATGAACCTCACAGATGACAGATGGCAGTCACAGCTCTTACACACACTATTAAAAGTGCTCAGAGACTGTGGTGATGAAAGGATAAAAGCTGACATGGAACAAAATAGACTATCTGAGGCAGAAAAGAGGTGTGCAGAAATGATGAATTTTACAAAGTTTGACAAGATATAGAAATGCTAAATTGAGTGAAGTTAGAGCCATTTTTTAAAATTGCAAATTAAAGCAGAATACTGGAAGTCTGGATAAAAAAGCATGAAGAAATTATGTAAAGGCACTTCGAGATTCCACTGTACTCTGGCATCCTGCT
>NW_005842227.1:158138-180965 GCF_000455745.1 Alligator sinensis
AGTCATGCCTTAGCCCTAGTCTTTGTATGCTATGAGCATGTCTAGGTGACTGTTAAACTATATAGCATGAGGGAGGATGTTTGCTCTAATACAGTCCTCAGTAAAGCTTGTTTACCATGCTAATCAAATGTTAATGGGATTTGTTTTGAGAGTACAGCATTTAAACTTGTTGAAGAGAGGGAAGGTCAACTTCTATATAGTAGCAGAGCAATGGCAGGGAAAAGGAGTTATTTTTGTCAGTCAGTGCCATTATCAAGCCATGAATGAAATCTGAAACTATATAAGAGGCCCACAAGATTGCCAAAGGGAAACCCTTTAACCAGATTTCTCCAGTGTTTCCCTGTCTGGTTCTGATGTGCTCCTGTTGTTGCAGTTTCGATGGTAACTGTTCTCTTTTTCTCTCTCTCAGCTCATCTATTTCCAGATTGTCATCCAGATACTTGTTTCTCTTACTAAGTTCTTGGGGACAATATACTTCTGCAAAGGCACCAAAAAGATTTTATTTGTCTTCTTGCTGATCCCTGGCCAACTGTTTTTCATTCCTTCTGGGATAAAAAATTAGGTTTGGGAACTGCATAGTCTAGGGAAACCTGACGGTCATGATTTTCTGTCATTACATCCTTCTGCTATTCAGTTAAAAATTCTGTTCCTTAGAAAGAATTTCAAAACTATAAACACTTCTATATTATCTCTCTGACAGGCCTAGACCATCTAAAATAGTTTCCATTTGTTTTATCACTTTTGTGTATGTGAATGTACCTAAAAGCATCCCTGAAATATTTTTAATTCTGAAAATTAACTGAAATTACTATAGATTTTGCTCTGAGCCCTCTAGAGATAATGAAAGTTAGGTAGGATTATTACAGCACTAACAAAATGAATTGTTTTCAGAAGTTTGCTGTGCTGATGATCAGCTCATTATTTGGGGCAAGCTGGTAAAAAGGAAAATAAAAAGCTTGGGGCTGTGGCCTCTACATGCTGCAGTAGCAAAAATAGATGAGAATAACAAGGCTTAATAGGTCCCTCAAAGGAGAGATTTATATATGAAGACTAAGAATCCAAAGCTAATGAACGTCCATCTAGAAATTTAAAAGAAAAAGGTAAAAGCAAGAAGGAACTTTTAACAGGTGACATACTAATAGAAAAAAGTAGCTACAGAGATATGAGTCAGAAAGCACCGGGGGAAAGTCCAAAAACCTTCAGACAACTAGTTTGACTCTTACAATGGGAAAAACCCTATAGTGGTCCACATTGGACTGTATATGGAGGAAGGTCAGGCTGTGCAAGTGAGCAAATATTCCTCAGAAGGTTTCAATAATGTATCCTGCCAATGGTTTCAGAACGTTGGTTCAAATTCAATGGAAAAAAATTAAAGAAAAAAAAATTTAAGCCTAACCCAAATGGAATATTTTAAAACATCAAAGCCACATTCTTGATAGAACCAAGCTATATTGTTTAGAGTTTTAGTTTGTCAAGCTTTTTTTGAAACTTTGGGTTATGTTTCCCTATGGATTTGCAATGTGGAAACATTTTCAAAATCTCAAAAGAATTAATGGGCTGGGGAAACCTTGAAACAAATTCAACTTTGATTATAACCTAAGCATCTCTCAAAATCATAGTCAGAATGATAACATTCCTTTCACTAGTTACCCATTTCTGTTACTGATTTGATAAAACTGTGAAGGATATTGCTATTTTGTCTTCAGCCCCTTCCTCCCGCCCCCAAAAAATCAATTTCAGAGTAATGGAATAGATAGGTGAAATAATTTGAGTCTAAAAAACATCTCTTTTTGATAAAAGGGACCTTAACAACTTTTTATGCCCTCTACACTTTTTTGAGTGCATTTTCCTTGGGTGATGGGTTTCTATGTAATATTTAAGAATCTGTATTTTAAAACACTTTTTATTTAATAAGATTCAGCAATGGACGATTAATGGAGAAAATATAATACAGCATAAGAACATCCCCTTGGCTATTAGGATGCATTGATTTTATTAAACAGTATCCCATCATGATGACCCACTGAAATGGAAATGTTACTTCCTTCAAGCCTTCATGTTGTGTTATTTAGACATTTTTGAAATCTAAGCTTGACAATCCTCAGAGGAAATGATGATGGATGGGAGGGAGGGGCAGGCAAGGCAGTGAGGGAGAAGGAAAATTAATAGATATGAAGTCAGTGACAGCACTCTTTTCCCCTGCATAGTTTTATTTATATATGTTGTTTCATACCGCATCCCAATCTCTTAGGGATGCCTTTAACATCAGCTTCATTAGTTATGAAGGCAGCAATCCATAACCAATTTTCTTTTTATGTCAAGCTTGTTCATGTATAAACCCAACCCTTTTGTTGGAAACATTTGCAATTAATCCCACAAACAAAGAAAATGCAAATCATACAGTCTACCCTAACCAACCCTTCTGACTCAAGGCCCTGACCACCATCTATTATACACTAAAATGAATTGAAATTCCCACTCTGAGCCTAACCTAATTTTCTAGTGATAATAGGCATGGATTCCCAGAAGCACTCTCTGCATCTTGATAGTAACATCCTAATTTCCTTTCCTGGTAAATGTTTTAAATAAGATTTTAGCACCAAAGGAAATTAACCTTTAAATTAATTGTAATTATAAAATGCCATCGCTGATTTTGTCTTCAGCCCAATTACTTGCTATTATTTAAACAAACCACACCTCCTCTGAGCTTTAAGTTAGTTTCTCTCTCTGTACTATGGTGCCAGTGGATCATAATCAAGGCTGTGTGTTATGCCTGTGTAGGTCCTGTAAATGCCTGGACAGAATAGTTCAATTTACACATCAAATATCAATAGTTCTTGTTTTTATATCTCCTATTTATAAACTCTTTTTCTAGCAGTTAAGTCTAACAGCTCTGCTTCCCAAATGTTTCCAGTGTGTGCTTTAGAACTACTGACCAAATCTTGTGGGATTTAGAGCTTCTACATCTCATTGCTGAGAGAATGAGATGCTAAAAGCCAGCCTTCTGTTTCTATTAGAGGCCACTTCCAAGACAGAACACAATTGGAAGTAATGAAGTAGGAACCAGCTACTGTTATTTTCAAATGGCTGATTCTATATACATTTCCCAGTAAGCTTCCTAAATGCTCATTGTTCCTGGTGGCAGTGTGGTTTCCCAAGCCAGCTCTTTTTAGGATGACATGTGTCAGACAGTGCTGTGGGATTTCAGGAGCTTCATTCTGTGTGCATCTGCATCAGCATCTTGACAGCTGAAGACATCCTATTTTCTCCTCTTTGCTTTATTTAGTTTACATAGCAGGCACAGCACTGAATGAAACAAGTAAACTAAACAAACGACCGAGTCAGCCACTACGGTAGATTTAGCAGTGTGGGTAAATCAAAGCAAACTGATGAATTTCAAGCCTACCTTTAGCTACCTCACTTTAGTCTGCTCCTAGACACCTTATCTATAAATGATGCATGCAGTAGGGGGGAGAACAAGAAGGATATATGTGTAAAGGTGTATCTGTGTTTGAAATATTGGATGTTATTTCCTTTGTGTTTGTTTTTACCGTGTTTCCTTAATGTCTCAGAGGGCCACATATCAGGCAAAAATATTGCAAGAGTCAGTGTCCTCAGAATATTTTAGGTCTTTGGTGATAGACTGCACTTGCATTAGTATGACCTGCAAGAACCAAAACTCTCACTGATGTACATTTGAGAGAGGCAGGGAAAGACAAAGGGGCAGAACTGTGGTTCAGCATTTGGTATGTGTTTCTGTATCTCTGTGTTTACTCTGTCCTTATACAGCTTCCAAAGCAGAAATAAAGATGCAGGTATTAATTATCATTAATGCCACTTAGCAGAGTGTGGAAGGTATTTGGCATGGAAATAAAGTAATGCCTGAGAACACTCTGCACTTCAATACTGCCTTTCATCAACAGAGCTCAAAGATATCAAGCAGGTCTCACACTATACCTGTGAGGCATGCAAGTATCATATCCTAATTTTGAAGATGGGAAACAGGGTCATAAAGAGGCTAAATGACTTGTCCAATGTCTCAAACAAATGCATTGCAGGTCCAAAAGTAAAACATCGGGGCCTTGACTCCTCATTCCTATATGTTCATCACAGGACATATCTGTTAAAACTGACCTAAAACTAAAACTTTGTCCTCTATGAAATCACGTTATGCTTCCTAACTGAGTGAGGTGAGATATCTCAGAGGTCATTGCTTGACTTCACAAATATCACTGATTACCTGCTTGTTTTTTTAACTTGTAGTTTCATATTTGGCATAGAAAGGGGTAAAGTAATTAAAAAAATTAGAATTTACATCTGAGTCAGCTATCCCCAAAATCTTGGTTTGAGGGGACACTCAATACAGAGATCTTTATTTAAATCAGCTGTTCGCTTTGAAACAGCATGAAGAGAAACAAGGCAGTGAGGTAACACACTGAGGTGGAAAGCCACTTCTGCTTGTGTCAGCCCAGGTGGGTAATATTTACCTGCTGCCTCCCCTTGAAGCTGCCCTCTCATTCCCCTGGTATACCTAAGGTACACTGATGCCATCTTCATGGAGACACAGGAAGAAATCTCTAGAGAAATTCCAGCAGGACTTTAACAACTTTCACCCCTCCGTCAAACTGACTCATTTCTTGCGCAGCCCTGTGAAAGTTTGCAACGATCAGATCACCACCGCATTATATCTGAAACCAACCAACTTCTATAGGTACCTCCACACATGACCTCTCATCCTAAGCACACCACAATCTACTGCCTACAGCCAAGTTCTACATTACTACTGATCCCACTGACCGGGATGCGCACTGTAAGGATCTGAAACAGAGATTCCTACAATTACAATACAATCCTAAAGCTGTAACCACTCAAATTAACAGAGTCAAACTCAAACCATGTTCTGACCTACTACAATACAAACTCCAAGACAAGGATAATAGAATCCCTTTGGTTGTCATCCGCAGCCCCTAGCTTGAACACCTCAGGCACATCATTCATGACCTCCAGCCCTCCTGGAAAATGACTACAATCTCAAGGGTGCCATGGGGGGCACATCTGTTAGGGGTGTGCAAAACGGGCCCTATTCGATTTGGATTCAGATTCAGCCTGAATCAGGGACAGTGATTCAATCTGTTGATTCGGATCACTGTCCCCGATTTGATTCAGCCAACTCTGAATCTGATGATTCCATGCTGATTTGGCGAATCAGCAATTCAGACACAGACACAGTTTTAAAAGTTTTTTCTACATACCTTGAGATAGCAGCACGGCTTGTGATTGCTGTGGTGCTGGGGCGGATGGAGCGCCCCACAGCAGCGCAGGGGGCTCTCCAGCGTGCTCAGCAGTGAACCCAGAAGTGGACTGGAAGTACTTAGGCTCCACTTCCAGGTCTTCCAGGGAGCACGCTGGGGGGCCACCCAGCACCCCCAGCCCAGTGATTGGCTGTGGGGGGACTCCAGGTTCCCCCCCGATCCAGGAGGCACCAGTCACCAAGCCGGGGGGATTTGGGGGAGGCCCCCCAGCATGCTCCCTGGTGGATCTGGAAGTGCTTCTGGTCTATTTCTGAGTCTGCTGCTGAGTGTGCTGGCAAGCCCCCGTGCTTCTGTGGGACGCTGCATCTGCCACAGCACCACAGCATTCAGAGCCCTGCTACCTAGAGGTATATAGAAAAATCATTAAAACTGTATCTATGTCTGAATCTCTCTGAATCGATTCAGAGAGATTAAAGGGTCCTCTGATTCAATTCAGATTTGGTGATTTGGCCACTGAATCGGACCAAATCTCTGCTGAATTGAATTAAGGACCAATGTGTCACACAGCCCTAACACCTGTCTTGTTTTTCAGGCAACCTCCCAACCTCAACTGGTGTCTCTCCAGCAACAAACTACCTAACTACCTATTCTCACCAAGGCAACAGAGCTTGCTCCGGACTCAGATGCCAACTGTGTCCCTCACAACACAAATTG
This sequence comes from Alligator sinensis, assembly GCF_000455745.1. NCBI lineage: Eukaryota > Metazoa > Chordata > Crocodylia > Alligatoridae > Alligator > Alligator sinensis. Next base: position 164,105 of record NW_005842227.1, read on the forward strand.
CATCATCATTGGACCAAATAACATGGATTATAACATCTGCGGTTCATTTACCTGCACCTCTTCCAATGTCATATACACCATCACCTGCTTACAATGCCCCTTGGCTGTGCCATGGGGCAGACAGGGTGACCCCTATGTGTAAGAATGAATGAACACAGACCTGACATCAATACCAAAAAGGAAGATAAGTCTGTGGCAGAACACCCTAATACCCTGGAGTTTCCATCACTGATCTCAGGGTTGCTCTTAGAATAGTAACACTTTAAAATGCACTTGAACAGGAAATTGTGAAACAAGAAATCATCTACAGACTAGATTGAGTTAAGTATGGTCTAAACCAAGACTACAGATTCTTATCCCATTACCTAGATAGTTTTTATAAACCCTGTGTCCCTCAATGGGTTAACTGCTTTGTTTTTATCTCTTTTACCCACTTTGCCTCTCCCAGCTGTGCCCCTTCTCCCCCTCCCGTCCCCCGCTTCCTTACTTCTTGTATTATAATCACTGCTTTCTATTTAGCAGCTCTGCTTCCTGCAGTCCCTTCACTGGAAGTAAGCCCTGTGCTTACATGCTATACATCTCTAATTTGGTAGTCTGTGAAGGCACAGATCTATCCTGCCTTTAGTCCTAGCTGTAGTTAGTCTTGGACACTGATGGCTTGGGATGCACTGAATGGATAGATTTCTTTATCCCCTTCCTTAGTCAGTGCAGTCTACCTTCTGGGCTAAGCTGAGTGATTCCAGACTCTCCTCCACCAACAATCTGTTGAAGGGGATGGTAGTAGCAGGAGTATTTTCAGTTCAATAACCAGATTCCTTTAACTTTACGTAGTCAAAGAATATTGTTTTATTGATGATTCCCAGAGCTTTTCACTAAATATCTAAATATTTCATAAACATTTTCGAAAATATGTTGAATTTTCTTTACATAACATGGGATGGCTTATCGCAGGCAGCCAAATTACTAAATGAGCAAAAGCACATTAAATGAACATTTCAAAGGTTTTAAAAATAATGTGCAATCTTTTAAAAATGCAGCCTTAATAAGATTTCAGAGAACAAATGGGAAACTCTGATAAATTTACAGCCGTTGAATGCCTCCAAGTAATGATAGTTGTCGACATTTTCATGGCTTATTTTTAATTGCTTCAGCTAATAATGCTAATGAGGTGAGAATGAAAATTACTTAGTCATACCAACAGCAATAGGGAAAATGATGGAGTGGGGTAGGAAAAAAGCCCTGCTGGGGAAACGATGCTCCCTCCCACCCCTTCCCATATCCAGACCTGTGTGGGAATCTCTCAGAGGGACTGAGCTATTGTTTCTCACCCCTGCTCAACCACATGTATTGGGAAGCAGAGCAGGCCTGCAGGAACAGGGGGACTTGTCCAACAACAAGACTATCAGTAGAAAGTCAGAGGTTTCCCCTTCTCCTGGGAAACAACAGCTGTGGATCAGTCTGTGGTAGGCCTCTGTTCTGACTGGAACACTATTTGGGATCTATGATTAAAGGGAAACAGCTTCTCCTTCAAGCGCCCAGAGCATGGTTAATGAAAAGTCATTCTTTCTTTTGTAAAATGGAGCAAGGTGATTTGATCTGAGTACCTGCTGGCTTCATATTGCGATCTGGTGATTAAACTCAATGATTAATTGACTCAGTTGCAAATGTGACTGTGAGCTGATCGTTGTATTGTTTCATTCTTAATTTGTCTAGTGAAACTACTGCAGGTTAGCATCTGAGATATCTTTATTCTACGCTTGCAGGTTTATTCTTTTCATAAAATCAATAAGGAGTATGCAGAGGTGGTTTTTCTTTCATCTTGCAAAATGGGCCAATTACTGCGAGCACAAAGGTAATTTGGCTGAGGTATCTGAAAGCCATTTGGCTCTGTATCTAAATTTGTACCTCAGTCCTTTGCACGGAGTTTGGCACCTGCATAGCTCTGGGATGCCAGCAGGGCACTTACTAAAGTTAGAACTCGGGGCATCCTCGGTCTCTACTGATTGACTGTCTATTCAGGCAGCTTTCCCACTGCCAACCTTGTTCCTTCTGCCTTACATGTTCTTCCCAGAAATGCCACTATCACCAGTGTTACCCTTTCTCTTCCTTCTTTTTCCCATGCTCTCTTGCCTGCCTGCTTGTCCTGTAAGCACAATTCCTGTTCCTGTAACACATAAATAAATGAAAATGAAATGGAATTAACAAGACAGGTACCTACTACACCTGCCTGTAGAAGTAAAGTACTTCTCCTTTTTGATGCTCCCCTCTAGTTCCATGCATTTGCCCTATACCTTTGTTACCTGATCTTCTTTACTTACCTGGGGAATTACATTTGCACAGTAGTGATGCTCCCCCAACTGGTTGGGCTGGCTCTTTGGCCAGAAATCAGGGTTGCTGTGCTACAAAGCTGCAACACCCACACAGAGGGGTTGGTCACTAACAACAATGGTTCATCTTGGAGTCCTAGTGGACTCCAAGATGAACATGAGTCGGCAGTGTGACGAAGCCATCAGAAAAGCCAATGGCACTTTATCGTGCATCAGCAGATGCATGACGAATAGATCCAAGGAGGTGATACTTCCCCTCTATCGGGCGCTGGTCAGACCGCAGTTGGAGTACTGCGTGCAATTCTGGGCGCCGCAATTCAAGAGGGATGCGGATAACCTGGAGAGGGTCCAGAGAAGGGCCACTCATATGGTTAAGGGCTTGCAGGCCAAGCCCTATGAGGAGAGACTGGGGCACCTGGACCTCTTCAGCCTCTGCAAGAGAAGGTTGAGAGGCGACCTTGTGGCTGCCTAAAAGTTCATCACGGGGGCACAGAAGGGAATTGGTGAGTATTTATTCACCAATGCGCCCCCGGGGGCTACAAGAAATAATGGCCACAAGCTAGCAGAGAGCAGATTTAGATTGGACATTAGGAAGAACTTCTTCACAGTTAGAGTGGCCAAGGTCTGGAACGGGCCAGAACTCTTTCCTGCCTATGCAGGGGGTTGAACTCGATGATCTATTGAGGTCCCTTCCAGCCCTAACATCTATGAATCTATGAACAATGAACTAGCAAAGTTGTAAAAGCACCAACATAGGCAAAAGAACCACAAAAAGAGCTACCAAGAACCATGAAGACATCATGGTTGCTCTCACAATAGTGAGCAGAAAATAGTATAATGTTTGCTATGGAATATTTAAGAAGGGAATACTGTTTTACAGACCACAGGAGAAATCATTTCACATGTCCCATTAACTCTGCACTTGTTTAGTGGGTCAAATCTTAATAACTTTGTTCAGATTTTACTTAGATTTAGTCCAACAGCATTACAGAAAATAGACAATGGTCTTAACCTCTTAGAAGAGATGGCAGAATTATTTTAAGTAAGATTCCATTTGGGTGTATTCCATTTCCCCTACTTGGAGACATGGTGGCAGAACAATTTAAGGCTTTGTGACTCCATAAGCATGAGTTCAAGCCCTCAGTCAACTGAACTATAAGTGGGAACCTGCTCATTTGGGAGTTAAAAGAAGGAAGACATGATGTTACCCATACCATTATTTTTGATGCTATTGGATACGAAATTGGCATACCTTAGCTATGGGTTACTAGGTCAGGATGACCTTTAATCTTGACCTATCTCCTTTTATCTAAATGGACTGCAGGATTAAGACCTTATTTCATGAAGTGACACTACGCTTATGACATAGTCCTGTTCAAACATACCCCAACCATTTTTTCCATTACTGTACAGTACAGTACATGTACTGTTCCATCATCTGTACAGAAACACAAACATGGCTGAAATGAGCCTAGTTTGAAATACTTCGGACTATGAGGTTCACTTTCCATGCTAAATCTCTTTTATGGCTCCTAGGCATACTGCATAGACAATAGATAATAGAGCTTCAGCTATTTCTACACAGTAAAATATACATACAAAGGAACCCTTACTAGCTTTATCAATATTCTCTGTCATAGGAAAATCTGCTAGGTGCCTGTTGCAAAACTCTGCCTCTGGGATTAATATGCATCTTTTCAAAGTTACATGCATTTGTTGGCCTGGACATAGGACACTTTGCACCACTGTAACCTGCTTTTACATTAGTATAAGCAAGGAGGAGCAGGGGTGACTCCAAGAGGTTGGTGTAGGGCTGCAGTTGTACCCCTGCTTTGATTCTTGCTCCACCCAAACTTCCTTGAGAGGGGCAGCACATTTCTAATCAGCTAGTGCTGAAAGAGTCAATCAACTTCTATCATCTCCCTAATTCCTGTTAAACTCTCTCCACTCCACGAGTATTAACGATCCTTTCTCCTTTTTAAATGATCTTGATGTTTCACTATCCAAATTATCCATTCTTCTGCAATTTTGCCATCTGTTAGCCATTTCTAGTAATCTCTCTTTTTATTTTACAGCCCTGCAGACTGTTTTTAGTTCTAGCTAAAAATCTTAAATCAGATTTGGTAATATTAGTTCAGGTTAATGTCTAACAGGGCGTGTCTATATGAGACATACATTGCAGTAGCAATGAGCTATGGTGATGTAGCATTGGTGGGCACAAACCGTGATGCCAATGCTATGTCGCTGTAGCGACAAGTGATCTCATTATACTGTGTTGCTATGGCAGCACATAGCTGCTAAAAATAACTGTGCGCTGCCAGGATAGTGCAGGAACGGCTGTTCCTAAACCCAGTACTAAATGATGGTGCAGTAACAACTTCGCTGTGGGGGACACATGTAGATGCACCCAATGTAAAGTATTGATGACACTGTCAAGACACTCAAGAAGTCTAGATTTTATTTAATGAATCTGAATAACAGAAATGCACTTACCTAGAAGGACTACAGGGCTGATGATACAATATTTTTTGTCTGGTTTGTTGTGGGGTTTTTTTTGCAAATTAGTGCACATTACAATAGTTATATTGTTTCGCTTCAATCTTAAATTCGTTAACAAAGTGCTAGCCCCTTACCATATTAGTAAAGCTTCTAGTTTCATTTTAATTGGAAAAAATCTGTGTTGTGTTATATATAATGATGCACCACACCATCTGCACCCCTCTTTTCCAATCAAGCTCCACCATAAAGAGGAGACATAGGATGTGTAGCTCTATAGGAGTGTGACTTATTTGATCACACCAGTATAAGTTATGATGGTGCTATGGGCCTTCCATCTTGGAGCAGACATTTGCTCAGTGCAAACAGGATGCTGCCAGTAATGAGTGGTGATGCTGTCACTGTTGTAACTACCCAGGAAGAGTTGGTTGTCTGCCTACACTGGAGACTGGTATAGTGTATTTTGTTTTTCAGAACTGATATATCTTTCACCACTTACGTTAAAGTGCTTTGAGCCTTTGTGGTTATTTCCATGTGAGTCTCAAACTGCACTGAAACTGTATAGTGGCCTTTTTTTAAATGTAAAGATTTACTTTCTGGCTGCGGGGTAGGACCCGGAGAGTTCTCATGAATGGATCTGTGTTGTCCTGGCGCAAAGTCCATGCTTGGACCAGTGTTTTTCAACATCTTTATCAATGATTTGGATGGGGGAGTGAAAAGCTCGCTGGTCAAGTTCATGGACGACACCAAGTTATGGGGCAGCCTGGTCATGTCAGAAGATAGGTTGCAAATATAGGCAGACCGGCTCGAGAGTTGGGCAGACCGGAACCAGATGAAGTGTAAGGTGCTCCATCTGGGGGCAAACAACCCTCAACATACATACAGGTTTGGTGGTGACAGCTTGACTCACGCCACAGCCAAAAGGGACCTAGGGGTAATGGTTGACCATCATGTAAATATGAGCCGTCAGTGTGAGGCGGTGGTCGGTAGGACAAATAACATGCTGGCATGCATCAACCAATGCATCTCATATAAAACTAAGGAAGTGATACTCCTGTTGTACTCAGCACTGGTGAGACTGCAGTTGGAGTACTGTATCCAGTTCTGGGTGCCACACTTCAATAAGGATGTGGAAAAGCTTGAGAGAGTCCAGAGAAGGGCAATCCATATGATCAGGGACTTGCAAGGCAAGCCATGTGAAGAAAGGCTGAGGGACCTAGGCCTCTTTAGCCTAAAGAAGAGAAGGTTGAGAGGGGACCTGATAGCAGCTTACCGCTATATCAGAGGAGTGCATTAGGAGCTCGGTGAACAACTGTTCACTAGGGCACCCCTGGGGATGATCAGGACCAATGGATACAAACTCCTGGAAGGCCACTTCAGGCTTACTACCAGGAAAAACTGCTTCACAGTAGGGTGTCCAGACTGGAATAAACTCCCTCCAGAGGTGGTGCAATCTGGAGGTTTTCAAGAGGAGACTGGACAGTTACCTCACTGGGGTCTCCCAACCCCCGTTGTCTTCCTGCCTAGAGGTGGGGTGGGGGTGGGTGCTGGACCCAATGTTCTGCAAGGTCCCTTCCAGCTCCTAACAATCTATGAATCTACGAATGACTATATGAATTTATGAAAATAGAGAACAACTGATACTACTTGAATCCATAGCATCTATGCAGAGTAAAGTCTGCTTACTAGGCTCTTATGGATACAAATAGCACAAACGTATATACGGGTATAAAATATAAAGCTGTCACTACTTTTAATTGTACTTGGATAGCAGGAACTAAAAGAGCTGCATGGTCCTGTAATGTATTAAAGCCAGTTCTTGCCAGAAGTGCTGTTATGAGCCCCTCACAGTCACCACAGAAGAGCTATATCCACAGGCTAAGTACAAACAGTCAAAAAACTTGAGGCTGAATCAATTCAGTCTTCACAGGTTAGTCTAAACTGTGTAGATTGAACTGATAAGCAAGTGAACAGACATTTACTTTTGATTCTGGAAATGCAGCCACATGCCTGCAGTGGCTCAGGCGAGAAGCCAGGGTGTGTTAGAGCACACCTCCTTCTTTGGCTGGAGGAGACACCTTGGGTCAAGGCTGGCCTGTCCACCCTGAAAGCAGCAGTTTGTGGGGGAGGTGCAAAGCATCCTGAGATGCTGGGGGACTGTGAATTAACTTGAATCTGGAGGGGATCTGGGAGAAAATTTCAATAAATCAATTTAACCTAAATCAGTGAAGTCCGATATTAAATCTATCCTGGTTTATCTTAAACCAGTTTTGGCCATTTTGAAAGTGGTTCATGTGAACTGAACTCCGTTTTGTTACAGATTTGAACTGGTTTCTAATCACTTATAGTGGTTTATGTGCAACTTCTGTCACTAGCCACAGTGATAGCCAATTATTATAACAGTAGTTAATAACAATCTTAAAACAAGAAAAAAAAAGAGTTGTGCTTCCAGTTCTAAGTGTTGTCTTAGTTTGGCTTGTTTTTTTAAGGACATGATGTTGAGGGGAAGGAGAACAGTTATAAAAACATTTTCCAAAATGGAGACTTCTTTATTATTTGCATTTCATAACTCCCTTGGGTTGCTAGATATTTACTGTGGCCAATTTTAGATCAAAACTGCTAAATGGAAGGTATGTTCCTGAGTATAGTCCATCAAAATATTTAGGATGAAGTCAGAGAGGAACAGAACAACAAGGTGGTATATAAAAAAGGTTTCATTACATATGTAAGAAGTCCTTAGTACTTACAGCTGTCCTCTTCTTCAGTAATACATTTCACAACATAACAGGCATAGATGAAACCTGCCAGCTGAAACAAAATATGATAGCATTAGATATAAAAGCTAATACAGTGGGATAACAGAGTTGGTTAACAAAACAAAACAAAAAATAGCTCAGTGAGCTTGAGAGTTGGCTGAGTACAGGTAGACGGCAGCACAGCAGCCTACTAGCATGCTGCTTTGACCACAAGGAGTAGCAACATTAGCAGGAGCAATTCAAAAGTCAATTTTATGTGAATGTTCTTTTATCTGCCACTGGGAAACGAATGATGGATTTCCATATCCAGGATGTCCTTTGAGCTCCACGAAAAGCTAGTCCCACCTCTGAAGGTAGGTTTGTGTGTGTTTGTATTAGTGGCTCATGCTTCAGCTGCATAAATGCATCTTGTTCTTTAGAGCTCCTTCCTAAGAACATGAATAAAATATTATCCTACATGGAAGCAATATCATTTGAAGAATGTTTATGTTTGTACCGAAAGACTAGGGTCATAGCAATTATTATAAAATACTATCCTACTGTGCATTACCCCAGACAGTAATATCAAAAATAGTAGGTATTCCACATACCCTCCGCCAAATATGACATAAATCCTTTGTTGGCCCTTTTGCTAAGTCCTGCTTGCTGTCACTAGAAAATTGGACTCCAAAATGAAAGCAAAAGTGACTGTAATTTTTTTTCAGCATGTGATGTTCCTTATAAGCTCGCCCTTGGACTATGGTGTCTTAAAGAGTTTTTCTTTATGCAGGGTAAATAGACCAATCCCCTCACAGCACGGCCCTATCAGATTCCAACAAATCTGCGAATTCTGCTAAATACCTTGTCACAAGGACATGAAAAAGGAAAGGACTAAGGTCTGTGAAGAGAAGGTAGAAAGTCATCTGAATCTGGATTCTTTAATTACTTTATGCTGAAAAGAAATTTGGTCATGTTTTAAACAGCATCAGCGCAGGGTGCTATTACTTTTGCATAGAACAGATAAAACATGCAAGATAGAACTTAGATCTTTTACGAGTGGCCCTCCCAATTGTGTAAAGGCTTGGAAATGAATATTTATTTGGCAAAGAGCTCCTTGTCAAGATATATTTTACTTAGCAAATAACTGCAAGGCTAGAAAAGTAAGGAAGGATTGGGGTAAGTCTGAAACACCATACAGTTATATAGTTTGGTTAGTGCAAAACTTGATGAGTCAGATACAAATAGATTTTTCTACATGTCTACAACTCGCCATGGATGCAGGATTATTAATATTTGCTTTGAGACCTTTACAGCTCCTAATGTAATATGTATCTGTGAGATACACTAGTATCTATACATCTTCCTAGTGTGTCTCTGAGGTGGTGACTGTACATTGTTAACTCTTTTGTAGGACATCACTGTCATTCCAGTCAGCTTTGGAATACTAGAATCCATCGCTGTAATACAGAGGCAGGGAAGGAAACAGTTTAAATCTTCTCAGGACAGAAGAAGGCTCTGTTTGGAGATCACTTGCTGCCAGTGCAGATGTTGTTAATTGGCTGCTTAAATTCCTACTGGCAGCACAGAAACATCTATGGAGCCTATGGTTCCTTGCTAAAACAGAGCCAAATAATTATTTCAGTCATTTACTTCAGCTCTGCCCTACAGCTCTGCTGGGGGGTTTTCACACCTGAGGCGAATGGAAATTCACTGTTGGGCACAAAGAACCTAGTGCACCAAGAACAGTGGTATTTGGTTAATATCCACATATCATCTCTGCTTTATTGGATAACTGTTTCCTTTGGCTTCTTGGCTTCTTGACAGAGGACTAATTTACTCCACTGACGTACACCCTAAGCGACCCTGTTGACTTACGTGACATTACACTGGGTATAATTCAGCAAAAAATTAGGCCCCAAAAGGTTATTCATAAATGATTCCTTTCTTGAACGTGAACATTGGCTTAATAGCTTCTCTGTTCTCTTTTTAACAGATCATCAGATCCAGCTTAGCTTATTAGTTGCATCTCTGGTAGACAATCATGTTAGTAATGACATTCTTACAATACAGTGCAGTATTTTACTTCTTGCTAAAAATGCCATAAGTTCATGTGTAATCAATTAAACTTCTCTTACAGAACACAGAAACATACTGTATCACAAATTGTGCTTACCACTGATCTTTTAATTGTATTCAGTTGCATCCCTTAAATATCTAGGGAATTCTTTTGATATATAAGTAAATCCTACAGCATTTCATCAGTTGAACTTGCTGATTAAAAGAGTGCTGTTAAGCTAGACATTGTTCTGCTCTAAATACAAATGGAACTTTGCTTCCCACAGTTTAATAAGGATTCATAAAATAATGCCCCTCCATGTCTAGCCAAACTTTTTCTTGATGTATGTCTACATCCTTTTTTAAATTTTAATATTATGATGTTTATTTTCTTTTCTTATCTGTTCAGATTCAGCACTACATATTCAAGTTTTGTTTTCAAATCTGCTTTCAACAATAAAGGGTACACAGAAGGTTGAACCATAAAGCATTTGTATAGGATGTATGTTGACATAAATACATATGTATATATTCATTAGTAAAACTTTTCAAATACCAGGCAGAGATGGATTGCACTAAGTAAATAGCTTTTAGTAACCATAATTGTTTTCAAATGGTTATTTGAAGTGTCTCTAAAAATGTAAAGAATCCCCAGAGCAATGTGTCTGAATTTGTTGAATAGTGAATAAACTGGCTACCATTAACATTATAAGCTACTTGTCCACTCTTTATATTGGAAGACTGCATATTGTTGAAACATTAAATCAAGTTCATAATGCTGAATGGCCTGAGCCCAAGATATGTGAAAGGCTGCCTAAAGCTCTAGGGTTAAAACTGTGGTTGATACCTCCATGTTTCTGGAATAAACAGTGACATACCTGTACTTAACACAAGTATATTCCTATGTATGCATATATACTAATGCATATGCACATGCATGCCAAATGGCACTTTTAGCAGACAAGGTTCTTTGAGTAAATCCACTGTCTTTTATTAGACCAACTCAAATACAGTAGCTGGACAAATTCTTTTGTGCATGCTTTTGGGTATAAAAACCCTTCACCAAACACCTGTCATACAAACACCCTTCAGCTACCTATGTCCTTAGACCAACACAGCTACAACCTGAGATGGCATATTGATGAATTCCAAAACAAAACACTGTACTATGCATACTTATCCCTGTGGAGTGATGAGAGAACAAACAAATAACAGATGTTAACCACACTGCTTAATGTACTACTGGAAAGTGCTCAGATAATATCATACCAGTATAAGACAGTACGGATCATATATACAGACAGTATAAGATCACATAAAGAAGATCTCCTTTTGGATTCATTGTCTGTTGAGAAAATAAGAAAGGGTGGACAATGTCCTGAAGAATGAGGAAGAGAAGGACCTCACTATGTTTTAGATCAGTGGTGACCAACCTGCATCAGGAAAGCCCGCAAGTGGCATAGGCAGCTTCTGTGTGTGACATGTGGCAGATTAGGGAGGGGGCAGTCAGCACAGTGGCAGATAGATAGTGCAGGGAGCAGTAAGCAAAACAGGAGGCTAAGTAGGGAAGAAGAAAGTAGAGCAGCAGATCAGGCACAGTAAGTGGATCAGAGTGGTACTCCTGGAGGTGAAGGGCTTAATTTCCAACATGCCTGCCAAAAAAAATTGTCCCCCATTGTTTTAAAAGAGTGAATTTTAAATCAGGAAGGTTACCATAGGGAGTTGGTTTGCTTTGAGTGCATTTTTATAACCACAGAGTTTAGAAGACATGGGCCCTGAACAAAAGTTTAGATTCCCAGTTCCTCTGAAGTGAGGTGTTTGTATCTGTCCTATCTTCATGGGAATGCTGTGGTTTAAACCTCTATAGGAGAAGGATTGAAAACCTCTATGGCTAGTAGGGACGGACATTCAAAAAGCCTGAGCCTGAATTGATTCAATCTTTGCAGGGTAGTCTAACTTGGCTAGGTTAAACTGGTTTGTAATTGTACAGACATTGCCTCTGGACTGAAGAAATGCAGGCACATGCCTGCAGTGGCTCAGGCTAGAAGCTGGGGGGTGCTAGAGCAGTCCTCCCTTCCCTTCTAGAGTGCTGAGCAAAAGGAGAGGGGGGCCAGGCCCTGGCAGGACACTCTGATTAGGGAGGGGTGTAAACCCCCACCCTGGCCTGCATCATCCCGGGCTTTTTCCCACTCACTGCTCAAGGGGAGGGAGTGTTGCTAGCCCCCAGAGCCTAGCTAGCACTCTGAGGCAAAGTGGGGTGTGGACTGCATGCATCTGTTGATAATACTGAGCTTTTCAATCTCCCTCTCCCTGCTTCTTCATACTGTCTGGGAATCTGATGGGTAAGGGAGCCAGCAGGGAGCTGATAACACAGCGTTTATCCGCCCATCAACAAAACAAAAGCTTCTCTCATTAGTTCAAGCTCTTCTTAACCAGCTTTTTTCAAGGAAGGAACGGAGGGACATTACCAGCTGACCTGCTGATTAGCTCAAAAAAACCCTAAGCAGACACTATTTTGTCTGCCTGTCCCAGTGAAATTGGAAATACACACACACGCACGCACACACGCACACACACAGACACCTCTCAGCATTAGCTAGCATACCACAGATCTAGGGTCCATGGGGCTGGGATCTGTGCTGTGGGAAATGGGAGGGTGGGAAGGGTGTGGTCCCTGCTTGAGCAGAAAGCAGTGAGGTGGGGGAGGGCAGGGGGAAGCCAGGCAGATCCCGCTGTCCCTACAGTCTTTGCTGGAGCTCTGGCTAGGGAGCAGATTAGTGGGGCCAGCCCTTTTTTCTGGAGCAGACAGCCCACCTCAGGGCTGCAAAGCATTTGGGATGCTGGGGGACTCTGATTTAACTTAAACCAGGAAGGGGTCTGGGACAGACATTACATAAACCGGTTTGACCCATATCAGTTACGTCTGATGCTACATTCAATCAAGTTTATCTTAAACCAGTTTCAGCCATTTTGAAACTGGTTTATGTGCACTGAATTTATGTTCTGTTACAGGTTTAAACCAGTTTCTGATTACTTAAGCCAGTTTATGTGTAATGTCTGTCCCTAGCCTTTAGGAGAAGGACTGATAAAAAATCACCTCATTCAGGAATTTATGATTCTTGAATGCATGCTTTTATCTTGCATGCTATTAGGGGTGTAATTTTCTGATGTTTGAATGACCTCCAGATCAACTCTTTACTACTCTTTCAAAGACTTACATATAGACTGTATGTAAAGATTGCTTTTTCTGAAAGCTACTGTTATTTCTCCTCCCCAATTTGCTAGTGCTATAACAGGCTTGTCCAACATACGGTACTGCGGGCTGCCATGTGGCCTGCCAAGCCGTTTTCTGTGGCCTGTGGTGCTGTGGCGGGGAAATAAAGTAAACACAGTTTACTTTCGTTCCCACCCCTTGTCCCTCCCCCAGCCCCTCGGCAGCTTCCTAATGGCTGCTGAAGGGCTGGGGAAGGGACAAGGTTCCCACACGCACTGCATCATCTTGACGTTGCTGACATGGTGCATGTGGGAAGAGGAGTAGCCGTGTGCCACTTGGGATGGGATGAGCCCAGCTGGAGCAGCAGGAGGCTGGGGGAAAAGTGCACGCGCGCCCCCTGCCGCTCCGGCCGGGCTCATCCCCTCCTGAGCGGCACACGGCTCCACTGCCGCTTCTGCTGGCCAGTGCAGACCCAGCTCGCCTCCTCCTGTCCCCAGCACCACGTGGGGAAGCCACCGCTTCCTGGCCTGAGCAACTTGCCACTCCCCACCCACAGGTGAGAGGCAGCCCGGCTTGGCTACCCGGCCCCAAGTTGCTGGTGGAGGTGGAGGTGGAGGCAGAGCAGCGCGAGCAGGTGCCTCCTCTCACTGGGCTGTCGACATTGGCTGCACCGCGTGGGGCAGCCCCGGGCTCGGGCAGAGCATGTGCTCACTGCACTCCGAGGTGCCACCGGGCCCCAACTGCAGCTCCAGTTCCCTCCAGCCCGGCGTGGCGATGAGGACCTGCAGAGGCAGCACGGCGGCCGGGCTTGCCCTTGTCATCTGCCTCTGCCGCCTTGTGCCCGGCTGAGGCACTGCAGGTAGGGCCAGGCCAGGCCAGGCCGGGCCAGGGCCGGGGTTGGGGCGGGAAGACGGCGCCTCCCCCGGGGCCAGGCCAGTGACTGTGGGCTCCTGGCACCTGTGTGAGTGTGGGGGGGGGTCCCTGCCTTTCAAAGGGGAGGGAGGCTCAGCTCTGACCCCCATCTCCTGGGGCTGAGGCTTTAACCTCAAAGCCTGGTCTTCCCTCCTGGGAGCCGGCTGTGCCCATGTCCTAGAAGCCGGGTGCTGGAGCATTACAAAGGAAGGCAAAAACCTCCACAGTCTGCTCTAATCTGACCATGGGGTAAAATTCCTTCCTGGCCCCAAATTTGGCAATCAGTGGGATCCCGAGCAGAGGGGCAAGACCAGGGCTGAGCAGCGTTTTTTGGGCAGTGCCAAAAACACCTACAGCCTTGACTTGTAAAATGTTGGTGTGCCAGTGGCAGACAGCAGGGGAGCCACGAGGGGCTCTATCCTTGTTGTAGCAGCACAGCCCTGGCCCTTCCCCTGAAGTCTGCCCCGAGGCATACGAGCCAAGCAAAATGGCTTTGTGTGCTATGCTCTGGCACTCATGGAAGGGGTTGCCTACCTCTGGACATAACCCTCTAGCCAAAAACCTCTGGATTTGGTCCCAGAAGGAACATTGGCACACCCCAGTCAAAGTCCCTAGCCTCAGCTGTAGCCAACACCCAGTACCTCTGAGGAAGACTTAAAAACACCCTGGCACATATAGCAGAAAGGGGAAGGGTGGTGGTGGGGGCAACCAGCAAAGCCCAGAAGCATGAGAAGTACCCATAGTAGAAAATAGGCATAGCTATGCCTAGATCAGGGGTAGGCAAAATATGGATTTTAAACCACATTTCCAGACCCATTTCATTGTCACTTCCTGCAACTTCATTGGTGTCAAAGGTCACGTGACATCACTTCTTGATGCGATACTACTTCCTGTGAGGTCTTTGAATATGGCTCGCTGGCCCACTGGGTGATAAAAAAGTTCGTGATCCGGCCCCACATTCAAAAAGGTTGGACACCCCTGTACTATAACAATGGTGGGCTGTGACTGAAAGACATTTTACACATTATAAAGTAGATATTATATAGGGTGTTCTGAAACAGTTTTGTAAAATAGCTACTTCCCTTGCCCAAACAACTTAAGAAACCCCCAGAAACCCACAGCCCATTACTATACCCCGAGTGATACCAATATTTAAAAAAAATTATTTATGATTGACTTAATTCTCCTATCATGGTTATATAAAGTACAGAAACATCTCTTTATGAAAAGTTGACAGATTATTTATCACAGTATTGTACAGTTAAGGTGTTAGTAAGGCTAAATTTGACCCTGAGCTTGATTTGAGTGCACATCTGGAGTTGCCAAGGTTGTCAGGCTCTGTGATCACAGTAAATCAATATTGATAAAAATGCTTTCTAGTTACTTTTTCCCACCCTTTTTATGGAGACAAAATGTTTTCATATGCCACAAATAGCATCAGGTTTGGGAAAAGGCTTTTTATATGAAAACCTATCATTCCAGTTCAAAATGTTTTTCTCTTTTTCTTTTTGAGGCAATATCTAGATTGATAATCATAAGGGATTATCTTTATTAAGCCAGACAGCCATGTCAAGGAATGACAAAAAAGAAGAAAACAAAATTAGAAGGGGGTGAGGACTGAGCAGGGGATGTGACAAATAGGAGGTTGTTAATATGAAGATGAATGACTTAAAGATTCTGAAAATAGTACAAGGTCCTGCCCTTACTTAATGTTAATAATTTTTAGTTCTTTCTATAACTACTCCTTGTATGATAGCCCTTTCTTCTAACAAAATGTATTGTGTATTCAGGCTGAAAAGTATAGCAGAACCTATTATGATCATTAATCCTTAGGCTTGTATATTTTTATGCCAACCCTAGATTTTGCGGCATGTAGAATTTTTAGAAGATTGCTCAGTGGTCAAAATTTTCAGTCATTTGCATTTGGATCTGTATCTGTTACTGATTTTGCTGGAATCTGTATGTTTAGATCCCATACCATTATACTTCTATAGGTCTGAGTTTCTTTAAACTAGAATTTTTGCAGGTTTAATATATGCACATAGTAATATGACCTAATTAAGATCAGAAATGGTGAACTGCCATCTAGAAAACTTGCAGTATATTGATCTCTCAGGAAAATCATACTCATTACCTACCAGAACAAAAGAGGCAGAGACCTTTCTATCAATATTTTTAGAATTAGTTCAGTGTCTCAGGGGTTCTAAAGCTGCCCTTTGTAATAACCTTTCCAAATATGATTTGGTTGCCTGTAGCATTGTGACATCAAAAAGAGCAGGCCACCACTAGAGTTTAATATGAAACTGAAGTTATATGATAAAGTATCTGTTCTCTGGAGATGCAGCTTTATTTACATTTAGACTTACCATTGTAACCTGGTTCTCTGCGAATTCTAATCTGCTTGCGAGTTAAACTGCTCTCCAATGAAACAGTAGTCAGGAGTATTTGAAAAATATGAGCATATCAAAATCTTGTTGAAGGCACTTTGTACGGACTCTGGACTGTCTAGACAGAGATTTGACCAGTACTACACTGTATAAAAAGGTTATTTAGTTGGTATGGTAAAATCTCTGTCCTGAGTGATAGTTAGAATAACCAGGCTTTTAAAAGCTGTGTTAAACTGCTGCAGCCATATTTTATTCCACATGTTATGCATCTAACCATCTAATCACTTGAGTGTGATTTTATCCTACCCTGCTCAAATCTTGAAGATCCATTAATGCCCCATTTGACCCTTAAAATGGTGTGTGTCTACACGTGCATTTCAGCGCACTTAAATTTAACGTGCATTTGCATAACGTGCCTTAAGTGAATTCTGACAGGTGTCTATGGGCATTTATACATATACATTTGTCTGCTCCAATGTGCCGGATTTCAGGCACATCAGAGCAGAATCAATTAATTGAGTCTGCTCCTCGTCTGAGCTGATGTGCCCGGGCTTGTGCCACATGCATTTGTATAAAAGACAAAATGCACATCAGGGCTGAGAAAATAACGGCAGTGAGCTTTTGAACTAAAACACCTTCGATGTGTTTTCATAGATTCATAGATTCATAGATGTTAGGGTTGGAAGGGACCTCAATAGATCATCGAGTCCGACCCCCTGCATAAGCAGGAAAGAG
>NW_005842227.1:183330-191062 GCF_000455745.1 Alligator sinensis
ACCAAATCCCTTTCTCCTTGCCCCCCATGTAGCCTAACCCACAATCCTTCTACCTCCTCATCCTTGGATTCCGTCTTGATGAGGGTTGACGTATATTGCTCGCTGACATAGAGCGCAACCCCTCCCCCTTTCTTCCCTACCCTGTCCTTTCTGTACAATCTATAGCCCTCAATATGTACTGCCCAGTCGTGGGATGAATCCCACCAGGTTTCCGTTAGCCCCACTAAGTCATAGGTGTTTAGTGCAAGCAGGAGCGCTAGTTCATCCTGCTTTTTCCCCATGCTCCTAGCATTAGTATATAGGCACTTGAGCCCTGTGACTGGTGCCTTATTTGAAAGCCTGCTCCTTAGCAGTACTCTATGGCAGTTCTTCGTCATAGTGCTCGCCTCCCCATGGCTTTCAGGTTCCCAATGCTCTCTTTCTTCAGGCTGGGCTGTCCTTGGGGGTGCCACATGGTTTGGTGGTCCACAGCTTAGTTCAAAGGTACACCACTGCCATTTTCTTAGCGCTGATATGCATTTAGCCATATATACAAATGCATTTGCCACAGCACTGGGTGCTTTTAAAAGTGTCTGGTGCTGTGATGCAAACATGGACAAATGCCTTACATGTGCAGGAACTTGGGACTAACTTTAGTCCCAGGTCAGTCCAGACCTGCCATGTGCCCCTGTGGTCACTGGGGGAGCTCCAGCCTTTGGTCATATAGCTGCCAGCACTTGGCAGCCATGCTGAAGCCAGAGCCAGCTGCCAGGACTTGGCAGCCATCTTAAAAGCACAAGCTCCGCACTGTGACCTCTGGGCAGATGCTTCCTGTGTCGGAGGAGCAGCATGGCAGAGACACAGGTAGCATATGCCTGTCTTCCCAGCCATGGCTACCACAGCTCCTGGTCCTGATGCCCAGGGACAGGGTTCCCTGCTCCTCAGGGCTGCTACTGCCATCCTGCTCACCAGCAGCCATTCCGAGTGCTTGGCGCTTGGCCACCCTGCGCCACCTGATTCCCCCACCTGCTCTGGCTGTCTGCTAGATGAGTCCCGTGGCCTTCCAGGGACTCCACCACTGCACAGTTGCTGCCGCCAGCCATGGACAGCACTGCTGGGACTGCCAGCGGTCCCTCCAGCACCACTGCCTCTGGGCCCACAGCACCAGCCAGGACTGGTGGCAGCACATCATGCTACAGAATAGGATGACAACCAGTGGTTCAACACTTTCTGGATGACCCAGACTACCTTTGAAGATCTGTTGTGCCAGCTCTGGCCCCACCTGGAGGCCAGGACATGGAGATGCACCCAGCCATCCCTGCCAACACCCAGCTGCCCCAACACCCACACAAACTCTACCCCCTGCCCAACCCCCAGCATCACTCCAGGACATGCATAAGTTTGTAATGAAAACCATTATTCCCCTCACAACCCCCAGCTCCATTACCCCCACTCCCTGTCAACCAACAGAGCCCCCTCCTCCTTCCCTTCCCAGCACACAGACCCCTCTATCATGCTCCCCACCCACCAACAATAAAAATCCTCTTTCCAAATGGAAAACTATGTACAACAATCTCAGTCTCTGTCTAAGTCCTGGAGTGGGGGGGGGGGGGGGGAAATCTCAGTCTCTGTCTAAGTCCTGGAGGGGGGGGGGGGTCGTCAAGGGGTAGGAGTGCCCAGGGTGCAGAGCCCAGCACCAGGTGCCCAGCACCCTGGCTGTAGACAGTTCCCCCATGAGTCAGGGGCCCGTGGTGAATGCCAGGGGTTCCTGTGGGTGGAAGTTGGTGGAGACCCTTCTCTGAGGCCCAGGCGGAGGTCTGTTGTAGGGCAGCAGCTGGGACCCAGGGGCCCTGGGGGGTCAGGTGTGGGGGGACATGGATGTGGCTACCTGCTGCTGGAGCAGCAATGGTATCCACCTGCTCCTGGGGTGCAGTGTGTGGGGGACTGGTGCTTGGCCAGGGGCCCTCCCTGGGGAGGAGCTGGTATTGCTGGCAACTGGTGGTGACATGGTTGGCTGCTCCTCATGGTAGGGTGTGGGGCTGGACTGAGGACAAGGCAGCTGCTGGCCAGGGCTTCCCAAGCTGCCAGTGGATGCAGCAGCCAGGGAGGAGGGTGAGGCAGAGTGCTGAAGGCCCGAGGTCCCCTTCTCCAGTGATGTGTCAGTGGAGGTGTCAGGGTGGGGTGTGGGTGGCTCCCAGGGCACCAAAATGCAGGTTCACATTAAGGGCAAGGTCTTTGGGGCATGACCCCATTGATTATTGAAATGGGTTATGGCCACCCACTGTGCCTGCCAGACCTTGACCTTCATGTGGAACTGCCATGCCATCTGGAAGTTGCCTTGCACATGCATCCTGCCTGATATGGCCTCATAAATGTGGGTGTTTGAGTGCCTGCCCCCCCTTGAATTGCCTCAGCATGTCAGTGCTGCCCCAGAGTGCTATGAGATTACACACTTCCTCTTGGGCCCAGTTGGGGCCCGAGCGCTTCAGACGAGCAGGCACATATGGGCGGGGCTGGGGCTCAATGGGGAGGAAGTGGTGGACGTACTCCCCATGCCTGCTTTCTGGGCCCCATGCAGCTGTCCCTGCAATGCCAGCCCTGGATGGCTGCCAGCAGCACCCTGGACAGGGGCACGGCTAGGGACGGGGAGCCATGTGGCAGAGGCGCTTCACCATAGTACCTGCAAAGAGACAGATCTGGGGTGATGGACGGCAGGGAGCAAGTGCTGGTCCTGCTGCCATAAACAACAGGGTCAGCAGCCCTGAGAGGTATCTCAGGGTTGGGCAAGGAACACAGCAGGCTGCAGCCCTTTACATCACTCACCTGTGGCCAGGGATCAACTCTGGCCAGGGGACAGAACAGGCAGAGGTTGCCTGGGTCCCATCCGGGGGTCACACTGGGCCTGGTGGGCTCCTGCAGAGACCAGTCCTGTCCAAGCTCCTGGTGTGTGTGCCCCAAGGCACAAAATGGCTGCAGGTTTTTATAGCCTGCAGCTAAGGGCTGCCAGAGAGCAGCCCAGCCTTGGGGGAGAAGAGGCAGCTATCCAGGATCCCTGGCTGGAAAGATGCAGCACTAAGGTAACTGCTGATGCGCTTCAGTGTATCTACATGTGTGTTTATGTGCTTTAACAAAACACACCTAAATTTAATACCTCCTTTTTCAGGTGTCAAATTTAGGCTCAGTTAGCCTACATTTGCTATTTTTAAGGCACATTAAGGGCATGCACATGTAAGGAGCCCTTAATGCACCTTAAATTGGGCTAATGCGCATTACATGCACCTGTGTAGACACACCCATTGAGTCACAAAAATCAGTAAGGGGGAGGAAGACCTACCTACCTTTCACATTAACTGTTTCCCAGGGATCCAAGCAGACTGGAAGAGAACTGCACTTTCATAGATTTCATAGATTTCATAGACATTAGGGCTGGAAGGGACCTCGGAAGATCATCGAGTCCAGCCCCCTGCCCAAAGGGCAGGAAGTCAGCTGGGGTCATAGGATCCCAGCAAGATAAGCATCCAGTTTCATCTTGAAGGTGTTCAATGAAGGCGCTTGAACCCCCTCCGGTGGCAGGCTGTTCCAGACCTTGGGGGCTCGGACAGTAAAGAAATTCTTCCTTATGTCCAGCCTGAAACGATCTTGAAGTAGTTTGTGACCATTCGACCTCGTCATCCCTTGGGGCGCTCTGGTGAACAAACGTTCCCCCAGATGCTGGTGGTCACCCCTGATAAACTTGTAGGTGGCCATCAGATCACCCCTGAGCCTGCGCTTTTCCAGGCTAAACAGCCCCAGGGCTCTCAGCCTGTCGTCGTAGGGTCTGCTTCCCTGACCTCTGATCATGCGCGTGGCTCTTCTCTGGACTCTCTCAAGCTTCTCCACATCCTTTTTGAATTGTGGAGCCCAAAACTGGACACAGTACTCCAGCTGCGGCCTCACTAAGGCCGAGTACAAGGGGAGAATGACGTCCCGGGATTTGCTTGAGAAGCATCTATGGATGAAAGCCAGCGTTTTGGTCGCTTTACTAGCCGCCGCATCGCACCCTAGTGCGAGCTAGGGTACCTCACACTACAACTGGTGCTCCAGGGTCTCACAGGGGACTCTCACTCCCCCCACTGGAGCAACAGGTTGTTTGGTGTCATCGGCGAACTTGACCAGTCCGCTTCTGACTCCAGTGTCCACATCATTAATGAAGATGTTGAACAGTATGGGTCCAAGGACAGAACCTTGGGGGACCCCACTGGTCACAGGACACCACGATGAGTGACTTACATCAATTACTACCCTCTGGGTCCGACCCCGGAGCCAATTTTCCAGCCAGTGGATCATGGAGGACCCAAGGCGACAATTGGCCAGTTTCTCCAAGAGGCGATCATGGGACACCAGATCGAAGGCTTTTTTGAAGTCAAGATATATGACATCAATCTCTTCTCCCTTGTCCAGGTGATAGGTCACCTGGTTGTAGAAGGAAATGAGATTGGTCAAGCAAGACCTACCCGCAACAAACCCGTGCTGGCTATCCCTTAAGATGTTGGCGTCGGCCAGTCCATTAAGGATGGCCTCTTTAATAAACTTTTCTAAGATCTTCCCCAGGATAGAAGTCAGGCTGATGGGCCTATAGTTTGCCGGATCCACTTTCCTCCCTTTCTTGAAGATAGGCACCACATTGGCCTTCTTCCAGTCTTCGGGCACTACACTTAGGCACCTAAGTGCCTATTATTTATTTAATAGGTATGCAACAGGTTTACTTGCACATCTAATAGATGGAGTAGGCCCTAAGTTGCTACCTGCCAAGCATGTAACTTGAAAAAACTTTTTCTCTGTCTTTTTTTTTTTTTACTTAAGTCCCCCTCCCCCCCGAGATGTTTTCTTCTCTTATGGGTACAACAGAATTTAAATGGCAAATCAAGAGAAATTAAAATACATTGGGAAATACAGGCTATGATCAAAAGTTTTTTTATTGTTCTGCAAGTCTTATATTCTTTACATTACTTGTCTAGAAAATGCAGTAACGGGGGCTGCCTTTACTAGCTGGAGTAGGGTTGGAGTAGTGTTGTAGCTATGATGGAAATGGCTAAGGTGCAAGGGTTTTGTGTGATATCTTTTAATAGACACCCTGTACTGTTGGGAGAGCTGTTGGACAAGCTTTCAAGCATCAAGTGTCCTTCCTCAGGCCTGCCTTTATAAGTTGGTGAATATTTTAACATTCTAGAGAGTTCATCCTTCTGTTAGATTTCAAGATCAGTACAGAGAACCAGAAGAACACTTTTATTTGAATTGCTGCTTGGCTCTTGAAAATGGATGTGTCTTGTTTAGGGAAACTGTAAGAGCTATGAAAACTTTTTAAAGAGGCAATATTCAGCTATTTTGAACTTTCACTGCAAATGCTCCTCTTGATTTAGCTGGACATTTTGTGCAAATCTGAGCTAAACATTTTAGAAAACAACTTTTTTCAACACTCCTGGGTTAGGATTTCTAAGTCTGATTCCATATGAAATCAGGTACTTTTATATGATTTGACTTAAAGCTGTAGAAAATGCAGACGTTCACCCCCAGACTCAACTCAAAAAGTATGGGCTACAGATCATGTGAAACAGATATGTTTCACCACTGGTCTTGATGGACAAAAAGCAGGAGAATAGCTGACTCTTATTCTTGGTCTGCAGGAAGAAACTGGCAATAGTGGGCATTTCTCTTGTTGGCATAGTGGGCATGCCAGCAGTGGGAGGTGGTGAGGCCAGAACATGCTGATCTCTGCCAACTCCAAAGTTAAAAGATTAATATATTGGGAAGCTGGAAACAGCTTTCCACCACAGCTGCTTTCAGGAGATCCTGGATGCACTTTAAGATTGAGACCTCATTGGAACAAAGAACTACAAAAATATCACTTTTCTTTCCTTGTATCAAGAAACTAGATCCACTTTACCTTTTCTTATAAAACCTCTGATGGTTTAAGGAAAGAGCTAACATGCTTGTATCCTTTAAATTTCCATCTACAATCTGCTGTTATATCAAATCTTGAAATGAGAAAGTCTTCTTACTCTGACCTTTTGCATTCTTCTAAACTCATTTAGTACAAAACTGTGACTGGGCATGGGATCCAGAGTGCAGAGTGACTGCTGTTGGCATGAAAGGGAATTAGCTACTAGCTCTGCATAGATTGGGGTAAATTACCCCATTTACTTTTTAAACAAAGCCAGCTGCTTCAATTTGCACAACAAAAACAAAGCAAAACAAAACCAAAAGCAAAAACACACAAATACAAAGCCCAACTGAAAAACACTCTGACAAAAAAGATTTTAAAATATATATCTTGCTTTCTACTCTTTTACCAACAGGAAGGGAAATAAAGCAAGGGAGGACAAAGTCTCTATGTGGGTTCTGCTCTGAAGGTTTTATAGTACTAAGCATTTAGGCTTTTTTCCCCCTCTTGTCTTTTGGGAATGCTACAGAATGGTTTAATCATTTGGCTTTGGTATCTGACTGCCTTGGGCAGCAGTAGCTTTTCTTATCGTTATGTCTCACTGTGTGTCACCTTTTCCAGACAGCTATAGGATTAGGATAAGAAAAATTGGTTCTTTATGCTGCAGATCTAACAAAGCCACAGACTTCTTGTAGCCCACCAAATGAATGCCTAGCATTTAAAATCAACCTGGATTAGATGAAACAGTTGATTATAAATTCTAGGCACTCATTTGAGAAGCTATGGAAAAATTTGCATATCTACGGATTGTGCAGGTTGTATAGGGGGAAATATTTTGATGGTACACATGAGCTCTGAAAACCTCCTGGTAAACAAATATATGCAAGTGTCTCTGCTGAATGAAAACACCTTCATGTTCAGGCATCCATATGGCAAGTGATGCTCAAAGATCTGAATGTGAACAACAGACTCTTAGATCTGTGCTTGCACTGCCCAAAACAGCAGCACTCAGAAATGAATAAAAATACAGGATAAGGCAAGGAATGCTGTGTTGGTTTGTGTGCTCACAAAGATAGTGAAACCAAGGTCTCCAGGGACAGGGTGCTAAGGAACCTGAAGCAATTTGCTGTTCTTTAGTTACATATTGAATTAAATTAGAACACTGCTATCACACAAACACCAATAGCCAAGACATCCCAGATGAGATGAGAGAAGCGTTAAAGCAAAGATTGATGCCTCTACACTGAACTTATTTGTTTTCCAGCTGATGGACTACAATGCCTTCTTGGTGGTGGTCATGGTATAATAGCCTAATATTGCTCTGATCCAAATGTAGCTGTGATTGGCTTGTGAGGACTGCTCTGACAGTCACCTGGTAGATAGATGTATCCCAGGTGAAATTTACTGCTCAGTTGAAGCTGCTATTCAGCAGACTGAGCAGCCAAGTGTATCATTTCACTTGCACAAAGAAAACCAAACAGTTGATATTTTTATCCATTTTAAAGACCATAGATCACATTTTAAACTGCATGGGTCAAGTAGGGAGTTAATTTATTCTGCAGTGAAAATCAATTGATTATTGAAATATAGACCAAATGATTTGTGAAGTAAACAGGAATTGTAGCATAATAATACTGGTTCATATGGGCCAGAAATTAGTAAGTGCAGAAGTCTCAGCATTAACACAGGGCAGGGGGCTAGCCTGCAGTGTGGCTAAGCCTGTCCACACCTTTAGGGCCACCAAAGTTCCACAGGCAATTGAACTTGTGCCTGTGGTGAAGAAATAGGATTTAAGATAAGGAGCCTACCTAGCACTGTACATAACGCAGACAG
>NW_005842227.1:191167-195312 GCF_000455745.1 Alligator sinensis
GGGAAAGAGAAGGAAGAGGAGTGGAGCCCCAGAAACTTATCGTGTGTGCATCCCCCAAACCCCTTGTCTGAGCAGGAGAGTGGAGGGCTGCATCAGCAAACAGACTGAATTAATCAACCTGTGGAGGACTCCATTGCATTCCTTCTCCTGATTACCTGCCTATCTATCCAGAGAAGAGGCAGCCATGGTGAGTTGGCCCTTGATGCACAATATAAAATTATTCCAAGAACCAAGGGGCTTCCAGTACAATGGTTAGCAAAGTTCTTCCTCCTGTAGACAATGTTTAAAATGATGGAACATCGCTCACATTTCATTTTGTCACCTATTTGAGAAACTGGGTCTTTGCCACCTTTGCGATGTATCAGGGTTCAAACAGGAATGCTACAGCACCAAGGAACCTTCCCTACAAAGAAAACGCTACCAGTGCATGTGTGGAAAGAAATATCATTAACCTTTAAGGATTCTAGAAAGAAGAATAGTCCAAAAACCTACAGCCAAAGTACCTCTCCTGACACACACCCCCTGGCATAAGTCAGGGTGATCTTTCTACTGTCTGTTCTGTGTGACAGACAATAATTTGGCTGACATGGAGAAGAATGGCTTTCATGGTATATATCCTTACTATGCCCAGCAGTGAAAGAACCTCCCTCCTCCCCTTTCCTTCCCTCCCAAAAACCTGGATGAAAAAAAAAATTACTTGAACTGGCCTTAGTAACTGAGTGGCAGTTTCTTCAGTTCACTGGAGGAAAGAGAAGGTGTCCATAGCCAGCAGCTAGAGACCCCATATGTAGACCTGCAGCATTATTTTTGCTTTCATTCAGCAGAGGGAGAAACTACTATTACCATATTTCCTCATCTATAACATGCACTCCAGTTTCCATCAGCTGAATTTTGGAGGAGTGGGGCATATTGTATACAAGAAAATACAGTAAAACCTGGAAAAGTGCTTCAGAAATAAAGCCAAAAAGCCTTTAGCTGCAGATTTATGTAACACCTATATTGCTTCAAATATTCTGGGGAAAACGCAGCTTATAAAGAGAGATGATTCTCGGAAAGGCTGTGTCCTATGCATCATTCAAGGGAGTTAAGTGGACAAGTTATATCTGACAGTTTATGAGCCTTGTTAATATAATGCAATATCTGGGACTGTGCCAGCCAGGATGATCCAGGGATGGCAAAATTAGACCTCAGCCTGTCAAAAGACATCAGAGACCCATTTAATACTAAATGTTTCAGCTGAGCCAGTCTCTTCTCCTGCTATCCACTAAATCAGTGATATTCAACCTGAAGCTCTTAAGCTGCATGTGGCTCTCAGCAACACTGCATGTAGCTCTTTTGTTGGGTTTGAGTGAGAGGCTGTTCATCATGCTGATGTAGCAGCTGCCCTCGAGGGAAAGCATGAGTGACTGGACCACAAGGAAGGCACTAGCCTTTATTTGTGGTGTTAGCAGACTAAAGTAAGTGAGCCCTATACAAGGTCCAGTGGTAAAGGCACAGCACTGACATTTAGAAGATTTGCACTCTGTTCCCAGTATTGCCACAGACTTCCTGCATGATCTTTGGCAGCACATTCAGGGCCAGACTGTGGTGACTGGCTCCTTTATAAGGGCACAGGAGAAGGGCGTGAAGGAAGCTTCATTGCCTTTGTCTACCAGGACAGCAGAACTGTTTCAGTCCAGCCTTTATGTGGGCACTACATTATACAGAGATGGCAGAGGAAGGAGGAAAGACCATACATGTGTTTCACTGCACTCTGGCAAAAAAACACATGCTGCAACCATACCTTGCTGGCATATTTGCTGTACTATTCCTTTGCCCCCTGAAGAGCTTGCATCTTTTCAATGTACAATGCTCCCAGGAGCTCTTGCTACGGGAATATAGAACCACACTGTTCTATACTGTAGGCTGCTATATAATGCTACAATTTTATTGCTTATTTTTCTTTACCTCATTTCTAACCTGTGTAAAATGGAGATAATACCTATCTTGCCAGGCTGTTATGAGATTTCATTTATTAGAGAAAGACAACTACTTTTGGATTTTTGCTGGAAAGTGCTATAATAATTTCTTCTATCATAATATTACATTTTTTGCTTGTAATCAATTACTTTTGAGTACTATATGAACAGTAATAATTTATTAGTGCTTTGTATTATAAAGTAACTCTGTTTTGTGCATTTTTCCATATGACTCATTCTTTTACTGTTCTCTAACTCTGTTCAGTGCCAACAAAGCTTTTCAATAGATAAAAGTTTAGCACCATTAACTTGAACACCCAACATGGATCTTTGAAGAATGAAGGACAGGGTTATAACCTATTGATGGTTAAGGGAAAAATGTTTCTTACACATTTTGATGCCATGCATCAACATTTCAATGCCAAATTTGAAAAGTGTGACCTTATTTTGTCTGGTTCTGCTGCCTTGGCAGACTAAAAGGAAGAGAGGATAATTTGATTGGCGAGACGTAAGAAAATGCAATATGACACCATGCAATGAAGTCCAAGTCACATAGTCATCTTTGAAGACAGATGAGCTGTGCAGCTGCATGATAACATTAACCATTGAGCAAAGCCAAGGCACAGCACAACTCATGGGATTTCCTTTTTGGCTTTTTATGTTTCTATGGAAAGTGTGTGAAAAAATCTATTAATATCCTTAAATTAGCCAGAGAAAAGTGACAAGAGTATAATAGTTTGGGGAACCATCGATTTTGATGGAATTAATTCTCTCAGAAAGAAAGAAACACAATTGCTCCATTGTTTCAGGTCAGCCTTGATTACATTTACCATCTTGGGGATGTTTTATTTTGAAAAACTCTCTGAAGGTTTAATTGAGACCCAGAAAGCCAGATATTTAGTTCTATTAAGATCCACTTATAGTTGTATCTATTAGGAAGAAGTGGAAAAGAAAATTACCTGACAGCTGGTTGGAAAAAACTGGAATGGCACTTGGGTGAATAAAAAGAGTTCTGCCAAAGGGCACAAAGAGCACTGCCAAAGCAATGGGAAAGAGGCCATATGCATGGATGCCCAGATATTTTGGAGAGGAATACAAGATAGAGGGATAAGATCAGAGTGATTCAATATGATGCTCTGGGTCTTTCATGAATACTCCAAGTGAAATCATACTGTCTGATTTTGGCATCAGAAGTACACTGTTGTTTAAAAAGCCTGTAATTAATATTTATTAAGTACATGTTTATTAAACCTTAGGAAGCACCTTTTAATTATCAGATGGTATATAATTAACATGTACAAAGAATGGCAACTTGACTTCTTTTTATAGAAACAAATTATCAGGCCTCTCTATTTTATCTAACTTGTGTGTGGCAGGAGGTTGGATGTTGATTAGTCACCTTGAATGACTGTGCGATTATTGTGCCAACAATGAGCGAGTCAGTAACATTCCCTGGATATAATTATCCTCATTTCCCGTATTATCATATATTAAAGGATCAACAAACGGAGTACCAAGCTGTGCTCATGTCCTGGGGTAATACCATCCTTGCCCTTCTTCACCCCATTCTATTAGTCATTCTCACAGTTGAGTCATATCTGGACTATAGCTTGCTCTATGGGGATGGAATCAAGCTTTTCCATGTGCTTTGTGAAGGGCTGAGTTTGCTATAAAATAGAATGCAATAAAATTAATCCACCCTCCTCAACAACAATACTCTGATTTCTAAAATTCCCCATAAAGTTTCAGACATCTTGGACAGGACCGGTATAGTTTCCTTTTCCCAATATGATAATTGTAGATTATCCTTTCCTTTCCTTGACAAAACACAGAATTGTTATGATACCTTCATCCTTTCATTACTTCTCCCCTGAATTCTTTTATTTTACACATCAGTTGCAAGGGGTGTGTTATTAGCTATGCAAGCAATTCTAGCTCCATCTCATCTATATGAATTTAAGCAGAATAAACTAACATTGATTAGGAAAACCACTTGTATTATCTATACATATCTATACAAAACAAAAATCCAAATGGACAGTATTGTGGATCTCAGGCACAAAAATCCTGAATTTTGAAAGTATGGCACCATATATCTCCTGCAGTCATTTAGTATTAAACAGAGTCTGAAATAAACAAAAGCACCAGGAATAAAGGAATACCAATTTAAATTTTCCAAATCATATA
>NW_005842227.1:195322-200032 GCF_000455745.1 Alligator sinensis
CAAACCTTTCTGATGCACAGGTAGGGAAGAAAATCTCTGATAACCAAAACTGACAACCTCATCCTGAGAAAAGCATTGCTTTTTATGAGTATGGGCTATCTAATATCCCTTTCCAACTACTTTGTGATCTGCCTTCCTCAGTGGTAAGGATACGATAATTGAGAAATATATGCATGACCTGTCTATATGACTCACTCTTATAGGTCAGATAAGAGTGATGCTGTAGCCACGATGGTCCAGAAATTATGCAAGAAGGAAGGATTTCTTAGGGTGGTATCTTTTATTGGAACAACAATGTAATTAGGGTAAAGTTAGACAAGCTTTCAAATGCAAGACATTCTTTGTCAGCTCTCTGATCACAGGAAGCCAGGCACAGCATAATGAAAAAACAGCAGAGGAGGGGGGCTGAGAGAAATTTGTCAGATCAGATACTTGATGAAGAATGTCTTGCATTCACAAGTTTGTCTAACTTTATCACAACCATATAGTTGGTCCAATAAAAGAGATCACCCTAAGAAATCCTCTCTTATAGGTCATACATTTTTCAGGTGTACATGTGGCATAACTCCAGGGATTACAGTGGAACATCTCCAGGCTTATCCCAGCATAACAAGCAGAGCTAGGAACAACGAGTAAAATTTCTGAAAGTTAAAATGTGATTTGGGAGCCTAAGTCAATTTTCAAAAGGTGCTCAGGCACTGAAAAGCCTAATGCTCATTGATGTTAAGAAGGATTTATGATCCAAAGTCTGTAAGTATTTTTTTAAACCTGGGCTTCCACACTTTTGAAAATCTAACTTTTCATTAACAGTGGCTGTCCCACTATAATTATATAACTGTGCACTTCAGCAGACTTGAGGGCAGTGGATTTAAAGTGGTAGCTGAATATTACACCCATGAGGTAACCCAGGGAAGTCCTCATCTGAACATCATGTTTTGGATAATACTATATGATAAATTGGACAACACCCTGAAAATCTTAACTTCCAAAGGAAATGATCATCTCTTAATAGCTTTGTCCCCATTATACTTTATTACTTTCTTAAATGCCACACATTTCATTGAAAAGCTTATTGTAATTCTGAAGATATTCATTGATATATGGCTTAGTCTAAGATTTGAGATGAAATGCCTGATCTTTGTCAAGGCTGTTCTTTTCACAGATGAACTACACTTTCATAAACTGATGGATGTGGCCAGATTTCTGATCATATTTAGTGAAGCACAGAGCTAAATAATACCTTATCCTTTTGAATGTATTACAAAGTGTGCCTATTCCTGAATGCTTACAACAAAAACATACCCCCAGGGCAAGAAATTACCCAATTGAAATAATGTAAATCTATAGCATGAATGCCAAAGCACACCAGACATAAAAGATAAATTGTACAGTATAACTAGGGCTGCACTCTCATTGCAGATTTAGAGTAGGTACCAGGATAATGGCTGCTGCAGCCAGGATGTGGTGATGCTGTGCCATCACGGCTGAAACAGTTCACTATGCCTCTGAACATGAGATACAGATACAGAGAACCAGGAATGCTATAGAACAAACTTAACTTGAATAAAATATAAGCCAGTGATTCTCAACAAAGGTGCTGCTGCATAGTGTCAAAAACACTGTGACCTGTTGCAGTCTTTTTGAGGTCTCTGCAACAGAAGAATCAGTCTATTTTTTGCCCATAGTTAAGAAACACGTGAAAACTAACAGCTGGCATTTTCTGAGGGGTGCTTTGCATCTGAAAAGGTAGGGAACTACTGATAGAAACAAAGCAAATGCTGAGTTTGTAAGGCAGATTGAATTCAAGGCTACGATAAATGAAAGTTCAAGTACTTCAGAGAATGGTAAGAAACAGCAAAATTTAGGCACAAAAACCAAAAGATTCTAAAATATTCCTTCCTTCCAACAAGAACAACAACAAAGGATAATATCGAGAATATGAAGGTAAACTAGACATGTTTGAAGCCATTTAAACAAGGTAGCAGCTGTTATGTTCAAATAGTTATATACCGACAAGTTGGGAATGATACAAATGTAGCAAAAAGACTCTAACCTTAACACTAGATGAAGCAGTATTAAAGTTGGAGCAGTTTTGCTACATTTGTGTCATTCCACACATACAGATTAGAAGGTAACAGCTGCTACCCTTTGGAAACACCTTCAAAGGTATGCGTGTCTATTCTCAGAAATATCCAGCTGTAGAAACTTTCCCTTGTGAGGTTTTCTCCAAATTCTTTCACCACAGAAAGGTAAAAAAAAAGTCTGACAGGTTTTTCCTGCTGCAGTGATCTGCCCATCCCTATGAATGAAACCTGACAGCTTGTCAAAACACATGGTAACTGTGATATTTAGTTTTTTGCACAGCTGTGTACAGTCTCTTGCATCTAATCACCCCCTGTGCCCCTTTTTGGTATTTATTTCCATTAGTCATTTTTAGTTTTATCAAATCCCCTGCCCTTTAGTAGGCGCTCTGATTTTTTTTTATATATATAATTCAGTATTACCAAATTCCCAGTGTTTACAAAATCAGCTCTCCCCAAAATCCCAATGCTCAAATTGGCTCAAAACTCAAGGCTTATTGTTTTTTTTGTGTGAAAATGTCACGACTACAGGGGCTGTGAGTTTAAATCTGAGAGTTGATAATACTGTATTTACAGCTGGATTCATCTTGTTACTTTTGTAACAGGGCACTTCTATTGACTTCAGTGGAACTCAATTGGTCAAATACTGGAAGAACAAAAGGCTTCAATTAGCCCCTTTGATTCTTTTTCTTTTAGCTGCTCATCCTGTTTGTTTTGTTTTTCAGATTTGCTTCTAATTTTTTGACCCCTTTGGCTGTTCCTGTACAGTCCTCTATATGGCTGACCTTCAATTATATAAGTAGTCATTTAACTTCAGGTTCTGTCCATAATACACATTTGAAAATGAAAAAAAAAAAGTCTCAGCATATAAGCAGTATGAAAAGCTAAACTGACAGAAGGCACATCCTAGTTAGGATTTTCATTGCACTGAATACAATTTTGTAGTAAAGAGATAAACTTATGAAGGTTTGTCTGTGCTCACATATTATAATAGCTGATCTATAATCACAGTGCTACAGTTTGGAAAAGGTGTAACCTTATCATAGCAATAGACAGTACTCTAGAATAGCATAAAAAGCCAGTCTCTCTAAAGAGGGATTTTTTTTTTTTAATGTAGTCAAGACCTTTTCTTTACCCTGACCAAAAATGGAGCAACTCTGCCACTGTAACCTCAGGAAAATCTTTGATAAGAGTCTTTCAGGTTCTTTAACTGTGAACAGAATAGAAATGTTGCAGGGAATTTTATCTGGGTGCAGCCTGATTTAGTGCAGAGGAGGTTCTTCATAAACAGCTAGTGGATCAAGCCCTCAAAGGCTTGTTGCTGCTTGTTGCAGTATAAAAAATGCATTTTAAAAAGAAGGTTTGTTAATGGCTTTTCAGGTACTTGAGCAGGACCCTTAGGTATGAGATGATACAGGATTTGGCCTTGTGTGCTCAGATGTTATCATGAAGATCTTGCATTTTTTGCACCCAAGTACTTGATTTCATGCAGACATCTGTTTTTGTTAGGGCTGTCAAATGATCAAAAAAGTAATCATAATTAATCATAAGATTAAAAAAAATAGTTGCAATTAATCACAATTTTCATTGCACAATTAAACAATAATAGAATCCCAATTTATTATAAATATTTTTGGATGTCCACACACACTTACAAACCCTAGACAGTCCCTGAGACCTGGCCCTCTAACCCCTTTGCCCCACCATACACTTACCTGCATCCAGTTGCTGAGTCTGCCCCCTGGCTGGTGTGTTTGTGTGTGTGTGTGTGTGTGTGTGTGCGCGCGCCCTTGCCTGGCTGGTGTGTGTGTGTGTGCATGTGTGTGTGCCTGGGGCTGGGCAGCAGCAAGGGGGGAGGTACTGCTTTTCTCCCAGCACACAGGCAAGAACACAGCAGTGAGTGGAGAGGAGCTGCTTTTCCCCCATCACCAGCAGTGATTAACGTGTGTTAAAAAAATTAATGCAAATTCAAATTAATGTGTGAATCATGGATGTTAATCATGATTAATTGACAGCCTTAGTTTTTGTGCATTTACATGTATTTGATAGGCATGCACAAATCAGATGCCCATGTTTGAGTTGGATCCTGTGGCTCAGAAGATACTAATTTAGTAGATGATTAAAAACCCTTGGGTAGGAAACAGACCTTTTCAGGTGTTCAATTTATAGTAGCTAAATTGGGTGCGGGTCCTGGATATGACCATAAACTGCATCTGACTGGAGGGCTTGGTGGCAATGTGGTGGGACTACCTGTGGTGGGATAGATCCTATGAAATACCACAATGTTGCAACCTTCAGAGTAAGGCAAGTATAGGGCACCATAGACCCTACCCCCCACTGCCTTGGGGGTACTCCTTGGCTGGAGAAATGCTGAGGGACATCACCTTCACTGAGGTATTAGGCAGTCAGCAGCATCTCTAATCTGTTGCTTTCTGGCAGAAGCTAACAACCATCATGCAATGTTCCCTCTAAGGAGTAGTAGTCAATGAACGCACCGCTTCAGTCTGGGAGCGCACCGCTTCAGTCCCACCTCCTCCTTTCGGTGCGGCGTGGGACACTTACCAAAGGTAAGCTCCTCACTCTTCACCCAGGGCAGGCAGCGGGGTCTGGGGGGCTGGGGCAGGCTCTG
>NW_005842227.1:200086-207183 GCF_000455745.1 Alligator sinensis
GCGGAGACCATGGAGCAGTCCCCCGGAGCTGGCAGAGCCTCACTCAGGGCAGGCAGCGGCTCCTCCCCAAGGTGAGGCAAGGTGGGGACGGGGGCTGGGGCTGGGGGCTGGTGTGGGCTCCGCTGGCTCCGGGGAAGTGCTCCACTCCCAAACCCTGATGCCACATGCCTCCTCGCTCCCTGAGGCGATGCAGGGGGAGCGGAGTGGAGCCCGTGGCAGGCCCCCACCTCCACCTCACCTCAGGGAGGAGCTTACCTGCAGTAATTGTCCCACGCCACAGCCCAGCTCCTCTCCTGGCGGGTGCACGGCCTTAAAAGTTGGTGCGTGACCAGACTTTTACTTGTGTGTGGCTTCAAACGAGTGCACCTTAGAGGGAATCTTGCCATCAAGACACTGAATGTTTGGACTCGGTCTGGCCTTTGGACTCTGTCCCAGTGATCTAAAGTGGGGATGGTAGGTCTAGGTCAGTCTCTACTCCTCCATACTCTTGCCTAGGCATACGTGCTGCAGGTCTTGGTGTAATGGTTGTATGGACCTCTTGCGTGTATACCATGATCCAGACAGAGGATTGATGGTTGCCAAGAACTGGGTGATGAGTAACTACTTTTTCTTACATCCACTGTGTCAGACAGGTTTCATCATAAATTGCACTCCATTGGTTTCTGTCCTATTCTGCATAGTGTATTTCTTCCATGACAGCCTGATTTTTTTAATCCAGATTTTCTTCTTCCTGTTTAATCTCCACAAAATGCTACACTGCTTCTTTTCCATGGTGGAAGTATCTATTCCCAGATCTGCTATGGGATCTTTGCAAGCTCTGTCCTGACTGCATATCCTTTGTTATAACAACAAGAGATGTTGACTCTGCACCAAATACCTTCCTGACCTTTTTATGCCAGACAAAGTTATCCCAAAGTATTGCAACAATCTTTTGAAATTGCAAATGATAAAACAAGTTCAAATCCAAGTCATCTTTCTGTTCAGTTTGACAAGGTTCTTTCTGTTCAGTTTGACAATCTTTTATTAGACGAACTAAATAGTAGGCAAAATTGTTCTTTGCAAGCTTTTGGGCACAAACACCCTCTTTTCAGTGTGCGCGTGTCTGTACTATTCAACAGGGGGACAATGTCTACTGTTTGTGTATCTTTGTGTTCATTCTCAGACTGATATTACCAGATCAAGAAAACTTACCAAGCCTACTTAGCTTTGTGCTTGCTTTTGCTATCCTTGTAGTTCCCTCACATAAACACTCCCTGTTGCTTCTAATGGTGCTTTCTAGGGGCATTTTGACCTCTTTCAGCTCTGTATTACATTTATTTCCTGCATCCTGACTTTCATTGCCTTTGTCTTCTTTCTAGTAAATGCTGCCCCTTCTTCTTTGCTCTCTGCCATGTTCTGTAGGTCATATTTCCTGCTTGGAAATGTGCAATATCAATTACAAAATTCAGGTCTTATAGATTCTGTTGTCATCCCTATTGTTTTCCTGTACTTCTTCAATCAACTACATTTGTCGTTATCTAGTCCAGGACAGCTCCAAAAAGCATACACTATTGACACACTTCTCTTATAATCTTTAACCAGTCCAAATATTAACCATTAACCTTAACACAATATTCATTTTGCTTGTAATAACTTGGAAAATGATGTTCCTGTATTTCCTAGCAAAATCATAACTTGTCAATATTTTCCAGGTACATGGCTGGCTTGGCGAGTTGAATGCCTTTTCAAATCAATGTGTGAGTATATACTAATATACAGATAGTGGGCACTGTGTTTAATATGGGATTAGGGAAATAACAGTGTAAATACCAAGCTCTTTTATAAAGACAAATATCTTCCTTGGTCCTACTGTCTTTGTTACCCAGGGGATGATGGTAATAAAAATTAAACCTTTGTTGCCTTAGCATGTACTGTGCCCAGCACTGTTCTAGATAGGAGCTTCAGTGATTTCTCCCTCCTTAACTGTGAAGGTGAATGATGACTGTTCCAATTTCCCTTTTTCCCTCATGAAAGTAAACGCAGCAACAGGACAACTGTAGGTATTCCAAAAACCTTTGCATTTTAATTTTGATCATTTTACAGTCAAATAGAAACCCTTAGAGGTATCATTTGGGAACAGCTAGAGAGATCATTTGCAGTGGGGTTGTTTTGATTTCTCTCAAATGTACTACTATATTTGATGCAACCTGCCTATTTTAACAATGAATAATCCATTTATTTAATTCATTTTTTGTTCATTATAATAATCTTATGGTATCTTTCATTCCATGTGAGTCCTGGGAAACAATAGCACAGTACTATGATAACAATGAGGTTCCTTAAATGACTAACACAATAATCAAGGGAACAAAGATGAACTGTAGAGTTTTTCTATGCCCCAAGTCATACACAAAATAAAAGTGAGTAAGAACTTCAGGACTTGCACTCATTAGGAGCAATCTTGATCTCTTGGTATCTTGAATGTAAACAAAGGATATATGTTGATATAAATGCAAGTGTTAAGAAATTTGGACCATATTTATAGGGGCGGGAGCTTCTTCCTAGGAAACAGTGATTCTGAAATGATGTGGATTCATGGTGATAATAAGTTGAACATAAGCTCCCAGTGCAATGTTGGCCAAAAGGATTAATATGATCTTTGGATGTATAAAAGGGAAATGTTGAGTCTGAGTAGGGAAGTTGTATTGCATCTATATTTGGGACTGCTGTGGATGCTATTGTGTCAGTTTTCTTGTCCACACTTCAAGAGGGATATTGGAAATTCAGAAACAAAGAAGAATGGGTAAAGAAACTGGAATGTATGCCTTCTTGTGAAGGACTCAAGGAGCACAGTCAGCTTAGCTTAACAAAGAGATGTCTAATCAGTGATTGGGTCACTGCCCATAAGTGCCTACATTGGGAACAAAGCTTTGATACTGGAGGGCTCTTCAGTTTATCAGACAAAATACAGTAAGATGCAATGGCTGGTAGTTGAAGTCAGGCAAACGAAGATGAGAATTAAAGTGTAAATGATGACTTA
This sequence comes from Alligator sinensis, assembly GCF_000455745.1. Classification (NCBI taxonomy): domain Eukaryota; kingdom Metazoa; phylum Chordata; order Crocodylia; family Alligatoridae; genus Alligator; species Alligator sinensis. The sequence goes on from NW_005842227.1 coordinate 203,106, forward strand.
CCAGGGAACATGGTAGACTGGAACATTTAAAACGAGGATGATACATTTTCTAAAGCATATGCTGGAAGTCACATGAGAACTGATCCAGGTGAGTCCATAGCACAGGTCATGCAGGAGGTCAGACTATATAATCATAATGGTCTCTTCTGGCTTTTATCACTCTGAATCTATTCTCATAAGATGGATACAATATTGATAAATCACACTTTCAGCATGTATCAATATTTGTCTGAGAAATGAGACTATCACATGTGAAAAATGAGGCACTTTCCTTTAATGAGGAACAGTTTATGAACCTATGGCTGTAAAATTATGGCAGTTAAAGCCCCTGATTCACTCACATTTCAGCTGAGCACCATATTCCCTATGCCAGGCTAAACAGTGATTTTTTTTTGCCTCGGAGTGTAAATTACTTTCATTCTGCAGCGAATGTTAGCTCAGTGCAAATTGCACTTCTGCTGTTATAACTGCTTCACCTAATGCATAGCTTATACTGATGTCTATATTACTGCTGAGTTTTACCCAGAGGCTTCTGGGTGAGTTGTACCAATGTATACCAGAATTTGGTCCTCAATTTGAAAGCAAGAAAAAACAAGAGAGGCCACTTGGAATTCAAAACTTCTTTTCAAAAGACATTTGATATGAACACAAATAAAGAGAGAAAAAAGGAAGACACAAACAAGAATTGAAAAAAATAATCCTAGAATGTTCCCTTTGTAATAAAATGCAAAATAATTGAGGGAATTCAAGAGAGGAAAAAAGACCGAAGGAACATTTCTCCCTTTCCTCCTGCCTGACTTTTCCTTCTGTTTATCAATTTTAGTGGAAGTCATACATATTAGATGACTACAATAGAAAGAGCTGGGCTTTGATATAATGTACATAGAGGAAAAGCTTCCAGAATGAGAACTTTAACGCTCTGTGAGTGTGTCTACATAAGACATTTACTACACAGTTGACTAATTAGCTGAGCGGCAAACATCTCATGTCTACACATGCACAACTATTAGGCTGCAGTAAACTAGTTTACTCAATAGCAGGACAGTATTTGTAGATACTTGTAGAAATACTTGTGAAAAACTCCACAGCAGTGCACATGTAGTCACTGCCTGGACTAGCTGGGGCATGAGGGTGCTTCAGTGTGGGGGCTACCTGTTGGCTAGCCCTGCACTGAAGCTGCCTTGTGCTCCAGGCAGTCCCTCTGCAGCCTGTGGAGCTGAGGTGGGCAGCCCTGGTCTGGCTGACCCTGGGGCCCACTGCTAACTGGAGCTCGTCTGACCCAGCTCCATGTGCTGCACATGAATAAACTCTGGAGCTGATTGTTCCGGAGTCAATTGCTCTCAGGTGCATATTCAAACAGTGTGTCTAGGAGCAAAAATCTCTGAAGCAATAAGCCCTGGAGTTTATTCATGTGCATTAATTGTGCATGTAGATGCATCGTGTGGGAAGCTACTTGAGACAAATACAGCTCAGAGCATCATGTAACTATCTAGTGAGGTATTTCTTTTAGAAACTGAAGAGGCAAAAGGTCTGAAGGCTGAGGATGCACTTGGCTTGTACAGGGGTGGAGAATTTGCTTACTATCAAGTATATGCATGAAGCACATGTTACAAGAATAGTAAATTGTGAGGGTAGGAAATTGTATAAAGAACTCAATTATGGGTCTTAGGAACTAGAGCCATACTGAGGAGGTGGAGAAGCTGCCTGCCTCAACAGCAATGTCTGCAAACATTATGTCTCTGTAAGGTAAATTATATTCAAAGCAGCTGTATAAGGATTGAGCAATGGAAAAGACAGCATGAGAATGCAGCCGCTTAAGATCTCTCAACCCACAGAATGGGAGATGTATAGAGATCATGAGGTATTCCCAGAGGGCCCATTGATGTAAGTTTTTACTCATCTGGGATGCTACTTACTTTGCATGGGTAAACCCCCTGAAATTAATGAACTACTAAACATAAATACAACACAGTGGGTGCATCTACACGTGCTATTAGTGTGAATGAATAAACTGTGCCACAGTTCATGCTGGAATTTACTGCTCCCGGGTGCCACGTTTGAATATGGACCCAGGACCGCAGCATGTTGAGCTGGGTTGGAGCAGCCCCGCTTGGCAAGGGGCCTGGGGGTCAGCCTGCAGCTTGGGGCTTCTGTGAGCTGGCTCAATATACTGTGGAGGGGCTGGCTGGGACATGATGGTGCTATAGTGTGGGGCTAACTGGCAGGCAGCTCCAGCACTGAAGCACCCTCATGCTGTAGCTAGCACCATCAGCATCTACACGTGCATTACTGCAGAGTAAATAACTTTGCCGTAGGAACTTCTGTTTAGTAATTAGTTTACTCTATCCTAATAGCACCACACACATAGATGGTAGATCTAATTAGGCAGCTCTGCAGCAAATGTCTTGTGTAGACACACCCAGTGACGTTGTAAGCAGAGGTAGCATTTCTCCTCAGAGAAATCTTTTTTCTGGGATCCTACAGACATACCAGTCCATTAGCCTGCTTTAAGTATCTTTGAAATATGTGAGCTAAAATGCAGTAACACCTTCTCCTGGGAAAATGATATGTACCTCTGTAAGTTAATCACAGCTCATTCAAGTTAGTTGCCAGTCATTCCAGGGACAAGCCGGTAAAACTGCATGATCTCCCTGTCCACCTACTGGCAAAGGAGCAGCCATATAGCTTGGAAGGGCCATGTGTGTAAGGACCTTCTTACATGGTATTTTTTGGCAGCTCCTGGAGCTCTTAACCCCTGGACTGTCCGCACATTAACACTGTAAAGTGACCTAAAGCACTCGTTATGCAGCTCAAAGTTATGCCACTCCAGGGCAGATTATTTCTGATCTTCACTACCCAGATAATTTCCATTAAGGTGTGGCCACTCCTCCCTCACAGATGTGCCACTCAAGATGAAGTCCTTCAGCATCCCAGGAAGCAGTGGACTCTTCCCTGGCCACCCAGGGGGAACTGGAAGAAGCTGCCCCCTGCCTCTGCCTGCTTATAGGCATTGCTGTCCCCTACAAAGAGGAGCCAAATTCAACACTGCGGCTTGCTCCTTACCTCTCCTGCTAGGCAAAGAGCTCTAGCCCTGTGGCTCCAGCAGCACACTGCTCCATGCATCCAATCCACACACAGCATGGCAAGAACTGGTGGTGGCTGCTGCATAGTGGGGGTAGCCTGCTGCTGGTGAAGGCACTGATCCAGGTAGGATGGCTGTGGGTGGATCCAGGCTGTGAGCATAGGGCTATGCCACTACTTGTATGGATGGAGGAGCTGACTGTGGGTGGACTCTGCTCCAAGCTGTGGACTGAAGTCAACTTGTTGGGTCCCTGGTGTGCCTTTGCCAGCCCCACTGCCTCTGCAAAGCTCCCTTCTCCCTCCTTCTTTCTCTCCCTCTGCACTGGAGTGGGAGCAGCCACCTGCCAATGAACTAGACACCAACTTGGGATCTGGACTGTGGGAACAGCCATTCTCAAGGGGAGCTGGGGGCAGCTCAGCTGTCCTGTCAGGCCTGGGAGCACTGGGCCTCCCCAGTGCAGCCAGTGCCAAGCCTCAGCCCCAAAGAAATGGTTCCAAAGGTGAGGTGCTATTTCAGTTTCATGGATTTACTTTGGTTTTTACCATAGTAAATGGGCTCCCATCTCTTTTTGAAGAGATGGGAGCCCAGGAAGGGTGGCTGTACCTTAAGGAAATGATCCTTCGGGCACAGAGGGAGACGATCCCGATGCGAGGAAAAAGAGGGAAAGGGGCCAGGAGGCTTCCTTGGCTGACCAGAGAAATCCAGGGCAGCCTGCGGACTAAAAGGGGAGCATATAAAAAGTGGAAATGGGGCGAGATTACCAAAGAGAAGCATACCTCCTCTGCTCGCACTTGTAGGGAGGCAGTTAGATGGGCCAAAGCTACCATGGAGCTGAGGATGGCATCCCAAGTAAAGGATAACAAAAAATTTTTTTTAGATATATAGGGAGTAAAAGGAAGGCCCAGGGTGGAATAGGACCCCTACTAAATGGGCAGAAGCAATTGGTGACGGACAGGGGGGACAAGGCTGAACTCCTCAATGAGTTCTTTGCCTTAG
>NW_005842227.1:208315-212974 GCF_000455745.1 Alligator sinensis
CCGCAAGAGAAGGTTGAGAGGCGACCTTGTGGCTGCCTATAAGTTCATCACGGGGGCACAGAAGGGAATTGGTGAGGTTTTATTCGCCAAGGCGCCCCCAGGGGTTACAAGAAATAATGGCCACAAGCTAGCAGAGAGCAGATTTAGACTAGACATTAGGAAGAACTTCTTCACAGTTAGAGTGGCCAAGGTCTGGAATGGGCTCTCAAGGGAGGTGGTGCTCTCCCCTACCCCGGGGGTCTTCAAGAGGAGGTTGGATAGGCATCTGGCTGGGGTCATCTGAACCCAGAACTCTTTCCTGTCTATGCCGGGGGTCAGACTCGATGATCTATTGAGGTCCCTTCCAACCCTAGCATCTATGAATCTATGAATCTATAATCAGCTCCTACCCATCCTGCAGCAAGCACAGCCTTAGCCCACGGGAGTTAGGCATTTGTTTTCTGAGCCTCAGCCTTAGAAGCATAGAGAATCATGAAGAGGTAGGGCTGGAAGGGACCTCCCTGCTCACCAGGCCACTAGGCCAGTGTTTCTCAACCTTTTCCAGCCCAAGGCATACTTACATTAATAAAAATGTTCTGTGGCACACCTGTTAAGGCATTCCCTATCCTCATACCTATTGTAGCTCATTGCCATGGCAAAATTCCGTGGCATACCTGTTCATTTCTGATGGCACACTTTTGTGCCGTGGCACACTGGTTGGGAAACACTGCTCTAGGCCAGGTACAGACATTACACTTTTACTGGTGGAAGTGATAAGGAACTGATCCATACCCATAACATAAGTTCAGCACAAATAGACTGGTTTAAAAATGGCAGAACTCAGTCTAAGATTTGCACCCCACTTCCTAAAAGGTGAATGTGTGTTCTGTTTGCTACTGATTTAAGCTACGCTGCTTACAGAAAACTGCATAACTTACACTGATTTTGCCTCAGGCATTTTGAATGTCTGTACCTAGCCCTAATTGCAAGTCATGGCTATGAAGATGAGGGACAGTCATAAAAAATGTCTAGATTTAAGGGGTAGGAATAGAAATTATACATAAACCAGTATGAGTGATTGGAAACCAGTTCAAACCTGTTAAAAAACAGAAGTTCACTGCATATAAACCACTTTCAAAATGGCTGATACTAGTTTAAGATAAGCCTGTATGGATGTAGTATCAGACTTAACTGATTTAGGTTAAATTGGTTTATTGAGCTTCTTTCCCAGATCCCCTTCAGATTCAAGTTAACTCAAATTCTCCAGCATCTCAGGATGCTTTGTACCTCCCCTGCAAACCCCAACTCACAGGGTGGGTGGGCTAGCAAAGCTGTCTGCTCCAGCTGAGCAGGGAGGTATGCTCTAGTGCCCCCCTGGCTTCTGGCCTGGGCCATTGCAGGCATGTAGCTGCATTTCTAAAATCAAAAGTGAATGTCTGTTCACTTGCTTATCAGTTCAATCTACACAGTTTAGACTAACCTGCAAAGATTGAATCAATTCAGCTTTGGCTTTTTGATTGCCTGAACTTAGCCATGGTGTGACTGCTACAAACTCCAATCTAGTACTAAGGTAATCAATATTTGTGTAGCTCACAGCATAAAGTGTAACAAGGCCCTAAAAGGCTGTGCTACTCCTTTTTTGTCATGGGTTTTGACTTGGATCAATCAAGGCTACCTCAAATGAAGTGTCTGTTTATAGCCGGAGAATAACAGCTGCACAACCGGGCCCAGAGCCAGGCAAATGTCACAACTGAGTTTGGATTAATGTCTCATTACTAGTATTAAAAGCCTACCTAGGGTCTTTGGAAAGTTTTATACAAATGAATTTCCATAGTTAATAGTCACCAACCTGTGAATTGTTTGATCCTTGTGTGAAGGGCCTTTATGAAGGGACTATCTCTGTCAAAACCATTGCTTTCTGCATCCTTCCTTTGTTGTTACACAGATATCCATACAGTATATTATAGTTCAGGAAGCAAACTGGCCAGAAGCATTTGACATATTCTTGCTCTTTTTAAACATCTCTGCCTCATGAGCTGGGTTTTGGTGCATGCAATAGATAATGGTCATACTCCTCTCACTTGCTGTTACCATACCCATGTTTCCTACAGTCTATGAGTACCTATACATGTGCTGTAATGTGTTCTGATTAGATTAATTGAGCCCGCTGAAATGTTCTTATTAGAACACACTAGCGTGCCGACTATCTCATGAATTCCACATTCCGCATTTCAAAATGGCAGCAGGATGAACTTTAGTTAAAGCACCCCTGCAGCCACTTTGACATGTGGGATCCTGAATACATGAAACATTGTGGTGTTTTAATTAGAGTGGCTCCCAAGAGCCGGTCTAATTAAAATGTGCCTGCCCTCCTCCCCAGAGCAGAGCACCCTCTGATTCCTTCAGTTCCATATTTTCATCCTAAGAATAATCATGAAAAAGATCATTGAGTATCAAAACCACTTATAAATTTCATATATTACATGTTATTGCCTTTGGCAGGCTCTGTCTTAACTCACTCTCAAACACCTTGAAGTTTAATGGTATGCCAACAAAAATAATATCATCTAGGCTTTATATCAAGGTTCAGCTTGCATGAGTTACGTAAAACCAAGTCTGAATGAAGGGTTCCGTTACAACACTGGATTAAAAAAAAAAGAATTAATTCAGTTCTCTTCAGCATGGCCATTGATTTCATTAGGACCAAAATGCAACAGGCATCACAAATCAACAACAGTACAGTATACTACATACATGTCTCCAAATAAACACATGCCTTGTTTTTGGAACCCAAAATGTAGAAGAGAAGATTTTTGAGTCATTGCTGATAATGTGACATAGTGTAAGTCCTCCTGGGAACACAGAGTGTGGAGGAAGTTGTGAGATCCCAGGAGGCAGTCTGGGTGAGGCATCAGGAACATACCAGGTGTGCCACACTAGGAAGTTCACGCTGCCTCACCCAGGTTGTCTCCTGGGATGCTGCCACACTTCCTGGACACTCTGTGTTCCCTGGTGAATTTACTCTCTGGGTGCATCTACATGTGCTGCTATGTTGCTGCAGCAACGCATTATGTCGATGTAGCATCTGCAGGCAAAAACCATGATGCCACCGCTACATTGCCATAGCAACACATTCCCTCAGTATAGCATGTTGCTAAGGTTAAGGTTGCAGCTAAAAATAACCATGCACTGCCAGAATGGCACAGTATGGGCTGTTACTGCTGTTAGACTTAATGCCAGTGTAGTAACAACAGTGTCATAGGGGCATGTATAGATGCACCCTCTGCCATGCAAAGTTAGGCGCCAGACCCTTGCAAGGGCAGTAGCAAAATTGTTATTTCTTCACTGTAGACAGATCTTTATAGAAGTTCCTATAAATAAAATGTTTCCTTACCACAAGCCTCATCAAGATACCACCAGAAGTTCACTTGCTGCTTCAGGCACAAGCTGCCACACACAGGCAATAGATATAGCTGTGAGAAGGCTAACACAGGAGAAGGTTAATACCTCTTACACTTGCTAAGCCAGACACAAATTGCAGCCATCTTGTCATGCACAGTGTCTCCATGTTTGCTTCTTTTCCAGAGAAGAAAAATCAGTTTCCCCACTTAAGACACTCACACCATTGCGGGGAGAAAAATGCATATAGTATGTGAGTAAATACAGTACCTAGATTTTGCTGGCAACTTTGCTTTTCCAAGTGAAAGCCCAACCAGTATGCAAGTGAAGACTGTTCAGGTTTGCCACAAAATTATCATCATTAGTTATGAAAAAACACATATAGTGGGAATACCAGCAACTCACAACTCAAGCATTTCTTTAGAAGGCCAAGGAATAAAAGAGTTGAGTCAATTCACATGAATTAGCAAAAAGAAATGATGGGAAGAACTTATGAAGTAGCAGCTACAGTCACCTGCTTAAATTTGGACATTGAAAATCTACAGCTTAAGGACCAAACTATGGATCCAACAAAGGCAAAGACTGACATTTAAATGCCTTTGAAAGCAAATAGCTTAGGAAAATAATAGGTATGACGTGGAATGAATTTATAACAAGAGCAGAGATTCATTAGAGAGTTCAACAACCCCTTGCCTGAAATGAATTCTGACAAGAAGATAACAGTTTTGGGGTCACATGTTAACAATTAAAAATTCAGTTGCTAACATGGTGGGCATGCTACGTGGTAGATGGAAGAGGGGCTACCAAAGAAATCTCCCATCAAACATTATTCATAGAAGGAAACCTTGTGGGTCTGAACAATATGAAGGACATGCAAGAAGCAGCCTTGGGTACAGAGATGGGGGAACCCTCTTTTTATTTGAAGTGACATCTTATGGTGTGGGAAGGATTCAAATTTATTTATAAGGATTTAATGCAGCATAGGTCTTTCTGTCTATCTAATCTACATTTGCCCTGACTTGAAAGATCTATAACAATTTATAGGCTGTCCTTGTGCGTTACGTAAACGTTTGCATCTTAGGGTATAGACAGATGTTACAATTGTATTGAGAGCAAAGGATACTGATATATGCTGTGATGTCTGCCTGCTTCATTCAATATCAAAGTTAGGGTAGTTTAGCTTCTATTGCTACAGCTCCTATTGCTACAACAGCATGCAGCTGTGACAGTTAGAGCATAGCAGCTTATGTGTGCTCCCAAGTACCATCCCCTCTTTCCCCT
>NW_005842227.1:213005-218020 GCF_000455745.1 Alligator sinensis
TTAAAACATATCCATACCAGGAAAACTGCAGCAGGTGTTTAGTCAATAACCACCAAGCCAAGTTCATGTCAAGTCCAAGGGCTAGTTAAATAACACAGAGCTGGGGGAAAGGAGGAAGTAAATAAGGAGTATCAACATTTTACAAATGTCGAAACAGGAATTCAGTGATGTCCAAACCTTCTCAAACCTTAGCAAGCAACTCAGAGACAGAAAAATTATTTGAACTAGAGATGAATCCTAAGTCTTGGGGTTTCTGGTTTTCAGGAAATACAGGCAACCCCCACTTAACACTGTTTCACTTAGCACTATTTCACTATAGCGATCATTTAAAATTGATATCTGATTTCATTTAGCACTCAGCGAGTTTTATGATAACACTTGTGGTCACCATCTTGGGTCATTAAAAACATTTGCGGTCACCATCTTGGGTCATCAAATACTTTTGGTTTTGCTTAATGCTCATTTTGCTTAACGCTTGGTTTTTCAGAAACCAATTAAGAGCGCTAGGCGGGGGTTGCCTGTATTGAGATTTCAAAATTTTGTTTCACTCAGGTTTACAAAGACACTGATAATATTAAAAAAAAACTGCTGTGAAACTGAAATTCTGGGGGGGAAAAAAATCAGTTGAAAATAATAATACACGGTGTTCTCAAAACAAAGAGCTCTCTGGTACTCTGTCAGCAAAGCAATAAAATTGACATGGTTCCTGTCAATTTTACTCCTACCCACCACTAAATGGCATGAAACTGTCAGTAGAAAAGACTGGTGAAACCAATATTTTGCTTCTGACACTTTAGCATTTCCCAATAACATTATATCTTTTGGTAAATTCTTGACAAGCTCTAATGAGAACTTGGACTGGTCAAAAAGTTTTCCATCCATACTGTTCTGGCTGAAAATTGATGCTACAACTAAATGTGTATGTGTGTGCACGCGCACGTGTGTGTGAAGTATGGCCCCAGCTCTGGAATGAGATTCACGGGCAGAAGCCCGCCGTGCCCCCATGAGCCGCGGGATTCCTGGGGACTCCCAACAGGACTGACTCTGAGGTCAGACCCAGAGAGTGGTAGTTGATGGAACCAAATCAACATTGCACTCAGTGACCAGTGCTGTCCCCCAAGGCTCCGTTCTCTGAACTCTGGTGTCAGAAGCAGACTGGCCAAGTTCACTGATGACACCAAACTTGGGGGAAGAGTATCCACACTTGAGGATAGACTGGCGCAGGCTCGGGGGTGACTTGGTGGCAGCCTATAAGTACATAAGGGGTGTGCATGTGGATCTGGGGGAACACCTGTTCACCAGAGCACCCCAAGGGATGACAAGGTCCAATGGTCACAAACTCCTGCAAGACCATTTTAGGCTGGACACAAAGAAAAACTTCTTTACTTTTCGAACCCCCAAGGCCTGGAATAGACTCCCCCCCAGAGGTGGTGAAAGCACCTACTCTGGCCACTTTTAAGAAACATTTGGATGCTTATCTTGCTGGGATACTTTGACCCCAGCTGGCTTCCTACCCCTTGGACAGGGAGCTGGACCTGATGATCTTACAAAGTCCCTTTCAGCCCTAATGTCTATGAAATCTATGAAGTACAGTTTGCTTTCTATGGAAAATTATGACTTTTTGTTGAAAAAAAGAAACAACTTCAGCCTCTCCAAATTTTCTGGGTTTCAGCTAAAAACTGAAAAGAAAATTGGCCCAAACTTGTCATGTTTTCATGGCAGTACACTTCCCTAACTTGGACCCTGAATGAAGCAGGATTAAAGTCGGAGCTGTTTTGCAGCACTTGTATCACTACTGAATCATACAGCTATAATGGTGGCATCATAACAGATTGTATCAGTATCCTGTAATATGAATGCAATTGTTACGTCTCTCTATAACCTACATGAACAGTGAATAATTCTCTGCACACCCCTTCCCCTATTTACATATCAGAGAAATTACAGCAGGCATCAAAGGAACTCTTAGCTTAAGCCAAGGAAACTGGTAAATGATACAGAGAGAGAGAGGGCACATTATGACAGATGAACTAATCCTAAATCATGTCTCAGTTTTTCTGTGAGAATCCTAAACAGTTGAAGCCAGATGATCCTTTCTGCCTGAGGTCACACACACAGGGGAGAATAAGGAACCAGCCAGTGGTTATCCCCTTGTTGATAACTGTCCAAGCTTGTGCACTCAATTTCATGGAGTATGTGATTACTGGAAACCACACATGCAGACTGTGGCATCTTGGTGGACTTTGCTTCAAGATTAACCCTGTTTTTCTAATCCAGATTTACCTGCCTACTGAATATGAGCATGCAGGTTTTGTCAGTGTTGTTGTATCCCATTCATGTCTGTGTGAAGGGAACTCTCCTACATACACTCTCAAGACAACAAAGGGGGGTGGGGAACCATTCAAGTTGCACCTTCACATCAATCAAGAAGACAATAATGTGGACACATCAGCAAATAGAGACTGCTATTAACCACTTTTTAAATAGTGAAGTGAAATACCTGTCATTTAGCAAGACTGATCCTATGACTAGAAATTATGAGAGATTCCAATCCTGAGTCAGACACCAAGTTAAAGTAAAAGCTCAAGTGCAGGTGAAGTTTCTCTACCAGCAAAATTAAAACTCAGTATAATCTGGTGCCTAGGCTTGAGCTTACTCCACTAGACCTTTTGGAGAAAAAGCTCCTATAAAAGAATTTGGAACATGTTTGGAAGATGTTCATGGAGTAGTAATGTAATTTTACTACATAGTTAAGGGGCATCCAACTGTAGCCAAAACATTTTCATATTAAGGGTTTTTTTTTCTTTTTTTAAATCAAGAATTACAACGCTCCGCTTAACATAAAAGGTCAAGTTTCAGCCTGAGCCTAGTAGCCCACAGAATACCACAACTAAGGGCACAGAAATTTCTGTAGCCAAGAGCACCCAAAACAGTGATGTCCAGCATCATGTCCAGACACTTGTGACTCTTTACCCTGATAAACCAGGAAACCCTTTATAGTTTTGGGGTGTCTATAGATGTACTCATTCATGTTCTAATTAGAACAAATCAGATTGATTGAGTCTGCCCCACATTCTACTGAGAACACTCCAACATCACCTCATTGTCATGTGTATTAAGCCCTTGCACATTTCAAAGTGGCCGTGGGGGCACTTTATCTAAACCTTGTTGAGCAAGCTTTACACAAAGCATCCTATGGGCATTTTGAAACATGCAGGGGCTTAATACATGTGGCGGTGAGATGTTTTAATTAGAATAGCTGTCTGGGAACTGCTTTAATTAAAACACCCCACCCCCACCCCTGAGCATGTGTATAGGCAGCCTTGGTGACTGAGGGTGTCCTTTGACATGTGTCCAGAGCAGGACTCACATAGCAAGCTGCTCCAAAACAACAGATTCTATTCAGGTAACGTTCTCAGCTTTATCTCTTTAATCTCTAAAGTTTGCAAGGACCCAGCAAAAACCAGGCCCTTTCTCTGTCTTGTCAGAAACACTGATCTTTGGTCTCATAGTAATCACTCTTCCTTCGTTTTGGAGTCTGATGATCTTTCCAGATGAGTCTTTTATCTCACAGATGTCTCTTCTTCACTCATACACTTATTTTTAAACCCACTCTGCTGCTGCTCCGTACTGAAATGAAAGCATTTCAGAAACATTTGACTACTTCTTAAAACACCCACACAGTAGTCTGCGCACATGAATTTTTCTCTTTGCCTTCTGCTGAAGCATTGTTAGCTTTTCTGGCTGTCTTACATGTTTTGGCTTTTCCCTTTTTTTTTGCTAAGCTCTTCTTTGATAAGGTTCAGCAGGGGAAATCCATACCTCGCAGGACCCAATCAGGTTTTTACATCAATTAGGCTAGATGACAGAAGGCTTAACACATTTCTTAATTATGGCTGCAAATACATTTTTGGAAGAAACCCCAAACACAGGGGAACCCCCCCACCCCTCTTTTCTAATAAAATAATTTAGAAAAAGGCTTTAAGGTAAAATTCTGAGAAAAGTTCGCTGATGAGCAGTTTTTTCATTATGGCTGAAGCTACAGTGGGCCAGGAAGTCTAAACTGCAGTAATACTCAACACATACCTTTCCATTATTGAAAAATGGAAAAAGAATGAAAGGATAGAGAAGGCTATATGGCATTAAAGACCAGTATAATGGGAACAATATTGCCAGCTAGTACTTGAAAACTTTTAGTACCGTAGCCACTGAAACAAGCATCTGCTACTGTGACAATTCTTTCCTTTAAGTATGCTTCAATGTAAACATGTCCCAAAGATTATTGATTTTAGCATAGGTTTAATTCTTTTTTTGCTGCTTTGAGAGAGAGTCTAAAGACTGGGTAACGGATCAGAACTAAAACATGCTCGATTTTGGTCAGTTATTACACTGGAAACTCGAATATGATTTATACTTGGTTCATATGAGCTGTATTAATCACTTTAAAACAGGGCTTTACAAGCATGTGCCAACAGATCCCTGGATAACACAAGCAGCAATGTACATTGTAATACAATATTGTGCAGTGAAATATAATTCTGTCTTCTGTTTCAGGGCAAGCCTGTTATGTTATCAGAAACAATAGGCCACTTCTGATTTTTGGCTTGCTGTTCTACTTTCTCTGTATGCCTCTCTGACTGATTCCCTGTGCATTGTGTTCTCACAAATACTGCAGGAAGGCAGCAGGAGAAGCCAATTCAATTTTCTTCAGAGTAACCCATGGTCATACAAATATTTTGAGAAGAGGAATTCCTTGAGGGAGGTCTTTAACCTCAGTCTTTGCTACTGAGTTTGAACATCTGGCCACCCTACTTGATAAACTTGCTAGCAGTACTGGTGTGGGGAGTTTTAATGTATAAGCTTCATAAAGAACAAACAACAGTTTAGTGAGTAAAGCCCTTGGGGAATCAATGTTTAAAGCAATACAGAGCAGCTATGTACATAAATCCATTGGACATATTTTCCACTTAAAACCCACATTCTATTGCTTAACATAGCCCTACCATAGCAGGAAT
>NW_005842227.1:218060-231540 GCF_000455745.1 Alligator sinensis
AGGAATGAGTGTCAACTGCAGTAACACCTTAAAATAAATGGACTATGTTCCATCTGTAAGGATGTATATGTGTGAACACAAAGAATGGAGGTGACAGAAGAAGCTGTTTTCTTTCTAGATCCAAACTTCAAACACAGGGAAAAATGAAGGATCTCACAACTGTTAACCCTAAAATGATGGAGGCTAGATCAGGCCTGAGGGCAGTCTTAGAATAAGTTTCTGTGTGATGTCTAGGGAAGGGGATGCTTTGCTCTGTCAAATCTGGTGAAGCCAAACACATTCTTGTACAAACTGAGGGCCCCCATTTGCTACAATTGGGCTTTAGGTCAAGCCTAATACTCCATTTTGTTTTTCACCTAGCTTCTCTTCCTTTTCTGCACCCAGTTCCTCAGCATTATAAACAACATTTTTTTAGACCTCCACTGTTTCATATGACATTCATGGCATATGACTATGTTATAGAGCATATCTCGGTTTTTGACCAAATGCTTTGTACATGTTTTCTTCCTTTTTCTGTGTGAATATATATGTACAGAACCATTTTTTTCTGATCCAGGTCACCATTCCTCCAATCTTTTACATTCCAAGTCTTTCCTAAAATGCATTTTCCAAAAGACAAACAAATTTCTTCTCTCAGTCTGGTTTCAGCACCAAAATTAAAATTTCCCTTGCCTTGGGATTCAGATTTCTCCAGAACTCTTCTGGAGTTAGGTGCCTAAGCATATCTGTCAGAATTTGAGAAGTCACTCCTTTATTCTAAAAGTTGTGAGTGGTGCCATTAGCTTCTTGTATATACTAATTCTGAGGTTAGAGCATTCACCCCTGGTGTTCAGTTCTCTCCTCTGAAGGGTTCAAACCTACATATTTAGTCTCCTAGGAGGATGTCCTAACTATCTGGCTATGGGTTATTCTAAGGCTAAGATACTCTCAATCCCTCTTGTTGAAACTTCTACTCTGCATAAGAGAATTAAAGATTCACTGGGCCAGAAATCATGATCCTCTAGTGTGGTGGTGAGGGCTCTTATCCTAGAGGAGAAGGACAGTATTCTGGGCCTTGGTACTTTCTAAAGAAAGCTGCTGACACCTGGTTTAGGGATCTCACTAGAGCTTTGGTATCAGATAGGTGCTGAGTTACTCAACACTGATAAGACTAGAGATGCTTTTGGGTATGTAAAGAAGCTGAACTTCAGATACCTAGGGATATCTTTGGACAACTATAAGGTTAGTTAATGGCTCAGAAGGTGTTTTGAGCATTGCAATTTTGGACCTATGGGGCTTTTATACATGTTCTCTGAGGTAGGGGCACTTTAATTAGAGTGCCTCCAAGAGCTGCTCTAATTAAAGCACCTGGACCATCTTGTGTGTCAGCACCCCTTGCTGAAAAGTGGTGGTGGGGGTGCGGTCAATGAGCTTTAGTTAAAGCACCCCCACTGCCATTTTTCAGCTTGGGATGCTGATACACAAGAAGCTAGAGTCTGCCATGCTCATATGTGTTGAGAGAAAATATTATTTGGGGGGGCTGACCTCACCCCTCCCTCCTGAACAGCTGTAGCGGGTCCAGTGCATGCTGCAGTTGTATACAGCAGACAACTGTGCGGTGAGGGCACTGGGCATGGCACTGCAGTGACAGGGCGTGGTGGTAGTGTGACTGGAGCTGTGTTTGGGGGAGGGGGTGGGGCTAAGGCCCAATAGCCCTGGCCTTTGGCTGCTTATGGCCACGCTCCAGCAGACTCGATTAATTGAGTCTGCTTTGATGCACAGTAATTACAGTGTATCAGAACATCCTTGCTGCACATGTGTAGGTGCCCAAAGTTTGTAAGTCCCTTTGCAGATCTTGCACTCAACCTACAGCTGGTTCCATAGATGCAGTAGTAATAGTAAGAACAAAAATTGTACAGGCTCAAGTTGTCTCTTCACGGGGCACAACAATTATTTTAGTGTTTGCAGAATAGCTCCCTATTGCAAATTGTCTAATCACTTGATTCAATTATTGTTATAATTTGTAAGAGTATCTGGGTGGCACCTATAAATTATTCTAGCAAGAAACAGAAAACAGAATCAGTTGTTTTAGAATCTTTACAGACTAAATGAAATATTGCATCTCTTCAATATGTTGTCCTCTAGCACAGAAATACACACAACACTAGTTAAATAACAATCTGAAATCCTGGATTTGTTTCTAAACCTGATATACATTCCAGTGTTGCAACACTGATGAATCTGTACTGTTAGGGAATATTCACAGCATGCTGCATTAGACAAATGCACTACTTTCTTTCTGCTACAGTATTAGAGATTTTGGTGATAATTAAATCTTGAACAAGCCTAGAATCATTCAGATATGCTTCACCAGTTGTGAATTGGTTGGGGCTTAAATCAATACTCTGGCCCTTGGCATTTTTTGTATGTGTTGAAAACCTAGTTAATTGTGAGAGAGATGTCCTTTACTGTGAAGTGGATTTAAAGGCTTACTGTAGCCTTGAATGATATTAGACATAATTGAACTTTACTATCTTATAGATGCCTCCTAGAAAACATTTCAACTTTATGCTTTTAAATAGATCACATTTATAGGCAGTTCAGAGATTAAAGACACAGCATGAGACAGGCTGTCAGTCTGAGCATTCCACTGTACTTACAAATGTATTCCTCTGTAATGTCTGTAAACCTGGGGAAAAGATCAAGGATTCTCTGAAATGATTTCAGGTAGTTCAGTGCTAAAATGATCCTATGACCCTCCAGAAATGGGTGATATTGTTGTTCATATTAGTGCTGGTAAAAATGCAAGTCATGGTGAGATGAATGTGGCCAACATTTTTCAGCCACATGTTTGATCCACTGAAGAATGCAAGATATTTGGATTGATTGAAACTATTCAGTTTTGTTTCAGTCACTGAGTGGTTTCAGCTGGTGGGGAGAGGGGAGAAGGAAGAAAAAAAAGCCCTAAAATGTTAATTCCAAAGTTTACTAAAAAGGTGTTTGGATTTTTTGTTTGAAATTCAATAATGGCTGATAGTGAAAATGAAACTATTTTTTGGTGTTTAATTTCAGTCAGCAAAGTGAAAAATGTTATTCACAAGCTCTAAATGTACTGTGGCAAGTACCACCCTGATCAGTGCTCTAATGGAGGTTCCTGGGGTAAGTCTGTCTTTTCTTCATAGGACAGCACACAGTACATTGCATATGCCACCAAAAAGAAGCTGAATAAATAATAACAATGACTATCAATACTGTACCTCAGTAATTACATGGCATTTATTTACTTAGGCTTGAATTGCACAAATTGTCACTTAAAGTTGGGTTGTTTCATGAAATAAAATAATGCAGATAAAGATGTTCCTCAGTTGTAGGGTCTGAAATTACAGCTGATATATTTTGTTCTACAGTTAGAAATACCACTTTGCTGAAAGTAACATTATTTTCTCTATCTTATTTCTATACCAAGGAAAAATTGTAATGTTATTCCTCTTATTAAACAAATACCCTCCACCAATTCCCAATGAGCAATAACTTTATCTTACTAAAATTATTTAAAAATATCCTCCAACTCTTTAATGCATATCAAAGGTAATATATGATCATAGTTTTTTTGGAATACCTTTCACTTTTTTCTTTTCTTTCCTCTAATTTATACTTCATTTGAACAGTGAAAAAGATGGAAATATGGACTTTGTGGTGCGTCTACATGTGCACTTTAATGCACATTAGCCTGTTTAAATGTGCATGAAAGCATCACAAAAACCCTGTGTTCTTTAGCTAATGTGCATTAAAGTAGGCTAATGCACCTTTTTCTAGTATCTCACAATGGATGTACTACATTTAATGCACATTACCTGAAGCACGTTAATGAACATGTAGATGTGTCCACTCAGTATGAAAAGATGAACCAAGTTCTCACATAGAACATTATGTACACGCATATGCAAATAGCAATATTCAGCATGGTGTTGCTGAAGACGATTTTTGATATTTAAATACACTGTTGATGCAAGCATTTTGGGGGCCAGTTTATGTCCTCTTGTCCCAAGTGTTTGTAAGGCCTGATCCTATTTTTTTTTGACTGTAAATCAGCTATCATTGGTTTAACTGATGATGTGATTATATGATTTGCTTCCTTGTTCCACAGCTGTTCACAATCTGTTGACTGGGATTATTTCTTCCTCTGCACTTCTTCTCAGTGAAGAGCTGTGATATCTTTAGGCATTTTTACTTGAAATGAGAAAAATAATAATTTTGTTGATGCGATTCATATTTAATTCTGCCTTAGAGTCTGTTCTAACTCGCAGAAGAAAACAGAACTTCATTGGGAATATTTATGGGCACCTTAATGGGAGGAACCAAAGGAAAAAGTTAATATAAAACCAAAACTGGATGGAGGTGGAAAGAGACAAGGATTTCCATTGAAAACTCTTAATGTGTGCTCAGGTAGTTCAGTAACTCATTAACTTGAAAGATGAGAGTCCTTGAAGTCTTGGCAATTTGGGATTACTTCTAATTTTATCAGGTTACTTATGGGGTGGAAAGCATTTGCTTGTTTTCTTTGTAACTTAAAAAATACATATAATACAATTTTAACATAACTGAAAGCTGTTAAAACTTATTAGCCATTAAATCACCTTCTTGAAATGTGGGCAGACACTAGCAATAGAAGAATCTCTCTTATTTCTTTTATCTTGGCTCTCATCGATCATAATGTTAAAAAACTGCTATTTTAGGAAATGAATTTATTATTCATAAAAAGTACAAATGCAAAAAGACGTGTATCCATTGGATATCATTCCACATCAGTGGAAATTTCTTCATGTTGCCCTGCCAGTGTACAACAACCTAGCTTACTGGGGCTACCTATAGAGGTCTCCACCATGTTTAATTAAAGTGGGCTGTGGTGGTGAGAAGCCCCCACAGGCGTCGGGGATGCCAGGGGCAAACCCCGACATTCCTGAAGAGGGAGAGAGAGCGCCCTGCACCCTAGGAAACTCACGGTCCGGACGGGTGGGGGTGGAGCAGGAGTCACACGAGCTGGTGTTTTGCCGGCTCTTCAAGTGGCTGCTTCCCGGGTGGGGCGGCAACCAGTTGATTGCGGCAGCTGATGCCACCACCGTAGGAAATTAAAAAACCCCACCGGAAGCCAGGGGAGGGGGAGAGGAAGCCAGCTGGGAGCACACTGGCCGGGTGGAGGCTCCGGGTGCTGGCTGTGGCAGCATTGTCAGCACTGTCCTGCAGCAGAGGAGTGGGAGCAGTGCCTGGCACCAGGCTGGGGATGGGCAATCCCCAGCCCCTTAACATTCAAATATCCAAGGGGCTTCCCTCCCATTGGAGGATGTCAGATGCCTGTGGCTCTGTCCCTTTAGACCAGGGACTGAGGCCCCAGGTT
Source organism: Alligator sinensis (assembly GCF_000455745.1). Taxonomy (NCBI): domain Eukaryota; kingdom Metazoa; phylum Chordata; order Crocodylia; family Alligatoridae; genus Alligator; species Alligator sinensis. The sequence continues at coordinate 223,435 of NW_005842227.1, forward strand.
TACCAACATCCCAGTGGCAGGGTGGATTATTGAAGTCAATGCTGGACTCCACAGTCAAGGGGCCAACGTACATCATCGGGACCAAGACCGGAATACCTGAGTGGTTGGCGAGGGGATGGGGTATAGCGGAGGCAGAGCCCCAAGGAACACCGTGGTGCACCTGTGAGTACCCCGTCCTCGGGTCTACATGGGAAGAGAACACCACTGAACTCCCTCCTTCTTTTCATTTACCAACAAGTGGCAGGAGAGTTGGGGGGCCCCGACCTTGGGAGCGGAGTGGTACTTGCAGCGCCTACTTGAGGCGTGACAGTGGTGCATTGGCCAGGAACATGGCTCCCACTGTAGCAGATCAGTGATCCTGACCTGGGCAGAGTTAACCATGCAGCTGCCAGCTGTAGCACATGCCAAACTCCTGACACAGGCCATCCAGGCTATCGGCCAACTGATAGAAATACAGCAGCTACAGGACACTCACCAGCAAGAATGTATTCAGTAGAATGCAGCCCTATTCAAGTTGCCGTGGATGACGTGGGAAGATGACCATGAAGCCTATATTGAGGTGTTTGAGAGGATGGCCTTACAGACCGGTTTGGACCGTACTCAGTGGGCCCATCAGTTGGGCGCCCTAGTGGTGGACAAGGCCCAGGCTGCATATTGGGTGCTGCCAAGGGAAGAGGCCCATAATTACAACACAGTGAAGGCAGCAATCCTATACAGGGTTGAAATTTCACCCGAGAGCCAAAGACAGGCCTTCCAAGCACAGAAGGCAAAAGATATCAAGAGGCCTCACAGCTTACTCCAGTACCTGCGAGATGCTTTGAATAAGTGGCTCCCTGCAAAACAGCTCAAGCAAGATGGGGTCATCAACCAGGTTCTGCTAGAACAATTTCTCTGGGACCTGGAGGAAGACACTCAGATATGGGTGAGATGACACCAACCGCGGAATAGCAAAGAGGCCCTTTGCCTCGCTGAGGCTTTCTCCATCTCGGAGAACAAGCATAGTCATGGGCGAGGCTTCCGTGTCCTGGCTGGGGGCATGACTCAAGAGGAGGAGAAGAGGACAGGGCCCCAAAAGGGGACCGCGAGGGGTGTCATCTGTTATCATTGTGGCCGTACCGATCACATTGTGTGGGAGTGCGGGCTGGGCTTGAGCAAGCTATGTCATGGCTTAGCACCACCTCCCATGCCCAGAGATAAACCAAGGGAAGCTGAACAGGGTGAACCCATGGATTGTAGTTTTGTTGCAACCATACAGGAAAGAGGCTGGGAATGACTGGTAGTGATGGCCTGGATTGGTGATTGGGTGGTATGAGCTACCTTGGATACGGGATGTTTACAGTCCTTACTCCACACAGACCTGGCTACGAAAGTGGGTGTGAGGGAGGCTGGACCTCTGGTGATGACCTGCATCTTGGGGGGGTAAAATGTGCTTCTGGAGTTGCTACCTCTCATTGAGAGTAATGGAGTTTCAAGGTGAGCTAAGGGTTGGCCTGGCCCCGGTGCTGGCCTGTGAAATGATCCTAGGCCAAGAGTGGGGACCAATCTATACGGTGCTAGAATCAGTAAGAGCAACTGAAGAAGGAAGGAAGCGATTATGGAGCGGTGAGGGCTGGGCAGGGGAAACATCCTCCCAGCAGAATTTGCCCATTCAGGGCAGCATAGATATGGAGCAGATGGCCAGTGCCACCTAATTTTGTCAAGCACAGCAGGAAGATTCAGAGCTGCAATGGTTGGGAACTGAGGACCCAGGGGAAGGGACGTCCAGGAGCGTCTCCTATTATGAGGTAACGGGGGGTCTGCTGTATCGGGACCAAAGGGGTCAGGAGGGTATGGCAGAGAGATGTCAGCTGATGGTTCTGGCCCCATTCCGCCATCAAATTTGGAGGCTGGCACACGACTTCCTTCTAGGGGGCCATCTAGGGCACAAGAAGACCAGAGCAAGACTGGTCCATGATTTCTTTTGGTCCTAACTTCAAGAGGATGTGGATAGATGGGGTGTAGCATGTCCAGAGTGCCAGAGAACCCAAGAGTTGAGACCTCAGAAGACCCCATTTTGACACATGCTGGTGATTGAGATACAAAGTCTCATGGGGGTTATCAATATGTGCTAGTCTTCATTGAGTATGCAACACGTTTTCTGGAAGCAGTGCTGCTTAGGTCAATTATGGCTACTCAAGTGGTGGAGGAGCTGTTAAAGTGGATTGCCCACATGGGAATCCCCTACAAAATACTCACTGACCAGGGGACTAATTTTATGTTAGGAGTAATGAAGGCACTCTGCAGCACCCTGGGCATCAACCATCTGAAGACATCTGTTTATCATCCCCAGACCAACGAGTGAGTGGAGAGACTCAATGGGACCATCAAGAGGATGCTCAGGAGATGCACACAAGATGATCCACATAGGTGGGACACAGTATTAACCCCACTATTATTTGCCCTGCAGGATGCCCCTCAAGAATCTATGCAGTTCTCATCCTTCCAGTTAGTATATGGCCACAACCCAAGGGGTCTCTTACAAATTGTTCAAGAAGAATGGGAGAGGCCAGTGGGGCCAGGGATTATGGTGGAAAGGTATTGCCAGGAATTGCAAGAGTGTATAAAAAAGGCACAGTGAATTGCTTGCCAGAATCTCCAGGCAGTGCAAGAATGGCAAAAGACTCAGTATGATCAGAGAACAAAGTCCAGGACATTCCAACTGGGAGACATGGTACTAGTATCGCTTCCAGCTTCGACAAGCAAGCACCTATCCATGTGGCAAGGCCCTTTAAAGTGACCCGGCAAGTTGGTCCAGTAGATTACGAGGTACTCAAACCTGGACACCACCAGGAATGCTAGATCTACCATGTCAACCTTCTCAAAGAGTAGAGGGCACCACAGGGCAGGATGGTGCAACACGAGGAGACGGGAAAGGAGTTAGGACCTCCTTACCTGGAGTTGGGGGAGGGAGCAACTCAGGGGGTGCAAGTTCAGCTTGGGGAAGACTTAAACACCGAGCAACGGTGGGAGCTGATGGAGATGGTAGAAGCCTTCTGGGATGTGTTCCAAGAGACCCTGGGATGGGCCTGAGGAATAGAACACGAAATCTGGACACCGCCAGGTGCTCTAGTCAGGGAATGATGGAGGCCTATATCTCATCGACTACAACAAGAAGTATGGCAAGAAACAGAGAAGATGCAGAGACAAGGGGTTATCTGGCTTTCTTGAAGCCTCTGGTGCAGTCCTATAGTACTGGTAGCCAAACCTGATGGATCACTCCACCTGTGCGTAGACTACCAGAAGTTGAATGCATTGGCGACCTTTGATGCTTTCTCCATGCACCATATCGCCCACCTTGTGGAGAAGATCGGGAAAGCAAGGTATATATCTACCATTGACTTAGCCACAGGGTATTGGCAAATCCTGATGAGACCCACTGATTGTGCCAAAACAGACCTGTTTTGCCCTGGGGCCTATTCGAGTTATTGTGAATGCCCTTTATGCTTAAGGGAGCTGCGGCAACATTTAAGAGGCTTATGGATTCCCTGCTGGTGCCGCACACAGCCTATGCTGCCGCTTACATTGACGACATAAGCATCTTTACCACAGATTGGCCACAACATCTTAATGTCCTGAGGGCCATCCTGGGGGAACTCAAAGTGGCCAGGATGACAGCCAATCCAAAAAAATGTAAACTGGCAGGAAAAGAGACCAAGTAGCTGGGGTTTGGTGTGGGCCGGGGAACTATCTGACCCCTCAAAGACAAAGTAGAAGTGATATGCTGTTTTCAGGAGCTGCACAACCGTTGTCAACTCTGGTCCTTCCTGGGGCTCATTAATTACTATCAAAGATTTATACCACACTTTGCAGAGCTTGCTGCACCCCTCACAGATGCACTCCAAGGAAAAGCATCAAGGGCTCTACAATGGATGACTGAAATGACAAAAAGCTTTGAGAATCAGAAGGAGGCCATGTGTAGGGATGTAGTAGTGCATACCCCAGACTTCTCTGCCCCTTTTATCTTACAGACTGATGCATCCAGCAGTGCATTGGGGGTGGTCCTGCTACAATAGTGGGGGGAAGACGAGCACCCGGTTGCGTTTGCAAGCCGCAAGCTTAATCTAACAGAAGCCAGGTATACCACAATAGAAAAGGAGTGCCTAGACATATGCTGGGTGGTGGAATATTTCAAATACTATTTGATGGGCCGGGAGTTCCTGGTGGTAACGGATCATGCCCCGCTTCAGTGGCTAAGCAAAACCCATATAGGGAACAACTGCATAACCTGCTAGGCACTGGCTCTTCAACTTTTTAAGTTCACAGTGGTACGTCATCCTGGAAAAGATAACCTCGTGGCGGATTTCCTCCCCAGATACATCAGTCTGGAGGAGCCAGCTGAGGAGGCGCGCCAAGCACACCAGAAGCAACATCAGGCAACATGGGATACAAGGCAAGATACCAAGATACCACAAGGTGGCTTAAGGGGGAGGTCTGTGGTGGCAAGAAGCCCCCACAGGTGCTGGTGACAATGGGAGCAAACCATGACATTCCCAGAGAGGGACAGAGAGAGCCCTGCACCATGGGAAACTCACCATCCAGATGGGCGGGGGCAGAGCAGGAGTAGTGTGAGCGGGCATTTCACTGGCTCTTCAAGCAGCTGCTTCCTGGGTAGGGCGGCAGCTGGTTGATTGTGGCAGCTGATGCTGCTGCCACGGGAAATTTAAAAATCCCACTGGAAGCTGGCGGAAGGGGGAGAGGAAGCCAGCTGGGAGCATGCCGGCTGGGTGGAGGCTCTGGGTGCTGGCTGTGGCAGCATTGTCAGCACTGCCCCACAGCAGAAGAGTGGGGGCAGTGCCTGGCACCAGGCTGGGGATGGGCAATCCCCAGCCCCTCAACATTAAAATATTCAAAAGGCATCCCTCCTGTTGGAGGACATCAGATGCCTGTGGCTCAGCCCCTTTAGACCAGGGACAGAGGCCCCAGGTTTACCAACATCCCGGTAGCAGACTGGATTATCAAAGTCAACTCTGGACCCCACAGTGAAGGGGCCAACGTACATCATCAGGACCAAGACCAGAATACCCGAGCAGTTGGTGAGTGGATGGGGTGTAGGGGAGGCAGAGCCCCGAGGAACACCGCGGTGCACCTGTGAGTACCCCATCCTCGGGTCTACATAGGAAGAGAACACCACTGAACCTCCTCCTCCTTTTCATTTACCAACAAGTCATGGCAGGCGAGTTGGGGCGGCCCCGACTTTGGGGCAGAGTGGTACTTGCAGCGCCTACCTGAAGCATGACATGGGCCAAAAAGCTACCAGTTAGATATCATTATAGTGTTTGGAGTCATGGTCTACAAAGACTAACATAATCATTTTAGACAGTCCATTAAACAGTCACCAGATTATAATTTTTCATCAATAACTGGGCTAGATTGAATTAAGTAAAGATTTTTGTGGGTGATATCTTTTACTGGACCAATTGTATTAATGGAAGAGATATAGACAAGGTTTAGGCTAGGTACAGACATTCAAAAGGCCCAAGATGGAATAGCTCTAAATTATGCGGTTTTCTGTAAGTGGTGTAGTTTAGATTGGTAGTGAACAGAACACGTTTGCCCTTTGGCTAGGGGTTGGGGGGGAGGATGTGTGCAAATCTTACAGTGGGTTCTACCATTTTTAAACCAATCTGTGTGTGCTAAACTTTTGTTCTGTTATGGGTATATACTGGCTTTGTGTGCCAAACTTCTGTTCTCTATGGGTATAAACTGGATTATGATCACTTATACTGGTCAAAGTGTAATGTCTGTACCTGGCCTAAGAGAAGCTCCCAGCTGTAATTCAGAATGTGTTCTGCAAAGCATTCTGAGTTGCAACTTTATCTCAGACCAAAGAGAAGTTCAATGTTGGTTCCAGGGGGCAGGAGAATCTAGGGGGAGCCGAAGGTCCCAGAGAGGGGACCACAGCTAATGGGCAAAGGGAGCGGCTGAGTTTAGCTGCCTGGGATGCCATCTGCAAGGCTTGGGCTGCAGTGTAGGTGTGGAACAGAGCTGTGGATGCCCCGCTAAACCAGGGTTCAAAATGGACAGCCTCCTGCCTAATTAACACCTCAATATTAGTACATTAAGGTGTGGCAGGTGAGTGAGGTGGGTGGCTGGCCCATAGACAGGAGACAGGCTGGTGTTTGCACTGGGCATGAAAGCTTGCCCCTGACACTTTGGGGCTCCCCAGCCAGTGCTGAAGGGTGGGTGAATTGGAGCCCCCCTGACTCGGGGAGGTGGGGCTGAAAACCCCCTAGACTGAGCTCCTTCTGATCTCTTGCCCCCTTTCCATTCTGAACACAGTGACAGGCTGGGAGCTCTTGAAATACAAGTTACAGAAGATGCTGCATTTTGAAACATCTTCATCTGATACCTCATGCAATTAGTGGTCAGATTTTCACCTGATCAGCCAATTTTAAGCTGGCTGCAACCATGCACTTGTGTTTGGTTACAGTTATAAACTACACTCTGTGGCAAGATCAGGCAAAAATTGTCACTTCTGTTTGCGCCCATAATAGGCAAGCAGGTTGTTATCTGCTCCTCTGCTCCTTTGAGGTTAGGTTCTGTAGTAATGTCTACTGCAAGCAGGTTCTCTGGAAAAGCTTTCTCCCTGTCTGCTCTGGATGCCAGTGTAGGTTACACTGGTTTACAACACTTACGTATATTACACCAATAAAAATGTGTTGAACATACAGGCTTTTAGTTAGAGAAAATATACAACTTGGAAAGGTAACAAAAAAAAAAAAAAATTTTGTCTTGCATTAGCTTCTGCTAAGTTTTGAAGTAGACATATCCTGGCAGGACCATACTTGCTACACTGCTGAGTGTTCTAGGTTCATTTTAACATTCCATTGAGCCCAGTGGATACTTCCTGAATGGTGACAATACTGAAGAGTACTTGCAAAACATTATTCAATCATTTACTGAGGCTCTGCTCCCTACTGCCCTTGGAAAAACCATGCTGGTGGTAACTTCTGCAAGACAGTAAGATGTTGCTTCTGTCTTGCTAGTGAAATACTTATTTCTGCATTTTCATAAAATAAGTATGTTAAGCAGTGCCTTATTCCCTGTAAAACATATAACAGTTCATTACTTTTTTCCCAAATTTTAGTAGTAATTTGCAATACTCTGCTATTATGTCCATTATAGCCTTTAATTTATGTGTTTGTAACTAAGAAAATATTAAAAAGAATGAATGAGTATACCACACAGGCATACACAAATATAATATACACAAACTCTCTCTCTCTCTCTCTCTCTCTCTCTCTCTCTATCTATCTTCTTATATAATAAAGGGCTTAGTCCATCCATCTGTCTGTCCGTAACGCTCTTGGAGCACTCTGATTAGTTAGTGAAACAACCAATCAGAGTACGGAGCATTGCCATGACGTTGGGGACAAAGGGGTGCTCTGCTGCCTCTGGGGAGCAGGGCTGAGGGGAGGGGTGAGGCCAGTGGCACTGGAGGTGGCAGCCGTGTGGGGTGCTGGTGGAGTGGGATAGAGGGGAAGTGTGGCAAGCTTCTCCCAACCCTGCTTCTGGGAGGTGGTGGCAGCGTGGAGTGGTGGGTGCCGGTGCTCTGTCCCCGCCGCCGCCCTCCTCCCCTGTCATTGTTGACAGGCAATTCGCTAGTGTTGTATACACTATATACATATATCTACACCATATACATATATATACATATATGTGTGTGTGTGTGTGTATACCATTTAAAACAATTGCTTCTTGTTAATAAGAACCAGGCCCGAAGAAAATTTATAATAGACTCTTTCCACACTTCTGCATGTGGTCTGTTCTTTTAAGCATCATATCTGTGTCATGACCCAAAGGCATGATTTTGTGTGTGCTTTGGCACCAGAATTATCCCCGCCAAGTTGCAGAGCATTGCACGGGAGTGTTTCCTGTTGCAAAGGAAAACCCCGGTGCAGGGACGAGTTTCCTGCCTTTTCTTCAGCTTCTTTTGCAGGGTGCATTACTCATGTGGCAAGAGGAATGCATGGTGCAAAAGAGTTCCCGCCACTGGTATGTAAATTCGTTCCCCGTGATTGGCTAGTGCTAAATTATTCACACGTGGCGGCTCGCCGGTCGCGCGTT
>NW_005842227.1:231571-247020 GCF_000455745.1 Alligator sinensis
TCTTCCCGTCTTTGAGTGTGGCTTTTATAAGACGTATCTACGATTTCTATTTTGGTGGCTCGTTCACCCAGAGCATCCGGAGCTCTGCACCGTGGAACCTAGCAACCTCCACGAGACCGTCTGTGTTGTCTGTCTGTAACCGCAACTAAATCAAGTTTTCCAGCCTACACCACTGCCATCTCGGTGTAAGTAAACAATCTTTAAAACTACCGATATGCATTTGTGCCTAATTCCAGCTCGACGGCCTTCCCTCTCCGACCCGGCGTGCCCGGGCTGCTGGCCACAGCCCGCGTGCAGCGCGGAAAAGGGCTTGGGTCGCTCCCGGCCCGCACAATCTGAATACAAACTATTATTTTACTATCTTGACTTTTCTTTTTTAGATATGGAAAGTTGGAGATAAACGATATATTAAGAAGATAAATCATGCTTCAACTTTGCATTTTCCTAAAAATCTAGTTTTTGGGCACCTGTGCTTATGTTTGACCTCATGCCTCACAATGTACCACACAAAATTAAAAGTGAAAATTGATCTTCATAAATTACAGGGAGAAACCAGTTTCTTACTGGATTCAAATGGGACAATTTAAGGAATAGGGTACTACTCAAGAAGAATGATGGAGCAAAATGAGAACCAAGGAATTTTAAAACTTTTAAAAAATTAAATTTTTTTTTTAATACAAACTGCTTGAAAAAGAGCAGTGAACTACCTTAGTCAGAAATAAAAAGTCACACTAAAATGCCATCCATTGAATGTATTCACATTTTAAAAGAACAAAGCAAAAATGTTAATTTAAAATCTGTATTCTTATTTATATACGTCAACAAATAGGAAATAGGAAAACTGAATACAAATTATGAACACAAGTGATGCAATCTTATGTAATTTGAGCTTTGTACTCATAGTTTATTATTGCTCTCCCAGAATCCCCTAATGCACTTACAGTCTTGTAATTCATATTATGTACCTATCATTTAAGTCTGCCTGTAATTCATGCTGTCGTCTATTGTTGCTTATTATGTCACTATCATACCATGGGGATTTGATCAGTGGCTCTGCTTCCTTAACTCAATTAAGTAGACTTGACAAACTGTGCAATACTTTAACTTTCACAGACTTATTTTTAACTGTGACAAGATGACAGATCATTGTCTCCTGCCTGCTAACTTAGATTGGATGATACTGGTTGACAGAGGAGAGTATCATTGGTTGAAATGTGTGTATAACTGTAACTAAGAATACATCATGCTATTAAGCTCCAACAATTGCTTTACTGCTGTTATAAATGTCAACTCCAACCTACGTTAACATTTTTTTCACAGTAGGGCTCTTACTCACACTTCCTTGGACATCAAGACCTGACTCTAGCATCCTTAGGATTTTGAAATACAGAAAAAAAGCAGTCTGAGTTTCCTTTAGATTAATCTTACTAGCTTGCTATACCGATATATGGAACCTTTGCAGTGGATGGACTCAGTCTCACAGTCTGTTCTCTTAAGAGCAGTTTGATTTACTCACACTTGTAATGACTACATCTGCAGCCTTATGTTGCTTGAATAGAGGTCATATGCGGCAGTTTCTTGTATTATGCAGTAGTTATAAATACCTGTTTTTGAGAAATGACTGTGTCTTCCTGTTTCTCCCTGTATTTTGGATTTTAATTCCAAGTCAGTTCTCTGGACTTGCGCACACATTCACATTTGTATTTTTACAGTTCCTGAACAATGATACAAGAGAGTTAGGCCATGTCTTCTTTAATTAACATGGCTAGTGAGGCCTTAAGAAACTGTATATATTCATGAAACAGAAAAAGGTCCTGTCTAGCATTAGGTGGCTGTGTTTAAGAGCACCACCCTCCAACACATCATGATGCCTGTGGTGCTTCATGGATACAGGTACGCTGCTTCTGGTCAGAGAGGTAGTATGTGCAGAACAGCACAGAGTGTTTGATGGAGTTAGTCTTGGATGTGGTAAGTCTGCATTCTAGACATGACCAGAGAGGAAATCAACCCTGTATATCATGGCACAGTCATCAGATGCTGAAACTTGCAAATGGCAGCCATGGGACATACAGCTGTACAACACAGTCTTTATCAGAAGAGCTAGGTCCTCAGAGGATGCTAACTGGTGCAAGCTCTTTTGTCTTTGGACTCTAGACCATATGACCCTATGATGCTGAATTGCAAATTATTAGAACCATAGAGTGGTTTTGGTTGCTGAAATGAAGAGGAGTTACTGAAGCTCAGCTGGACAGCCAAGATTCTTCAAACAGCAGATACCAACCACCAAGAATAAATGTGAAACTGGGAAAAGCCCCTCACCACAGGGTCAGACAGCCCATTTTTCCATCCATTATTGGAAATTCCTGGTGAGTATAGAAAAAAAAAACTTTTTTGATGAAACTACCAGTTTCCTAGCTTCTGTATGCTGAAGAGTCCACAGCAGAGTTTAACTTCTGGGGCTGTTTTGCAAAGGTTTTGGTTTGAGCCTGTACTCTGTACCAGTTCACCATTTTAAAATGTAATTACAATGTAATAGGATTCCTGGACTAGGTCAGCACCCTGTGCAAATAAATAGCTTATAGTGTCCTAATGCCATCCATGCCATCACCAAGGGCAAATCATGCCTGACCAACCTGATTGCCTTCTATGATGAGATGACTGTCTCTGTGGATGCGGGGAAAGCAATGGATGTGATATACATTGACTTTTGCAAGGCTTTGATACTGTGTCCCACAACATTCTTGCAAGCAACCTAAGGAAGTACGGGTTAGATGAATGAACTGTAAGAGCGACAGAAAACTGGCTGAATCATCATGCTCAGAGGGTAGTAGTCAATAGCTCGATGTCTGGTTGGCAGTCAGTATCAAGTGGAGTGCCCCAGGGGTCGGTCCTGAGTTTGTTCAGTATTTTCATCAATGACCTGGAAGATGGGAAAAAGTACACCCTCAGCAAGTTTTCAGATCACACCATGCTGGGGGGAGTAGTAGATATGCTGAAGGGTAGGGCTAGGATTCAGAGAGACCTCGACAAAGTGGAGGACTGGACCAAAAGAAATTTCATGAGGTTCAATAAGGACAAATGCAAAGTCCTGCACTTAGGACGGAACAAACCCATGCACTGGTACAGGCTGCAGACCGACTGGCTGGGCAGCAGCTCTTCAGAAAAGGACCTGGGGGCTACAGTGGACAGTAAGCTGAATATGTGTCACCAGTGTGTCCTTGTTGTAAAGAAGTCTAATGGCACACTGGGCTGCATTAGTAGGCGCATTGCCAGCACATCAAGGAAAGTGATTATTCCCTTCTGTTCAGCACTGGTGAGGCCACATCTGGAATACTATGTTCAGTTTTGGGTACCCCACTACAGAAAGGATGTAGACAAATGGGAGAGAATTCAGCAGTGAGCAACAACAAAAATGGTTACGGGGCTGGGGCACATGACTTCTGAAGTGAGGCTGAGGGAACTGGGCTTATATAGTCTGGAGAACAGAAGATTGAAGGGGGATTTAATAAAAGCCTTCAGCTATCTGTCAGATGGTTCCGAAGAGGATGGATCTAGACTGCTCTCAGTGGTGGCAGATGACAGAACAAGGAGCAATCGTCTCAAGTTGCAGCAAGGAAACTTTAGGTTAGATATTAGGAAAAACTTTCTTACTAAGAAGGTAGTAAAACACTGGAACAGGTTACCCAGAGAGGTAGTGAAATCTCCATCCTTGGGGGTTTTTAAGACCCAACTAGACAAAGCCTTGGCTGGGATGATCTAGTTGGGGATGGTCCTGCTTTGAGCAGCGGCTTGGATTAGATGACCTCTTGAGGTCCTTTCCACCGTAATTGTCTATGATTCTATGATACGCACTCCTGGTTAGCAAGACACAGATGCTTCCAAGGAAAAAATGTTATCAGAAGTCAGAGTCTGATTTTCAGTGGCATTTGTAAATGCTCAGCACCCCTGGAATCAGTCTGTAAATATTCTGGTGGCCTCAATGCCCAGTGCACCATGATCATCTAAATCTTATAAGAAAAGCCACAATTGGCACAATGGTCAGCCTACTTATTAACTGCCACACTAGGGAGTCTAAAGACTCACTGAAATAGCTGATCATTGCTAGAAATGGTCCTGCTTACTTTGGGCAGAGGTATACCTTTCAGGTAACATGGGGAAGGCTGTTAGTGTTTAAGAAAGTTAATATTTTTAGAGATTTGTCTGTTGGCAGACCCACATGAAGAACAGTAGAGCTGGCTGAAAAATAGGAATACTTCCCGTCTCCCACGACACAACATTTCTGTGAAAAACTTCTAAGATTTTTCACTCTTCACAAATTAACAAAACTTCAGCGTGTTGCCTTCATTTTCTGCCCTTCCTTATGCTTTCTTCATCTTTTTTAATTTTGCCACAAAGAGGGAAGAAAATAGAAAAAAAAGGTAGAAAAGGAATGAAGGAAAGAAAAATAATAAACCAAGAAATAAAAAAAAATAGATTTTTCATTTTCTGGTTCCCTCCAAAAGAAGCCATTTTTATAACAATATATCTATTAAAATATTGAACCACTTCTAAAAGCAACACATGAAAAATGTTTTGAGTACGTATATATGGCTGTTTTTAACACGCATCGTTTTGCACTGCAACACAATCCAAAGGCATGATAATCTAATGCACTGTTTTTTTATAACAGACTGTCCCTTTGTAGAAAATGTATATACTGTAGTAAGCAATGTCACTGGGAGAGGGGAGAGGTGATCTAATTAATGCTAAAAGTCCCTTCCCTCCCCCTCAGTATTCCATTGCTGACTGCTTTATTTTTGATGAAGGAGAGCACAAAGGGATGCAGCTACAGGTTACCAATTTAAGCACCATTAGTTATCTGCTTCTCATCCGGCTGAAAACAGTGTGTGGATCCATATGGTTAAGAAATACTTTCATGATGAATGAATAACAATTGTCATCCAGACAACTCTCACTGGCTGCTGCAGGAGAGCAAGGAGGTAATGTAGTCTGTCACCAGCTACTGCAACCTATTAAGCAAAGCAGCAGACAGAAAGAATGGGCCATTTTTATGGCTGATGGGTGTAAATATGACATTCTTATTTCTTCACACTATGGGACATATGAGTGTTAGGGCAGCTTTGTCTCATATGCCAGCATACAGCTGCAATCAAACTATTTTAGCTACCCAAAAGTGCCACACCAATTCTGGAGTGGGGCATGACTTGGGCTTCCCTATGTCACAGTGGGCTTTGGTTGATGTTACAGCGCCTCAGGGCTGTTACTAGCTGATATAATTTACAACACCTCTGAGGCTGTTCAAATTTATACTGGGAATGTCAGACACCATAGGATTTTGTGTGTGCATAGGGTGCCTTTGTGCTCTCAACTGCATTTGAATCCTATACAAAACCCAGTTTGATATCCTTTCTCGGCTAGCAGCAGCCAGTACCCATGGGAGGATCCAGGATTTACTGAAGTGGGGTGTGACATACTGCCTCCAGACCATGGGGGGATGAAGGTAAAGTCCTGCTGGAGCCTGTGGGTCTGCATGGGGCACTGGGGAATCTGGGTAGCAAGTAGATACACAAAGGGGCAGGGGGCCTGTCTGCTGCTAATGCTACTGTTCATGGCTGACCCAAAAGTGCAGGGTGCCCCAGAGCCTCTCCTGCCCTGTTCTACTGGTAGGTTGCAGGAAGCAGCTTTGCAGGGTGCCAAGCTCTGCTGGGAACAGTGATGGTGAGCCATAGGTTCCTCCTTCCAGTGCTTTCTCCCTGCTCACCCCTACCCTGTGGGTGTCCCCTGCCAGTTGGGAGCAGGCACTGGAAGAAAGAACCTATGTGCCACCACTGCTGTCTCTGGCTAAACCAGGCTCTCTGTACAGTTGCTCCCCACAGCTTGCAGCTGAAGCAGGACAGGAATGGCTCTGAGACCCCTAATATGCCTGCGTCATCTGGAACAGTGGCAGTATCAGGCAGGTCCCTCCTTTCAGTGCCTGCTTTCAGCTGGCAGGGATAACAAAGTGGGGGAGCAGTAGGGAGCAGGTGCAGATGGAAGCAATCTGCCCGTCACTGCAGATAATAACTGCAATATTTCTGTGTATGCATGGAAAAATTGGAGGATTGCAGGCTTAACTGCATGACAGTTAGGTGGATACAAAGGTGGTTGCGGGGTAGGACCCAGAGAATTCTAATGAATGGATCTGCATCATCCTGGCGAGAGGTGGCTAATGGTGTCCCATAGGGGTTGGCACTTGGTCCAGTTCTTTTCAACAACTTTATCAATGATTGGGACATGGGGTAAAGAGCTCACTGGCCAAGTTCACGGATGACACCAAGTTATGGAGGGCATGGTTTTGCTTGAAGATAAGCTGCAGATACAGGTGGACCTAGGCAGGCTGGCAAGTTGGGTGGATCAGAACTAGATGAAGTTCAACACTGAGAAGTGTAAAGTGGCAAACAGTACTCTGGCATGCACCAACTGATGCATCTCAAGCAAAATCAAGGAAGTGATTCTTCTGCTTTACTCAGCATTGGTGAGACCAGAGCTGGAGTACCGTGTCCAGTTCTGGGTCCCGCACCTCAACAAGGACGTGGAAAAGCTTGAGTCCAAAGAAGAGCCACCTGTATGATCAGAGACTTGCAAGGCAAGCCATTCAAGGAAAGGATGAGGGACTTGGGTCTCTTTAGCCTAAAAAAGAGAAGGCTGAGAGGGGACTTGGTAGTAGCTTACTGCAACATCAGGGGAGTACATCAAGGGCTCGGTGAACAACTGTTCACCAGGGCACCCCTGGGGAAAACAAGGAATAATGGCCATAAACTCCTGGAAAACTGTTTCAGGCTTAACACTAGGAAAAAACTTCTTCACAGTCAGGGTGTCCAGACTGTAGAATAAGCTCCCTCCAGAGGTGGTGCAATAGCCTACCCTGGAAATCTTCAAGAGGAGACTAGATAGTCACCTTGCTAGGGTCACCTGACCCCAGTTGTCTTTCCTGCCTTGTGCAGGGGGGATGGACCTGATGATCTTCTGAAGCCCCTTCCAGCCCCTTACAATCTATGAACCTTACAATCTAAGATACCCGCAGTTGTGCCCGTGCCCTGTGCAGCTGCAGCCCATAGCCAGAAGCAGTCCTGTATCTGGGTCACCTGGGGCAGTGGCAGCTGCAGCAGAAGCGGCATGTGACTACACTGCCACATGCGCCTCTGCCAGTACTTGATAACTTTAAGTTACTGAAGCTTGACCATTCTGATAAAAACCTGCAACCCACCAGGCTGGCTGTGGTGTTCTCCGACATGCCACATGACCCTGCACGTTTCTCCCGATCCTCCTACCCACAATTCCACTCTTGCTGGAGGCTAATTAGGAAGTGTGTGGACTGATTGCCTTATGCAGTAGCGCTAATTAGCCCACCTTGCAAGCCCATCTTCAATGCTTCCAGTCAGAGGAGTAGCACATGTGAAGCAATGTGGCATACTTGAGGATACTGCTGCTAGGCAGGGTAAAATGAGGTCTAGCTGTAGCCTGTACATAGAAAAATGACACGCTTTTAACTCTGCAGAGAAAATTGTATGCCCTAAAATGTGAGGCTTGTTTACTCCTATTTTTAGCATAGTAGACCATATATATTGGCCAGAAAATTAACAAGTCATCTATAAACCCAGTTACAGTGTTTGCCTGTCACCTCCAGCCTTGGTGGAACACATAAGAAAGCAAACAAGGTTCTTTGGGTAAATCTGATATCTTTTATTAGATATCAGATTGGTACAAACACCTGAAAGCTTGCAAAGAAGAATTTTTCCAACTATTTTAGTTGGTTTAATGAAAGATATCAGATTTACCAAAAGAATTTTGTCTGCCTATGTCCTTGGACCAACACGACTATAACCAACACCCCTAAGAAAGCAAGGCACATTAAATTCAAACAAAAGGAAGGTACTATCCATGGCTGATTTGCCAGGTGTGAGTCCATGCTACAGTAACTATTATCAGTGTAATATGAACATCACAAAGAAGTTTGTGCTATTTCAAAGCTACAGATAAAAAATAATTGAGTTCATATGCAACAAGGATGCAAATCAAAAGCCATAACTTTAGTATGAATTGCTGAAAACAGATAGCGCTATGGAAGTAGAAGAGAGGGTGGAAGTACAATAAATCTGACAGTCCAAATCTGGAATAATGCCCAGCGTTTTGGAAGTTAAATGTCTGGTCATGCCCACTTTTAAAAGTGTAATTCATTTTTTAAAATCAGTCTGAGAAGTATATTTTAAACCTTTTAGAAAAATCTGGAAACTTACCAAATTTTGTTAATTGAAGCTCTGAGTACTGTTTCACTTGCTATGATATGTCAAGAGAATTAAATGGGTTTTTATATGGCCAGTGTTTCACTTTCTTTCAGATTGTCATTTAAAAGTATAATTATTATTATTTTAGTATTTTCACTGGGAATGAACTGGAAAAAAATATAAATAGATAAAGAAGTATGCTCTTTCCTTTCTGGTCTACAGGAAATTAATACGAGGAACACTAATTGTTCTGAAAGGCCTTGAAATAGACACTAAATAAACAGAAAGGGATTAAAATGTAATATTTTTTCTCTTCTAGATCCTCAGTGAACAAGGACCAATGAATTACAGTATTTTTCAATATTATAGCATCAAATGAATCAGGAGAAGCTTCTCTCCTTGACATGTGGCATGTTGTACGCCTTTTTATAAGGCACCTTGTGGGTGTAGTACCTGGGGGTGGGAGGAGGCAGAGCAAACATTTTCATTAACTCTTTTGGAAAAATGGTTGTCTGCAAGTGTAAGGGGCTAGATGTTATTGGACATTATGACAAAGTAGGCTGTAGCCACTGACAGCTTATGTCTTTCTGAACAAGTTAGTCTGTAAAGTGCCACCCTGAACTGCCTTCTGCCTGACTTCCCACTAATACAGCAAACTATCACTCTATATTCTGTATTGTGAAAATATATACATAGACATCTGAAATTAACGACGAGTTGGAAGCTCTTCTTTACTTTTCTTCAATTTTGTGAACAGTGCTCAAATATCACCGTGCAGTGATACCACATTAATTTTCACAGCTACTTTCACAGCCATTATATAGAGAATGCACCAGGGCTGACAGGACATCCACAATTATTATGATTTAAAGGGAATACCCAGAGAAATTAATAACACGTATGCCTCAGGAGAGGACAAATGACCAAGAATTGTTATTGTTGTTGCTTATAATGCAAATTCATTATGATTTCATCCAAAGCCCCAATGAGGGTTAAAGCCCCATTGGGATCGATGTTGTTAAACACAGATAATGTGGTAACTCCTGCCCTGACCATCTTGTGGGCTTGTGAATGAATAATATTATTCAAGCAAGTGAACATGGTGATGACTTAACATGTCTGTTCCAGATACATGTTTTGTTGTGGGTATCTGCTGTTGCTTTTAATTGGTGACAGAGGACATAGGGAGAAGGAAATGGTAGGAATGTGAAGGATAACAGCAGTAAGAAAGTATGGTATAGAAGGAAGAAGAGGATGAATAGTCTCACATCGAGGTAGCTGGGCTTTTTAGGCAGCACAGATGAGTCTTAGGAAGGGATCTAAGGGCATTAGCTATGATTATTTATAATATCTAATATTTAGGTCTGTTTTCATTAGAAAGAAATAAAGATATACCAGCAAAGGCTTCTGGTAACTATGCCCTCATGGAGTACGAGATGCTGCTCATACTGGCAAAATTGTTTTTTGGCTTAGACCACTTCTGTTAGTTCCTGGACAGAGTAAGCTATACTGACAGAAGGATTTTTTCTTGATATACCTGCATTTACACTAGGGCTTTTCTTGGCATAACTATGTCAATAAAGGATGGTAAAAAAAAAATCATATCCCTCAGTAGCTTACCTGAGGGGGGCCACTGCAGCAGCAGTCCAGGGTGCCACTTTCGGTGGGGGAGGGTGCTATGCAAAACTAGCTGCTGCTGTGGCTGGTGGCAGGCCACACCATTGGCACCAGTAGCACAGTAGCTGGCACTGCCCCATTCCAGTAAAAATGTTAAGCATAGACCCCTCCTTGTGCTGCTTATACAAACAGGCTTTGCTACAGGCAACAAAGGCAGTGCAAAGCAATGGGGCTTTCCATTCTCCACTGCACCACACTTGCTCATTCAAGGCCTGATCCAAGTCCTGCTGCAGTTAGGTTTTCTGACAAGCTGAAAGCCAAATCGCAAGGGTTTGGTTATGCAAGGTCCTAAGGGCTATGAGCTATGAGCAGCCCTATGAGCTTCTGAGTGCTTGGGACCCACTGGGTACATATAGGCATTACATTTAGATCGATCTAACCTTGGTTAGGTCGATCTAAGGCTAAGTACAGACAGTCAAAAAGCCAGAGGCTGAATCGATTCAATCTTTGCAGGTTCGTCTAAGCTGTATAGATTGAACCGAGAAGCAAATGAACACAATTCATTTCTGATTCTGGAAAAGCAGCCACATGCCTGCAGTGGCTGAGGCCAGAAGTTGGGAGGCACTACAGCACACCTCCCAGCCACTGCCAAAGGGAAGAAGGGAGCAGAGAAGCCCCCCAAGGCTTTCCTCCCCTCTCTGCTCAGGCAGGGGGCATGGTCACTCCTAAGCTGGGGGCTCGCAGGCTAAGGCAGGGGGTTTAAACCCACTCCCTGCCCCCAGACCTCAGCCAGGGTTTGTCTGGGGGGGGACAGTCCCTGCCAGGCTTGGCCCCCCTCACTATTCACTCTAGTGGAGACAGGGGTGTGGCCACACCCTGGCATGGGGCTCGCATGCTCAGGTTGGGAGGGAGGGTGTTAAACCCCCTGCCTCAGCATGCCAGCTCCAGGCCGAGACATAGCCATGGCCCCTGTTCTATGCTTGAGTGAGGGAGAAAACCTTGGCAAGGCCTACCCTCTCCCTGGCTTGAGATGGGAGTAGGGGGCGGGAGGAGGGAGGGCAGAAGTGTGGCAGGGGCTGGCTCTCCTTCCCAGCTGGGGTCTGCCAGGGAGGGGTGAAGCAGTGGGGGAGAGGACTCCCTCCCTGCCTCAGTCTGCCAACCTGGCTGGCATCTGACCACTCCCCCTGGCCCTCTGCTTGAGCACAGAGCAGGGCAGACCCTGGCTGGATCCTGGGTGGGGAGGGGGCTCAAATCCCCTCTCTTCCTCTGTTTCATTCTGCCTGCTTAGCCCTAGTGTCTGGCCAACCTCCTCCCTCCACTCCAGTGGTGAGTGGGGGAAAAGCCTGGCAGGGGCTGCTCTATCCCTGGCAGGCAGACTCAGCTATGGTCTGGAGCCTGATTTCTCAGCCAGCCAGAGCAGCTAGGGAGCAGAGGGGCAGGGCCAACCCTGCTTTCTGGAGCAGACAGCACAGCCCAGCTCAGGGCTATAAAGCATCCTGGGATGCAGGGGGGACTGTGCGTTAACTTGAACTAGGAAGGGGTCTGGGACAGAAGTTCCATAAACCAGTTTGACCTAAATCAGTTACGTCTGATACTACATCCAACCAGGTTTATCTTAAACCGATTTTGGTCATTTTTAAGTGGTTTAAGTGCACTGAACTTCTGTTACAGGTTTAAACCAGTTTCTGATCACTTAAACTGGTTTATGCATAACTTCTGTCCCTAGCCCAGATGCCTAATTATACAGGTGTGCAGAGGGCTTAAATCACCCCCAAAATGGCATACCTGAGGAGGTACACTAACTTAGATCAAGATTGGGTTAACCCAATCTAAAAAACAGTTAACATGATCTTGAGAATGCCTGTACATATTCATTGTGCAGCTCTCGGGCTGGGAAAACCCACCCACTTGCCCCAGTCGGAGGCTCAGCTATTCCCACCCTGGCCTTGACTAGGCTACTTTTAGCCCCCTGATTTCACCCAGTAAATTCCAGTGAGCTTGTTTGCTATGCTGCTTTGTAGGAGCTGGTGTGATACTGTGCAAAGAAAAAAAGTACAAACTGGATTGAGCCTAAAGCATGTAACATTTTGTTGTTGTTGAACTGAGAATTTTTAATAATAAAAATAAATTGGGCCAAACTCATTCCAGATGTAATGCTTTTGAAATCAATAGAATTAGATCAGAGGCTGACTGGGTCTTTCCATTTGAATTCAGATCTAAACCAGATTAAAACTCTTGTGGTGATACAAATTTCGTTTATTAATAAAATGTTTAGCATCTGTAAAATGCTGTAGCCTCTTTGAAAAGGTTCTAGAGACATGTTTATAACTGTACATGAGCTTTAAAATCCTTTTGTTTCATTTGTGTTTTCATGAAAGGCTAGCCTTTTAGTCTCTTCAGAGAATATATCGTATCGTATCGTATCGTATCGTATCGTATCACATCAATCTCTGCCCTTAAGGGAATGTATATATAATAGTTGTGTAACAGGGTTTTTGAATAACTAGCTAACACAAAGCCCTAGAAATCTGAATGGATCAACAATTCAAACATATCAGAGCTTCAGTCAAGCCAACTTTCCAATTTATTTATGTCATTCTAACAGAAAATGTATGCCATCCCAGTCTAATTTACTTGTGCTACTTTAGCGTAGGTTAATTTGAATGACTTTTTCACCCTAGCAAGAAAGAAAGGAAGACTGACTGGATGACAGAACACATAAACAGAGACACTAGCTTGTCAAATGCTAGATCAGGTATGATCTCCCGAATGAGCCCATGGCATCAGGGTAAAAGAGAACAGCACGTGCTATGGTGTTTTCACAGAGCTGCAGCTAAAATTTTCTTTTCTTGTCTCTTTCTGTGAAGGCATCTGACATATGGTTCTGGTGCTGCTCAATTACACATTTCTCTTCCACCTCACTTAGCATTTTTCATTTATTTGTCATTTCCCATTTTTTTAACTAGAATTACTTTATTCATCCTTTCACATAGAATTTTGTTATTAATTTTTGTCTGGGAAGAAAAAAAACATTTAGTCTATTATTGGTACGGAAAGGAAGTTTAATCAGTACAAAACCTGGGTGAGCATGATGTATAAGAGTTTTCTATTCTAATGGGCTGATTGGTGACCCATATAGCTTTTACCAAGTACTGAAAATTTACTGAAGACTATGCTATTTGATTAACTTGTAAAGCCTGAGAGCAGCTAGCAAATTCAATTATGGATTCAAATTAAGTTACTAAATTGGTCTAATTTTTAAAAGTGATGAATGAAATGCATAAAGAGAAATTAATAATAGAGGTCCAAAGAGGAACTGGTAAGGACGCAATTAATTAAGACTTGATGTACACATGCACATATTTCTTTGTCATGTGAACTTGTGTAACATGGTAGGATGATTACTTTGGTTAAAAGTTTCAAAAGCCTGCAGCAGAAATCTATATTATCATTTTGGCAGGTTTTAATTTGAGGCATATTTAAAGCTGATTTAAACCATTTGGTGTTTTGGTGGCAAATGGTATTAGAAATCTACTACATTTAATAGTAACTGTACTTGGCCTTTTTGCGGTACTATGTTAGAATACCTCAGAGTTCTTTAAAAACATAAATGGCTTTTGATAATGCTTCTGTGACCTTTGTAAGTGATATTATATTTTGCTTTGGGTAAACTTGCCCAAGATTATCCAGTAAATCAGTGGCAGAGACATGAGTAAAGCTCAAAGATGAGATCCTCACCCTGCACATTAGCCCATTTATAGTGGGTTGGGACAGTATAAAAGGGCTGTAGGAACTCAGTTGGGGAAAGATCCTCTCCATACTAGTACTGCCTGAATCAGCCTTCAAGCTATTTTTCAGGGATCCCTTTTGTGTAAGGTGCATGCAAGCAGAAGGCCTCAGACCACAATGTTTTTTTTTCTGGGTGCTAAAAGGCTCCTATAATCCTACAGTAGCCACTACAGTCCTTAGAGGAATCAATGATCAGGCTGACACAAGAACAGTTTGAAGCCATAAAAGTACTACACACCATCTCACTCCATACTGCCTTATTCTCAGTCCTTTACTTAAACCACTATGATCCCCAGGCACAAATCCTCAGAGGTTTTTAAGGACTTTAAGCCATTGAAGTAATTGGAAGTTAGGTCCAAAATACTTTTCAGCATGTAGTACTATTCCTTTTCTTGGAGAAACACTATATAAATTAGCTTCCCATAGACAGCTACTTTGGATGGATGAAATTTCTAGTTGGGATTTTCACCCACCCCTTTGTTTTAGGCCTCATCTTAGTGTTCAAGATATGGTAGGTTCTTTCATACACATACACATACACATACACATACACATACACATACACATACTCACCAGAGCTAGCCTAATCCTTCAGCTATATTTCTACATGGAGGTGCATGTACATGAATGGGGAAATCATATAGTGATATGAATAGGTTCTAATTGTTCTACCTATGATGCCCGAAGAACCATTGTTACACCCTCTGTTGTTATCTTACATAATACACCAAGGGAAAAACAACTTGGATCTTCATATTGTAGGATAAGGAAAAAAACAGCATCTGCACACCAGCTGCTTATTGGACTTCCATTTCCTGCTCCACATTCCAAACTAGCCAGCTATTAGATGATACCCTTGTGAAAGCTGATTAGCAGAACCCTACAAATAAGGGACTGTGCACTGCACAATCATGTTTTTCATCAAAATCCTGTGATGCTTTAAGAAAAATGAAAGGAGAGTTGAACATGGGTGAAATTTTCTGTTCATTGGCCCCCAGTAGACACGCAAAATAGAGGTACAAATGATTTTTTACAGGTAGCTTGCACAAGACATGCAACATGTACCTCTGCCTCCTTAATGCAACCTGGTTTCTTTTCTCCCGAAACAAAGCATTCTCACATGTTGTCTCACAGAATGCATTCTCCCTGCAGCAGGTGAAGAGAAGTACCTGCTTCTAGGCATACAAGCATACTGCTAACCCTTGGGGAGGGCCAAGAGGGATTCAAATTGCATCTTTTTCCTACAGGCACAGTGTGGGGCTTCAGTAAACATCCAATTACTTTGTCAAGATACTAGATTAGAATTTCAGAAGTAGTCGTGAGCTGAGACCTAACTGCTCACATTTCAAGTATTTGCAGAACTTGATTTCTTTGCTATTGTCTTCCAACCCCTAGTTTTAAAGGATTTGTAAAATGTAGGAAGTTTTCAGTTCCTTTCAGATGGCACCTAATTGAGGGTATGGGTCTAGGGGAAGGGAAGTATTGTGTATCCTGAAGCTGACCAGAGGGCATTTCTTTACATGGTGAACGAACAAGAGAAGAAAACAAATAAGCAGCACAAATAATTCTTGTCAAATTATGGTGAGAGAGTTGGTGTTGTACAGGGTTAAAAATCATCCTAGGCAAATATTAGAGGACTTGGAAGACAACCTTTGACTGATAAGGCTGTCATAAAATAAACAGGACAGTCAGACTACATGAATGAATGCTGTCTGCTGTCAGCAGAGTCCTTGACTCTCCCAGTTAAAAAGCAGGAGCCTCCCAATAGTCACTCAGGCA
>NW_005842227.1:247051-273842 GCF_000455745.1 Alligator sinensis
TCCATCTCTGGAAATAGCCTGTCAGGTCCCATCTGGCTTTTTGTGAAGCTGCTGGCCCCCTGAGAGTGGGTTCTCCATTCCCATCTCCTGTCTGATGTTGGAAAACCAAAGGGGAATAACCCCTGCAATCTGCTAGAAATTGGTTTTCTGCAAGTGAGGACTCTGCCTCAGGGAGCTGCAATCTACCACACTTAGATAAAAATTAGCTTTGTAAGTGCACTGCTTTCTTCTGCTGTCAGCTGGTGAAACCTCCATGTTTACTGGCATTCCTTTCCTTGGCATGGTGGATTAAAGGAACCTAAATGTAAATAAACCATTAATAAGCAAAATCTCTAATATTAACATCTCTTATTATAGCAGGTTATGGGGAGGCAGATTAAAAAGGCAAAAAACTCTCTCAGAAACTCCCTGCCACTGAAATGAAAGTAAAATTTAAGCACAAAGCAGGTTACCACTGGCATAATTAATTGCTGTTATAAATGTCAGAACCTTGAAAACAATTAACGTGTGTCCTAGTTAATATGACAGAATCATTAATCATTGGAAGTAATGCTCCAAATCGATTTATCAGTCAGGTAACTGTATCCTCGCTACCAATTTAAAACATTTATGTGGCCTTATACTTTTACACTGTGCTTTATAAACATAGATATGGGCACATCCCCTGTCCCATCATACTTGTATCTAAGTAAAACAAGACAAACATAGATACTACAGACAGCACAGGACAAATGCTCACAAGAGGGAGGATTTATGATGTCAACAAGAAAAGTGGCAGGCAACGAGGGGCTTCTGAGAAACTGAGGGAAGGGAGGCAGTTCCATAGGCAGGGACAAGATGTTAGATGTTCTGAGCCCCTGTGGGAGAAGGACATTAAGAGGAATAAGGAATGGGGAAGATCACAGGAAGATGGAGGAAAAACACAAAGAACAGACAGGCAGATGCATTCAACAGTATGTAGGGCCATGAAGCCAATGCAAGAATTCAAGAAGCAAGATGTGAGAGGAAGATGATGCTAGGGACCAGAGGGGTTGGAAGTAATAATGGCTAGACAAAGAGACACTATAGGAGGAAAGAGAGTTATAAACCCAAAATTTAGTTGTGGAGAATGGGTGGATTTTGGAGATGCTAGAAAAGAATATACAATAGGACTTAGTGACATGGAACAGATACAGTAAATAGAGGAAGAGGGAAGAAAAGCGATTGACTATATCAGAGCTGTCCAACTGGCAGTTCATAGGATATATATGGCCCATCAGTGGTTAAATTGTGGCTCACAGGGCTTCTCAGCATAGCTGCTGGAGTTGGTGTGTTGGTGTGGGACTCGGGCAAAGTAGAGGGGAGAATGATGATGCTTGCTCCTCCACCCCTTTGCCTGCCACCAAATTTGGGATCTTTGGTCAACTGTTGGTGACTAGAATCTGAAGCAGGGGAAGGGGTTAACAAGTGGTCGCAGCATTCACCCCAGGTTGTGCCAACAAGTCACTATCTTGCTATGGGGCATGGGGTCAAATGAGATGGATATTCCTGGATTATATGCAAGTTACCAGACTTTGGGGTGGAAAGTAGAGCTAAGGAAGAAACACAGAGGAGATTAAATGAATCTGTGAAACAAAAAGGAAACTAATTGAATATAATGTAAAATATACCTGGAAAACATTAATTATTCAGTAACTTTTCACAAAGGCTTATTCATTTGCACAAATAAGAGTAGCTTTAGTGATCACATGAGCTGGGATAAAACAACAAGAATAGCCAGCCCTCCAGCTGCAATACATAAACTAAGCCCATGTGATCAGTAAGACCACCAGAGTATAACATTGCTCAATTAAATGCAACGTGGGAATTGAGTTACTTTATGCTTGCTGAAAAATTCTGCATTAGACACAACCAGGATGTTGCAGTAAACAGAGCACTGGACTGTTGTGAACTATCAGTTCTTGGATTGAGATACATTGTAGTTTTACACCTGGAAAGCATGGGATACATCTGAATTGGAATACAGCCCTCAAAAAGAGACAAAAAAATAAATAAATACAAAAATAAAAAATTGCATTGTCTTTACATGCCTCTTGATTTCTAAAACACATCAACTCAAAATAATTTCTATTGGGATCTCAAAAGTTCCTTTTTTATTTTAAAGAAAAATTGTTATTGTGAGAATCAGAGGGTAAGCCAAATTAAACTTAATAAATCCATATTACATATATATTAGAATTAGAATTACTCGATTTAGTACAGGCATTCTTCTTTGGGTAGATATGATATCTTTTATTAGACCAATTGAGTAGTTGGAAAAAAAGTTTTTTGCAAGCTTTCAGACACAAGCACCCTTCTTCAGGGATAGGGAGTCTCTGCTGTTTTGAGAGCTCCACGGAGTGTCTTGATGCCTATCTTGCTGGGGTCATTTGACCCCAGCAGTCTTTCCTGCCCAAATACAGGGGGCTGGACCCCATGATCTGTAAGGTCCCTCCCTAAAACCTATGAAACTATGAATGAAAAAAGCTAAAAGTGTGACAGGATGTCAATGAGAATATAAATAGGTGGAAATTAGGAAAACAATGGATAAAGAAGGAAGGAAGCGGGGGAAACGAAGGGGAAATAGTGCCAAAGGTAAGCAAGGGATACTCTACTGTAGTTGAGTTCCCCAAGGTAGAAAAGAGGCTGACACTGTGAAAAAGTATATAGCTGAAAATTAGGAAGACAAACGGTAGAAAAGGAGGGGAGGAGCGCAAGGGGGGGAAAAAGTGTAAATGGTAAGGTCAGGAAGGTACCTGGTGAATCAGTTGTCAGGCAGGTTGTAATGAGTCATAAATCCAATGTCTGTATTGATTCCTTGATTTTTTTGTATCTGGTAGATTTATGAAGTGAAGTTTATAGGCTCATCTACGAAAGGTGTTTTGTAAGTTCCCTTTAAAGATTAGAACTGAGAGAATGGAGAGGGAGTGATTGTTTTGTGAGAAGTGGGTACCCACAGGTAATTGGATATTCTTGTTTTGATGGATTTTCAGTGTGTGTTCATTCTGGTGCGCAGCTGTTGTTTGGTTTCTCCTACATATTATTCATCAGGGCATTTGGTGTGCTGGAGGAGATATATAACATTTCCGGAGGTTCAGCTGTAAAATCCAGGAACGCTGATGGCTCTGTTGTGGGGTGTAGTAATTGTGGGAGTGGTGGAGATGTGTTGGCAGGTTTTGCATTTCTTGTGCTGTCATGGGCTGGATCCATTAGGTGTGGTTTGGGTTATAGGAAGTTTGTTTCTGGTGATGAGGTTAGTGAGGTTTGGTGCTTGTTTAAAGGCTAGGATTGGTGGTTCTGGAAAGATCTCTTTAAGAATTGGGTCATCTTCTAATATGGCTTGAAATTGTTTGAGGATTTTCTATGTAGGTTCCAGGGAAGGGTGGTATGTCATAACTAATGGTGTGCGATTAGTGGGGATTATTTTTTTTGTACTGCAGCAAATCTTTTTGTGGTATTCGGGTGGCTCTTTCAAAAGTATGATTTAGCTCTCAGTTTAGAATTGTAATATGTATCCGACGGTAACATTAATAAAGAATGAGATTTGGTTGTTTTCACAGAAAAAATTTCAATGTCCATTGGTTATTTTTACCTTTGGTCAATAGTGTTCATTACAGTTTTGTACAGAATAATTTCAGCTTTTCAGGGGGTTCTACATAGTGGTGTTCTCAGTCAGTTAATTCATCACACTGCCCTTCTTTGGAACATATTAAAGGCAGGTGAGCAGTCTGCAGGAAGAACAGTTACTGGAGGTGAGCACTGGAAATGCCTAGTCTGAGTCAATGCCTGTTGAAGTCATAGGATTGTTTCCATAGAGTTTAACATGCAATGGCTTGCTCACAAAGACTGGTGGCCAATTTCAGCCACAGTGAACTCAATGAAGCTCAGGAATTTATCTGTCCACTTTTCTATTCCATTTTGCTGTTCTCCAAAGTCTTCTCTTCTTCTCTGTAATGTGTCTAAAGATACAGACTGCCATGGAAAAGAGTTTTATCATGAAGATCAGTGGTTATGACAGCCCCTTTAAGAACAGAAGTAAGGGTGACCATATTTCCCAAGTGTCAAAATAAAGCGACCATATTTCCCAAGTGTCAAAATGGGACACTCGTGTTTCCCCCTTTTTGCTGTCTAACATGCTTAGCTGTCTTCAAGTTCTGGTCTCGGCAGAGCACTCTGGAGACTGGATGGAGTGGTTATGGAGCACCGGAGTGCAGTGTGTCCTTGTATGTGTGAAACAGTCCTGTTTTCACTGGGACATTCTCATTTTAAGTATGTGTCCTGTGCACCCTGTTGAGAAATGTGACAAAAGCATTTGACCAAACTGATGGGATGCCTGGGACAGGTGTTTAAAGCAGTCCCAGTGAAAATGGGATGTATGGTAACCTTAAACATGAACCGTAGTCAATACCGCTTCCTATTTTTCATTAGAGACACAGGCTTTCTCACCTTTCTGTCTAGGGAGCAGATTGTCTACTTCCAGAGACATAAAAATCCAGGGGGCTTTCAAAATTTTCTAAAGGAGATGACCATTAAATGCGGGACAAATGTGCTCATGGGTTGGTATACTACAACCAGTTGTCCACAGGTGTTCATCGTCTGGTGTTGTATCTGTGTGTACTCAATACCATGCATCACTAAAGTTTCTCTGATGGCTGTTTGGATCTGTAATAGTTATCATGGATGGGGAGAGACAGGGTGACAGGGGAAATACAGGGGTCAATACTGTGACTTTCTACTCATGCTGGTTTTGAACTGGTGCCCAGATATGAAAGGCTGTAAGTTTTCCTTTACCTGCCCTGAAACTAAATACATTCCTGTGACAGTTTGTCTTACCTCAAAATACTCTGGAGTTTTATTAGGAAGATAGTACATATTTCTTAGGAAGACAGCACATTAGTAACATATGTGGCTATTAAAAAAAAAAAAATTCTGACACATTGGGCTCATTAGCATATTCCTATATAAATGCTATATGCCGTTGAATGGTAACAACAAGGAGACCCCTTTTCTAGAGAAAAACAAGTACTCTAAACAAAACGTGTGACAGAGTAAATGCAGTGCAGATTGCTTGCCTATTCTTTATATGTCCCTTAATGGCACCAATTATTTAAAAATTAAGCACATAGTATCACATACTTCATGTTTATTCTATTCAGATGCAGTTTGTATCTGCAGCACTTCAGGGCAAGACATTCTTTAATATATTCTACATGTGCCTTCAGTATTTTCTCTAGGGCTGTATTTTTTTATGTTAACTCTTTTAGTGGGAATCTCAGGCATAAAAAATTAAAAAGGTCAATTTTATGATGAAACACGTGAGCCTGGATATTCTAAATGGTGCCCTAAACTATAGAAGCTAATTGCTTTTCTACTGCAAAACTCTCCTAAGTGTTCACAATGCAAACGGGTTCATATGAAAACCAGGATGCATCTTGCCTCCATTTCCAGGCCTGCTGGGACTTATTGAGATGAGTGACGCTGTAAAAAATAGAAATCACCTGGAGCCTGTTAAAATTATAATCAAGTAAAAGTACAATTATGACAGTCTTAATGCATCTGTCTCTGTGCATCCACTCTACTTCCAATCACCTGCCTTGGTCACAGGTGTATTATTATGGAGTGGAAGATGACAAAATCTTACCACACAAATAATCCAAATTGCAGTATTTCAATACCTTTCAGCTTGCTTATCACTACTGCTTTAGTGTAGTTATTTGTCAGTAAACAAAATAAATGAAGGTCATGTACAGCATGTAGTATTTCTCTAGTTCTATTGTGTGAGGAGGTTGTTGAATGACATCCAAGTGTACTTCTGTGAGCTGCAGCTTATGACAATTTTTTGTGATCTGTGTTTTAAATAAGGGGAAGAAAACAGCACACTACTGCCTGCTTAATAGCTCCCAGGAAAAGCAAAATAACGTTCAATAAATAATGCAGCATACTGTGGAAATTCTACAGTAAATACAGTAAATAGAGATTACAGTTGCAAATGATAATTTTACCAAGGCAAACTTGCATTTTCCAGTCCTTTTTTAATTTCACTCCTGCTTGCATTTGAGATTTGAATTGACCAAACTGAGGATGTGAAATAATACACAACAAAATATTATAACAACAACAATGCAAAGTTTTCACTTTTTGAAATGTTAACTAATGAATTTTCCCTATGTATTACTGGCTTAATCCTATACAGGAATGCTAAACAATTTTATTAGTCTGAAGCTTGAACTCCTTACTAAGACTGACTCAATTCTTAATTGAACAATACTGCCACTTAAATCACTGGAACCATTCCTGAGAAGTTTGAGTAGGGCAGGGGTGGGCAATTATTTTTGGGGGAGGGCCGCTTACTGAGTTTTGGAAATCCATCAAGGACCACATGACAGTCAGCCAGGAGCAGATAAATATTAATTTTCTAAATTTTTTAGGGGCCCTATGGGCCAGATAGAATGGCCTGGTGGGTTGCATCCAGCCCGCAGGCTGCATTTTGCCCACCCCTGGAGTAGGGGCAACAAGATCTGATCTTAAGATTGGTTAGCTATCATCTGCAGAGGAATATTAGACTCTGGGTAAATTCAGAAGCCCCAGAGTGATATAGGAACCCAATCCCATTTTTAAAATGCAACTTGAAGCCCAGTTTTTAATGGCAGTGAGATCCCTAAAGATGCAGATCCATGAAGCACTGAAGGAAGTTAGGTGCTAGTGCTAGTAAGAATACCAATGGCACCTATTTATATTTTTAGGCATTTAAATACCTATAAAATCTGTCCCAATGGGCATTTTTGTTCTTAAAACTCACTCAAAGGCAATGGTACTAAAATACTGTGGGCCAGATACTGACAGGAATTGCTGCCCAGCTCCCATTGAAATGATGGACCTACTTCACTTTTGAAATCTACTCCGTCAGGCTCCACTTTCCTTTCCCTCTCTCTTTTTTCTCTTTGTAAATTTTATTCAAAGTTTCATAGTTGGTAGGATCGGAAGGGACCTTGACAGATCATCAGGTCTGACCCCCTGCCGTGGCAGGAAAGAGCACTGGGGTCAAACGACCCCAGCAAGGTGTTCATCTAGCCTCCTCTTAAAGACCCCTGGGGTAGGAGCCAGCACCACTTCTCTCGAAAGTTGGTTCCAGGTCCTAGCTGCCCTGACAGTGAAGTAGTGCCTCCTGATGTCTAGTCTGAATCTACCCTCTGCCAGCTTGTGACCGTTATTTCTAGTCATTCCTGGTAGTGCTTGGGGGACAGGGCCTCTCCCAATACCTGCTGGTCCCCTCTGACTAGTTTGTAACAGGCCACTAGATCCCCCCTCAGCCTTCTTTTGTGGAGGCTGAACAGGTTCAGGTCCTGTAGCCTCTTCTCGTAGGGTCTGCCCTGCTGCCCCCTGATCATGCGGGCGGCCCTCCTCTGAACCCTCTCAATGCCATCCACATACCTCCTGAAGTGCGGCGCCCAGAACTGGACAAAGTACTCCAACTGTGGCCTGACCAGTGCTGCATAGAGGGGGAGGATCACCTCCTTGGACTTGCTTGAGATGCAGCTGTGGATGCATGACAAGTTATGGTTGGCCTTCCTGACCACGTCCCCACACTGTCAGCCCATGTTCATTTTGGCATCAATAATGATTCCAAGATCCTTTTCTGCCTCTGCAGTGACAAGAAGGGAGTTCCCCAGCCTGTAGGTTTGCTGCTGGTTCTTCCTCCCTAGGAGCAGCACCTTGTACTTGTCAGTGTTGAAACCCATCCTGTTCTCATCTGCCCACCCCTGTAACCTGTCTAGGTCCAATTGCAGCCTATTCCTCCCTTCTAGCATGCCCACATCCCCCCACATCTTAGTGTCATCGGCAAATTTGAACAGGGTGCTTTTTACCCCCTCGTCCAAGTCACTGATGAAGATGTTGAACAGTGTGGGTCTGAGGACCGAGCCCTGGGGGACCCCACTGCCCACATCCCTCCAGGTTGAAAATGACCCCACCACCACCACTCTCTGGGTGCAGCCCTCCAGCCAGTTAGCGACCCATTTGACTGTATAGGTGTTGATGCCACAGTCCCCTAGTTTTTTAATAAGAATGGGGTGAGAGACAGTGTCGAAGGCCTTCCTGAAGTCTAGAAAGACTATGTCCACTGCTACCCCTGCATCTAAGGATTTTGTGACCTGGTCATAGAAGGCCACCAGGTTGGTCTGACAGGACCTGCCTCTAATGAACCCATGTTGGTTGCCCCTAAGCATAACCTTCTCTGCTGGCCCCTCGTTGACATGCACAAGGATAATTCTCTCAAAAAGCTTACCCAGGGTCGAGGTAAGACTATTATATCACATTTTTTAATCTCTCATTTTCTCATTGGTCTCCAAAGTTTGTTTGGATGTTTTGGGCTTCCTCGAACACTGACATGTTCCCTGGAATCTTCTTTGCTGGAAGTTGTGCAACCCGATATAAAAGATTTAACTGTGCATTTACTGTATTTACCTGAATCCAAGATGAAACTGAATTTAAGATGCCTCCTTCCCCTCTGTGATCATTAGATTCTATAAATGGACAATGTATAGATTTGTTATAATTTTGCATGTACAGAATCAGATTAATGGAGATTTGTCTTAAGCTCCTCCCCGCTCTACTGTAGTATGGAAAGATGCAGCAGGGGGGATAGTTGTAGGGGAGTAGATGGTGGAGAGGCAGATGGCATAGTAGTCAAGTGACCTCACCCCTGCCCCTTGCACCCTCCATACCTTGCCCCTTGTTGCCTACCACCCCCCACCCATGCCTGCACCCCTGGTACCTGCTGCCACCACCCCCCTGACCTGAGACCTCTGTGGTGCCTGCCTTGCCTGCTGCTGGCCTCCATGAGGTGCCTGAATATCATGGCATCTGCTTATCCCCCCGATGCCTGTCCCACCCTGCTGCCATTTACCATCCATCAAAGCACATCCTGGCTCTGGTGCCTGTCTGGCCAGGCAGTAGCATTTACATCCCCAGAATTGGGTTGGAGCTGCCATCACCACTGCTACCAGGCCAGAGGCGGGGCTGGAGCTGTGACTAAGGGTAAGCAGCAGCTCAAGAGGGGCAGAGACAGCACTGGACAAGTGTGGGGGGGCAGGACAGAGGCAGCAGTAGGGGGACAGGGACAGAGGTAGTGTGTGGCAGGTTGTGGTGGGGGCAGGGGTATGGGGGAGAGATGGAGGGGCAGAGGCCTGTGGGGCAGGTGGCATGGGGGACAGAGGTGGTATGGAGCAGAAGCAGTGGGGGAGTGGGTGGTGGTGGGGCATTCCAGCTGTGGCTTTGGCCTTGAGCCCAGGTTGGGGCTGGAGCTTGTGCTGCAGCTGCAGCAGCTGCCATCTGCCCCTCCCTTATCACCTTGTACTCGAATTCAAGACAATAGGCTTTTTTACCCACGTTGAAAGTGGAAAAAAGACCTTGTCTTGGATTCAAGTAAATATGGTAAATAAATTTGTGAAGGGACTTGGTATTTGTATGTATAAGGGTCTTACAATAAGAGCATGAGGCACATAAATTTCTTAACACAGATTTTGGCCTTTGAAATTGCTATATGTTTTAATTCACTGATGTGCTAATTGCGACTCCTCTTGAGCAGAGGAGGCATTGCTGTACTATATCAAATCAGTGATATTCCCCTAGCATACTGGATCAGAATACATGAAATCTTATCATCAGAATTCTACTAATTTACAGTAGCTGAAGTTCAGGTCAAGTATTTGGGACAAGAATGGCAATAAACAAGCCCAAGGCAATCTGGGACAGTATTGTCCACCTTCCAGATTCTACCATGTCATTCTGGAAGCCATGAGGTCTTTCAAAGTCAGTTAAAAAGTCTTGTGCTGTTTTTATGTCTGACAGTCTGGGACAAAGTAGTAGTTCAAGGAACTTTAACTTCCAGCAGCCACTGGCACTGGTGTTTAGCTTTCATCAACTTTTGTTTAAACACTATGTACAGACATTCAAAATGCCCACGGTGGAATTGATCGAAGTTATGTGGTTTTCTGTAAGCGGCATAGTTTAGATCAGCAGCGAACAGAATGCACATTCAACCTTTGGTGGAGGGGTGTGGGGGGGCAAACTATAGACCTGGTTCTGCCGTTTTTAAACCAATCTGTGTATGCCAAACTTCTGCTCTGTTATAGGTATAGACCGGTTTTGTGTGCTGAACTTCTGTTATAGGTATAGACCAGTTTCCAATCACTTATACCAGTAAAAGTGTATGTCTGTGCCTGGCCTTGAAGGAATATCTTCATAGCAGAAGTAGGAATTGTAATGTTTCTGAAGGAATGATCTGTCCAACTGTGTAACCTGACTTCCAAAATTCCACTGAATCATCATAAGAACAGGCTAATGTTCTAATAGTTTTCACATCCTCTAGATAAGTTGCATCTGAGGCTTGTTCAAAGATACCTGTTCTCAGTAGAGATCCTATGTGGAGCCATGGATTAAATGAAGAATCTTCCTCTTAAGTGTCCTGTATCTGGAAATGGTATTTTTGATGAGAGGTGTAGCTGACAAAAAGTTCATAGGTGGTCCCAGATCAACCTCCTCAAATTAAAGATATTCAGACTCAGGTCTCTTGTTTGGGCCTGCCATTAATTTTGGTGACTTTCTATGGAGGCGTTACCTGCCTGGGACTGTATCAGTAAATGACTGGTGTTTTGGAAAATGGATAGACTTAATTTCTCTATTTTGGAATTGCAGGGTTTTTTTTTTGGAAATATCCAAATTGAAGACATGGGCATTTAAAGAATCCCAGCTGTCTTCAACATGTGCCTTGTAAGACTGAGATCCTGTTATGTTTTTGTAAAGCTGTATAAATCAATATACTGCCTGGTAAGAATGAGTGCAATTAGATGGCAAAAACCCATAAAACCTTCCCTTCACCTGCTCATGTTCTTCAGGATTTTATTTCAATTAAAAAGCATTGGCAAGTGGTAAGTTTGAAGCAGCTGAAAAGCAGACCCAGAAGGAGTATATCAGGCTGGTGACAGTGATAGGATGTGCTGTGATAGGATTTTTGTTATCCCTGAAGTTTTAGAATGGTAGAAATGAAAGGAAAAGGTAGCAGGATGAGAGAGAGGGAGAGAGTGAATAAGCAAGCATGTGTGCAAACACAAACACCGATCACTAGAGAGCCCATTATACCATGGCCTGCCTACTTTTGTGCTCAGTTGCTCACAGGTTGGCTCAACCACTCCTTGTGGCATCAGAAGTGAAATGGAAGATATAGCAGAACCCTAGTTTTCCCTTTCACTTTGGTAACTTGAGCCCCACAGACTACAAATGGGGAAGGTGTGCACAATTGGTAGCTATGGATAGTATCCATGGTAGGATCTGCATCTTTAGAAAACAAAGAATAGATTTATTCCACCCTGTTTGCATCCCTGGAAAATTTGCTGCATTCCTATATTATGCTCATTGCAGCATGAAGAAATAATGACAAAGAGGAGCTAACAGCCAGGGGAAAAATCCTTTTCCTATAGTACACAGTGGTTTGGGAAACTTCTGTCCAGACCACAAAGCCAGTGAAACATAAAAGGCAAGTTCAGACAAAGTACAAAACAATGATTTAGGAGATTAATGTTTTTAAGGACTAAATTGATTCTTGCACTTTGTAACTAAAAATGTTGGCAAGAGTACAGTGTGATCTTTGAAATGTATCTGGATGATCTATTTTAGCCAGCCTGTACCTGGCCATAGCAACATTTCTGCAGAAATCTCTAAAGGAGAATCAGGCACCTGACATCTGCCTGGTGCGGCAGGCATCACCAACCGATAGAGCAAATGCCAAGTGGCTACTAAGCTGTGCCAGCTCAGATGACACTCAAACAAAAAAATAGTCTTTCCACCTGCATTTGTATCTAAATCTTCTGCAGGCTAAATTGTTTCCTGAAGCAGGGATTGAGAATGCAGTTTATTATTCCCTGACAGACCACAAGGTATTGTCCATATTGACAATCTGTTTTGTATGGGTAGGCTGCAGGAGCAGTAAATCCTATTAACCTGGTCAAAGTCAAATGAAGCCATTTTAAAAATGGAACAGCTATTACATGCACTGCTGAAAGAAAACCATATCAAAGAGAGGTTAAATGGATGTACTGCCTATTAGAATATGTACAATTACACTGAAATGAAACAAAAACCATCCTTTTACCTGCTCATGCCCTTCAGGATATTAATTATATCTACCAGCCTACCTAGCTGACCATGCAAATATTATCTTCAATTCTGTCAATCCTAATTTTCTGGATAAAAAAAAAAAATCAATTTCATACTAGCTGAAATACTATGGAAAATGCCCATATCAAACGATGGCTTTACTAGCGCACACTTCCTCTACCAAAACCATATGGCATTCTGCATGTACGGGCCACTCTGGAGATTTACTGTAATTATGTCATGATGTGCTTATTGTTATGGATTCAGCAGCCTTCTTTGCATCTCTACCTGCTTTGTTCAAGAGCAGCTGCTGGCTTCAAGCTGTTGTCGGCTTCCAACAGCAGAAGCTGAATGAAGGAATGCTTTCTAGGGAAGACATGTTTTGAAGCAGACATACTGACAATAAACTAATTCACTAGGGGATCATAATGTTGACTGGATAAAAGTCTAGTAATCAGTCTGTGATAATTTACTGATACTGGCTGCAATTCACTTAAAAAAATCTTCCACTATTTAAATAGAAGTTCAGGCCTTAACTGAGAAAAGCGTGGAATGCTCTTTTATGAAGTGATGGTCTTTGGAGATTCATTAAACCTAATTATTTCTTCTTTTGCATAAATGACTGTTAGTATTTACCCACTAGGTGTGTTGAGAGGGAAGGGCAGAATTGCTTGAAACAAGGACATGATGTCCTCCATGTATTAGGTAACTTTCTCTGAACTCTCAGACTATTCAATATTTATTTACTTAAAAGAAACAGAAGCATTTAACAAGATGGTGAAAGCTCAACTGAGACTGTAAGGTATAAGCAGTTATTTTGGACAGGGCCATACTTCAGGTCTTTCTTTATGATTTAGCAAATTGTATATTAATCTATCAGTCTTAATATGTCAGTCCTTAGGCTAATCTTCCACTGACTTCAGTGACAGTTTTCTTGGAGAAGGATCAGGCTCATAGTTGCTACCCCTGCCTATTTTATGATCCGTTGATTTTTTCCAGTCCAGAAAACCTTCCAACATACTATAACCACTGTTTTAAGTGGCTGTGAGACACAGAATCCCATTTACCTAGGCATTCCCGTCTTGGTTTTATTGTTCCTGATCTTTGGAGGGGAAGAGAAAGCATGGTTAATTAATTAGAAGATGTATGAGAAGAGGGAGTGTTGGAGACTCTTCCATTTTGCTACTGTCACATTCCTGTTGCCGGAAATGGAAGCTACTAATATTTTATTGACTTGAGCCTCTGGTGTAGATTCTAGATATCACCATTTGATCACTCACTGTATAGTTTTTTAAAGAAAACAATCTGCAACAACTTTTTATTCCCACGTACAATAACCAACAGTTTCACCAGCTAACTGTCCCTAAGAATTTGCAGTTCTTTCACCTGATGGCGTAAGTCACATTACAAAAATGGTCCTAGCACTTTATTATTAATTTGTGTGTATTAAAATGTAGCTATTCTTTCCCCACATTTAAAATTTAAGAGAGATCAAGGTTATAGTTTAAAGAATCCTGTCTGCTGGAAAAAGGAATCTGTCTTACTGCTTATGAATCGTTTTATGCCAACCAATTTAAAGCAATAGGGAAATGAAGAAGCTTGATTTCTAAAAATTGCAGTTTAACAGAATGGGGCAGCTAAGGAGCATATCTTGAAAGCCCAAGCAACCTAGCAGCACACCAATATGCTGTCTATCTGAAGTATTTCTAACAGGTGTTGTGGGTTATTATCTCCTGAGAAAGTGACTGAGAGCAGGCTGACATCTGTTCACAGTACGTGCTAAGGACAGATTACCTATGATTTTAAGGAAAGGTGGAACAATGACACTTTCTCTCTGAAGTATTAACCTCCAGTTAAAATACTGGAATCAGGATAGAGCTCCAAGACATTCATGCCAAAAATATCTCAGGCTCCTCTGTTGTACATAATCAGGTCCTGATGCACAATCAGAGAAAATCAGAGAATTTAGAAAGGTCTTCTACCTTTATTAGGATAGAATTTAACTTTGTGGTACATAGATTGTTTCCTCCTCTACATATGGAATAGGGCTCTGATTCTTTTTTGGTAAATAACTGATTTTTTCACCTGAAGTTTGACTACAGTATGGAAGATTCATTCCTCCTCTACCTCTTGTCTCCTTTATGGTGTCATCTTCCTAGGTTACGTACGTTTCCTGTTTTATTAAGGAAGTGGAAAAGAAACACTGATTCGGATCATTGTTTTTCTACAACTCATATTCATTCTCTGGATGCTCAGATGAGGACCTCACAGTGAATGGTTACCCAGAACCTTTGATAATGCAGATATTGTATCTGTCTTATTCTTCCCTCCTCTAGCCATATCTGCAGGCATATCTTGAAGAAGACACGAATTTTGACTGTTCTTATTTCAACTCGTTTTCGGTTGGCCTGCCATGTCAAGGAAGAATTTTCTCACCAGAATTGGTTGAAATGTAGAATTGGATAGAAATTCTGGAGAAGTTTTCATGCCAATCAGAATGAAAACTGTTTTTTCTTATATATATATCTCACTAAAGGGAAATGATGAAAAAAACTGACAACAAAATGAAACTATCTCAATCCAGTTTCCTGAATGAAAAGTAACCAGCATTCTCAAGCTATGTGGTGGAGGACCTGAAACCCATGTATCCATGGAATTCATCCAATATATTTGCTTGAGCATGTATTAAAGTGGTTGCCAGTAGGGGCTGAGAACAGACTTGTTCTCATGAATGTTTCGTTTGGCTTATAGTTCCCCCTCCTATCTCACCACCTTTCTGCTGAAGCTTGGGACATTGGCTACTGCTAGTGGTGAGGTTTTGGCTTGATTTTCTGGTGCTTCTGGCAGAACTTATAAATCTTTCAGGAAAGCAGTTGGGAGACATTTCTCATGCATGCAAGGCCAAACCAACTGTTAGATTTGAGGTCAGGAAGGAATTTTCCTGTAGATCAGACAAATGAGGACAATTTTTTTGTATCCCTCTCTAGCGCAGGGTATGATCCTTTTCTTCAGAGCATCTGAGCATGTGCTAACCTAAAAAAATTCCTGCCATTACAGCAGTGGGTACAATGCTTTTAACCTGTGAGCACTACACTTTTCTTAAAATAAGCTGCTCTGGGCCAGATGAGAGAGGTCAGGATAGATGATTTGGAGATTTCTTTGGAAAAATGGTTGCCTATGAATGCAAGGAGCAGGTGGCTCCTTCTCATCCTGTGTTCCTATGCATTTTACAGAATAAGCCAGGTTGTGCTCTTTATCACCATTATTATAATTATATTGCCATTATATAATTATATATTTAATTCT
Organism: Alligator sinensis; assembly: GCF_000455745.1. Lineage (NCBI taxonomy): Eukaryota > Metazoa > Chordata > Crocodylia > Alligatoridae > Alligator > Alligator sinensis. The sequence continues at coordinate 262,529 of NW_005842227.1, forward strand.
AAAGTACTCACCATGACTGCACCTGGCTTGTCTTGTTATTTTTGTGAGCATGGACTGCCCGATGAGGGAGAGCAGTTGGAAAACAGGTTCTGCCCCAGAACTTCTTCTATGATGGATTAGAGTCCAAGTGTAATTGAGATAACTTTTACCAGCCATTAGCCTGCATGCTACAAAGAGATGAGTCTTACATGGAACAGAGAGGAACAAGACTCAGGACCAGCCTGATCCCCAGAGGAAACAATTTCCTCCATTTTTTTCCACTTAATTAGTGGCCATTCACAGAACTGTTGGGTTGCTTATGCTGGGGCTACCACTTCTTAGCCTTGAGAAAGAGATATTTACTTCCTCAGCCTACTCCACTAAGAGGCTAATTCATATGTTTCTGTGGCAGTACAATGTGTCCGGTCAGGATCATCACACATTACTGTGTTCCATTACAAGTTATTGTAAAATCGACTTGACTGCACAATTTTTCCATGCACCTATCACAGAACGCAGCATTATGTGAATGCCATTCACTGAAAAGGGAATTCTTTAGGTAAACAAACAAGTACAGTTTTACCTACAAAGCTCCCTACTCATTAAAAAGCAATTCATGCTTTGATGTGCGCAATTCAGTTTTCTACAAGGGCTGGTGGTAAGAAAAAGCAGGTGGAATCTGATAAAGGCAGACAACAGATAACATATGCAGGTATAAAGAAATCTCTCTCTATTTTAAGCCTTCAAAACACTAATGACATGTGCCCTAACATTATCATCAAACAGAGAAAGCAATATACTGTGCTCTGAGGCAATGTCAAAGAAGCCTCAACCTGATGTCACTCCTCTGCTAACATGGCATGACAGTGTTATTAAATTAGCACTTTGCAGTGATTCGTACTCTCCTCCCATTGTACCACTTTTGCCTAGTCCTGCAGGGAAAGACTAGTCCTTCTGAAGTACCAATCTATCCCCGTTAGCATCAGTTTTCTTTAAATCACTGCATTGACCCAGAAAAGAACCCCCCTTTAATCCAATAAGGTTATTCTTCCCCATTTAGTTCGAGTCAAAACTTGATTACAAGAGATCCTGCCTCCTGTTCACATAAAAAATGATGTCACTGCATGAGAACAGGATGGGGGCAGCATGCTCTGTGAAAGCACTTTGTAGGACAGTGGGAAACTTCTCCAGCACTTTGCACAGTGTATCTGTAGACCTGCACTCATAGTTTGAGTAACATATATCATCCCTTCTTCACACTCACAAAATTACCCCAGCTTCCTGCCCTCACCTCTCAGCAGACTCCTCTTCACTGGATCTCTCGTTTTCTCCTCTTCCAGGTTCTGTTCTCCTTTAGTTTCACCTCCCCGGACCCAAGGTTCCCCATCAGGCTCTGGGTGGGTTCTTCAGTCCCATAGAGAGTCAACCCTCTTTCTTCTCTCATGCAAGGTCTCCCTGCCTGACTACCCCTACCGACCACAACTGAGAACAGATCTCTCTAGGTTTGCCTGTTGTTACGGTAACAAAAGAAATGTGTGTGTTTGGAAGAGAAAGATGCCAGAGGGCAGAGGGGAAGGCAGAGGTACCACAGGTGGCCTGAGGGCATTTCAGGGCAATGCTGGCTACCTACAGAATTGAAGAGCTGAGACTATAGTTTTGGACAGAAGGGAAAATAGCATCAGGCATACGAATACAAATAGATGCAGGGTTGGTGACGTGCCTGACTAGCAAAGGGGGACTGAGAGAGAGAGATCCTCCTCGAAACAGGGTGTCCAGTCTTAACCCACTTTGGTTTGCTTAGGGTTACAAGTTTTGCAAATGCCTAACACTAGGAGATGAACTCTTAAAATGTTTTTTGTTGGCAAAAAAAAGTGCTTTTCTTCTAAAATAGGAATGGGAACATAGGGCAAGAAGGAACCTTCTCGATCACAGGATCCAGACCCTGTAATGTAAGCAACTAAGCAACAAACATCAGTCCCACAAGACCCATAAGGAATATTATTGGGAATATTCATTGGACTACCAGTAACATTAAAACCCTATGTCAAATAATGGCATTTCCTGAAAACATCATATTCTTTGATCTGAATTCCATAAAGCTTCTTTAACATTAGATGAACTGCCTAGATAATGCCTGGCCTTGGACTGCACCAAGAAAGTGAGACCCTAATTGGACCTGCTCATCATTTGGATATAACACATCCCAAACCATTCTGTTTGCCTCATCTCACTAGCACTTCATCTCAAGATCCTCATTCCAAAGAAATTGAGTAATTATACTTCATGTTTTAACTTGGATATTTTCCTTTGTGCTCAGTTTACTTCTGCCTATTCTCATTTTTTCTGTCCATATAGTTGTTGGTTCCATCTTTTTCCTTTTCCACCTTTGACCTTTGCCCCTTTCTTTGACAGGGTCCATCCTGCCAGTCCCAAGTCCTGGCTCACCCCCTACCTTTATTTCTTCTGGCACTGCACTGTGGAGCTTCTTTGCTGGAAACCCCATAACTAGGCTGACTTCTTAGACTACATGTTCCTAGCTAAGTAGCACTACTTTTAACAAATTAATTGAAGCCCATATCTGTAATCTCAGCTATTCGTCAGCCTTGTGCCACACCTTAAATTCCACTGTCCCACTTCTCCCCACTGTGACTGTTAAAAACAAAGATGCAAAATTCCCTCTTCTTTTGTTTTGGGGACCCTTTCCCTTGCACCTATTACAGCTCTTTCCTTCTCTGTCATAGATATGGAAGATTTTATTTCCTCTTCTCTAATCTTCCCAGTTTGGTGACCCCATACCAACCCATCTCCTGATGTCTCTTACATCCATTGCCATATCCTTTCTTGCTATGCTCCTTAGGCTTTTGCTTTTCTTTATCTCCCTAGTGCGAATATATCTTAGTTTCTCTAATCTTACAAATTACCCTTATGACTCCACTTGCTTCTTCAAGTACTGCCTCTTCTCTCTTTTCACTAATACTCCTATGTTCATACAACATGGCTTTAATAATTAACAATGTAATCATTATTGCAGTTCCTCTCCTCTAATTTCAGCCTAGACCCTCTCTAATTTTGCTTCCATTCATAGAATCATAGAAAATTAGAGTTGGAAAGGACCTCAGGAGGTTACCTAGTCCAACCCCTGCTCAAAGCAGGATCATCTCCAATTATGTCATCCCAGCCAAGGCTTTGTCTAGCTGGGTCTTAAAAACCTCCAAAGATGGAGATTCCACCACCTTTCTAGGTAACCTGTTCCAGTGCTTAATATCCTCCTAGTGAGAAAGTTTTTCCTAATATCTAACCTAAGCTTCCCTTGCTGCAACTTGAGACCACTGCTCCTTGTTCTGTCATTTGCCACCACTGTGAACAGTCCAGCTCAGGGGTCGGCAGTGTTTTTGGGCAGAGTTCAAAAAACACCTGCAACCTCAACTTGTAAGACATTGGCATGTTGGGGGTGGATGGCAGGGGAGTCACAAGAGACCTGATTCTTGTTGTGGCAGCACAGCCCTGACCCCTTCCCCACTGTTTGCCCTAAGGTACACGTGCCAAGCAAAATGCCTTTGCTTGCCACACTTTGCCACCTGGGCCAGGGGTTGCCTACCCCTGGTCTAGTTCCATCCTCTTTGGAACCACTCTTCAGATAGCTGAAGGCTGTTATTAAATCCCCTCTCAGTCTTCTCTTCTCCAGACTAAATAAGCCCAGTTCCCTCAGCCTCTCCTTAGATGTCATGTACCCTAAATCCCTAACTATTTTCATTGCCCTCCACTGGACCCTCTTCAATTTGTCCACATCCTTTCTGCAGTGGGGGACCAAAACCGGACACAGTACTCCAGATGTGGCCTCACCATGCTGAATAGATGGGAAGAATCACTTACCCATTCCACGCACTCCATTGAAACAGCACTCACTGAAGTCCCTTTTCTTGCTAAGACCATCCTCTTCCCTTTTGACCCGTCAGACTCTTTAGCCCAGCTGACCATGCTTCTCTTTTTAAAATCTTCCTTTGGCTTCCATGACACTTCCATCTTCTTGTTCTCCTCCTTATTCAGTTTTACCTTTGAAGGATCTTCCTCATTTCCCCTTGAGCTGTCTTTTTACGGTCCCTCTCTTGGGGCTCTTTGGACTTCTATTTTCTCCTTATATCTGGGTAATATCTCATTCATAAACACCCATTCAACTCTCATTTCTAAGTCAAAAAACATGCAGATCTACCTCTCTACTACTGACCTGTCTTGGGCAGAATCATCCAAGAAAAGTCTTCACCTGTCTCTCTAATATCTCTTTGTGGACTTCCATCAACCTAAGTTCAACATGATTAAAACAGACCTCTTAAACTTTATCCTAAACCTTCCCCAAGCACTTTTCTCTTTCCACTCATGCCTTGCTTGCATCCATTCAGAAAATGACTGCAAAGATCATTGCCTTTGCTTACGGCTTTGACTCAGTCACCTTCTTTTGCATTCCTCCACTGGCTCTCCCTTCTCTGTCACATCAAATATAAACTACTGTTTTCACTTTCAGGTCCTGCAGGACCCAACTCCACCCACCTGTCCTCTTTTATTTACTAGCAATATCTTGATGCCTATTTCCAATCACACCATGCTGTCAAACTCTACCTCTCATTATATTTTTAAACAAGCACCTTTGTGCTTTCCTCCTATGCTGCTCACACACCCACCCACCCACATGAACAAACACACACACACAGACACACACACTCCTTCTCCACAAACACCAACTCTGGACAATTAGAGTGCTGGGAGCAGCGCTTAGTATATGCCAATAAGCATGGGGAAGACCAGAAAGCCTAACAGCAGTGCTGACCATGTGCTCAAAGTCATTCTAAGATGGTTACCTTGCCTCATTTTCAGGAATTGGGAAGCATGCATGGAACAGGAGTGAGTGGGTGGGAGTACTTGACAGCAGCACTTACACACTTGACACGGTATAGATATGCTCTATCTTTGTCTATGGAGCAGGAGCTATAACATCACCTGGTATTGGTTGGATGACAGCATTATGAAAGAGGATCTAGGAGTCTTGGTGGATCACAGACACAATATGAGCCTACAGTGTGACTCAGCTGCACAAAAGGCACATTCATTTTTGGGCTGCATCAATAGAAGCATTAGGTGCAAGACACAGGAGGTGATAGTGCCTCTTTACTCAGCACTGGATAGGCCTCATTTAGTATTGTGCGCAGTTCTTGACTCCATGTTTTAAAAAGGACATGGGGAAATTAGAGAAGGTCCAGGAGGGTGCCAAAATGATGAAGGGTTTGGAAGGCTAGTCATAGCAGGAGAGGATGAAGGAAACAGGTGTATTCACCTTGTGGAAAGGGGATATGATAGCAGCCTTCAAACATCTGAAGGGCTGCCATAAAGAAGAGGGAGAACACCTGTTCTATCTTGCTGTAGAAAGCAGGACATAAGAAAATAAGAACATAAGAAGTGCTGTACTGGATCAGATCATTGATCCATCTAGCCTTGTATCCTGTCTCCGAAAGTAGCAGAGGTGAATACTATAGTGGGAAAGCACTGAATTGGATATCTCTGGAACAGGGGTGGGCAAAATACGACCCATGGGCCAGATCTGGCAGACTCTGCTGGACTCTCCTGGTATGGCAACTGCTCCATGTCCCTGATCATTTTGTTTGCTTGTCTCTATACCTTTTCTAATTTTAATACATCCTTTTGAGGCACCACAAGATGCATGCAGCAGACATCAAAAGACTCTCTCCACTGCATATGTGCAGTGCAGAATCAAAATGAAATACTGGGAAATCCCAGTATAAAAAAAAAAAAAACCACTTAAAAGAGAAAAAGTGGGGTGGTGCACGTGGCTACCCGAAACCAGAGCCTGGCTGGCCAGTCATGCCCTGGCAGCTAGCCAGGCTCTGCACGACTGGATTGCCACTGCTGCAGTCCTGGGAGGTCCCCAGGACCAGAGGTAAGGCTGTTGGGGCCAGCCCAAGTGCTTGCCCCTCCCCCCTGACCCCCGGGGGAATCTGCCATGTGCCAGAGTGTGAATGCAGGGGCATTCCCTGGGGACAAGTAGAAGTGTCACAGTTACAAGCCATTGCTATTTGCCTCCAGGGAAATGCATGGGCACACTTGTCTGGTTGCACCCCATAATTGAGGTAATTTCCCCCATGTGCATTACCTTGCATATTTTGACAGTAAAGTTCATCTGCCATTTTTTTGCTCACTCATTTAGCTTGGTGAGGTATTGTTCCAGCTCCTTTCTATCAGCTTGGGATTTGACTACCAGGAATAATTTGCTATCATCTGCTGACCTGGACACTTCTCTGTGAACCTCCATTTCTAGGTCGCTGGTGAAAATGCTGAAACTGGGCCCAGCATAGATCCCTATAGGACTCCACTTTTGACCTCCCTCCATCCTGAAAAGGGACAATTTAGCCATATATATTGCTTTCTATCATTCAATCCCCAAAGATCCTTCTTTCCAAGCCTGTGGCAAAGCAAGTTTTAAGAAGCCTTTGGTGAGGAACCTTGTCAAAAGCTTTTTGAAGGTCCAAATATATTATGTCAACTGGATGCCCCTTCTTCATGTGCTTGTTAACACAATCAAAGAACTAACGCCAGAAGATGAGAGCACCAGGATGTGCCTTTACAAAAACCATTATGGCTCTTCCCAGCAGATCATATTTCTCCATGGGACTGATGATTTTATTGTGAATTTAATTGCTGATTTTAATGTAGAATGTGATAATCTTATGGTTGCACTTACAGAGTGGCTCACCAAGAGATACCTCTTCAACCAGGTCCTGGGTGTTATTCAGGATTAGGTCTAGAACTGTTTCTCCTCTTGTGGGTTCTAGAAAGTCATTTGTCTTGTCCAGAAATTTTATTTCCACATCTCACTCTAGTGAGGTGTTTAGCTGATTTATGTGAGGATAGCTGAATCTCCCATTATTACTGCTTGTCCCACTTTAGCAGCAGGTTTAATCTCCATGAGCATTTCATAATCACCTTCATCTTCCTGATAAAGTGGTTGGTAGTACAATCCTAGTACTATATTCTTTTTATTCAAGCATGGATAGGGATTCTATGGTAGTTTCCCTTTCAGGTAAGATTTTTATGCTGTTAGTATCTATATTATCCTTAACATACAGTGCTACTCCTCCACCTGCATGTCCTACTCTGTCTTTCCTATATGGTTTTTAACCTATATGGTTATATATAAACCTATAAATATATAACCTATATATATAACTTATATATATATATATACTATATATATAACTTATAAATATATAACCTATATGGTTATATATTTAAACCTATATGGTTTTTAACAGGCTAAAACATTATCCCATTTATTATTATCCTTCCACCAAGTCTCTGAGATGTCTATTATATTGAATTCACCATTTAATACCAGGCATTCTAGTTCATCCATCTTATTTTTTTAGGCTTCTGGCATTTATGTAGAAGCACTTACAAATTTTGTCTTTGCTCAGTTGCCTGTTACTAATCACACAATTTGTTTGGAGCTCTAGATGTTCTGACTTATCCTCACTATTACCTACAGTTATACTTCAAGACATCAGGAAGTCTGATTCCAGACTCCAGAAGCAAGTTTTATTCTCCTAGCTCTGTCAAGGTGTACACAAGAGGATGGCCGAGAAAGCGCTTCAAGAACGACCGCAATGTAACATCAACATATGGGAGATTATCGGCCAGACCACCGGAAATGGAGGAAGTGTCTGCTGCAAGGATCTCAATACTTCAAAACCTCATGACAACAACAGGAGATGGAAAAGTGGGAGCAGCATGTGCCTGAGCTGCAACAGAGTCTGTTGATTCTAGATAGGCCTCCTTATCCATCTTGGGACCCACAGATAAGGCAACCATGGAAGACAATCATCCTCAACTGTGAGGGCTTGCTGAAGAAGAAGATTCCCCTACTATCCTTCTTGAGACAGTATAGGATCTGAATGATGCCCCCCTTCGGGCTTATGGGCCAATGGTTTGAAATTGCAGCAAAGTTTATATTGGATAGCAGGAAACATTTCTTCACTGTTAGAGCAGTGAGGCAATGGAAGAGACTGCCTAGGGAAGTTGTGGAATCTCCATCATTGAAGGTATTCAAGAAGTTGGATAAGCATTGGTTAGGGATGATCTAGGCATAGCTATGCCTGTGCTATACTGTGCATATTTTCCATGCTTCTGGGCTTTGCTGGTTGCTGCATGGGGCTACGAGGAATTATTTTCCCCTCCTGTTGCTACAAGCATGTGTGTGTGTGTGTGTGTGTGTGTGTGTGTGTGTGTGTGTGTGTGTGTGGTTCACCTTCCTCAGAAACATTGGGTGTTAACTGTAGACCTAGCTGGTGATTTTGACTGGGGTGTGTCAATGCTCCTTCTGGGACTAAAAACCAGTGTGTCCTGGCCAGAGCATTTTGCCCCTCTACTCAGGGTCAGGTCAAGTGCCACATTTAGGGTCAGGAAGGAATTTTACTCCATGGTCAGATTGATTTTCACCGGGGGGAGGGGAGTTTCTTTCCTATGTAGTGGGGGACATATCCCTCTTTCTTGGATCTCTCAATTGTATTTAAAAAACCTTGCAGCACTGGACACTAACCATTGCTGTTCCCCTGCTTTACCTATGGCAGGTTAGGGTGGGTTATGTGACAGGGTTGACTGTGTAGTTTTAGTAATAGGTTAAACAAATATTTGTATGGGAATCTGAATAGGGATGATCCTGCCTCAGGGAGGGAGTTGGACTAGACCGGGGTAGGCGAAGTCTGGCCCATGGGCTGGACCAGGCCCACGACCGATTCCATTTCCCAAAAGACCCTGCCTGCATCGTTACAGCGTTTTTCAGGAGGACCCCAGGAGTGACAGGGCTGTGGCAGCACGAAACCAGGGTCTCCGTGGGGACTGCCCCAGCAGTGCTGGCAGGGTGCACAGCTGGGCGAGGAGCTGCTCCAAGGTTGGGATGTTGTGTTGGTGACAGCATGGTCTATAGCCAGGGCAGAGCTGTAATCTGGTGCCTGAATGCCCTGGGAAGGGGAACGTGGGCAGTGTATCGCAGCTCTGCCCCAGCTCCAGACCAGGCTGTCATTGCTGCAAGATCCTGGCCCCAGCCCTGGCCCTGGAGCAGCTCCCCACTCAGCTGCATGCAGGGGCTGCCACTGGCCAGATCTACCATTTTGCCTGCCCCTGAAATAGATGATCTGAAGAGGTCCTTTCTAGCCCTACTTTTTCTATGATTCTCTTATCTGCATTTTTCAGATGGGAAATGAAGCACAAAGTTGTTAAGACCAGGTCTCACACACAGTCTGTGAAAAAGCTGAGAAGTAAACAAGTATCTCTCAATCTCTAATCATGGAAACATCCTTCTTCTCTACTTTTACTATTTCATGTTAACAGCACTTATATATCATGTTGACTTATGCTAGTCTGACCAGATCATAGCCTGAAAGAAAATATGAAACAGACCCTGCAGAATCCGGAGTGGTAAGCATTTACTGTAACACAAGTGGACTGGTAATTATTGATTACAGCTTTCTAAAACATGAAATAATAATTTTAATGACAGCATGATAGTAGTCCTTGTAATGCATGTATTCAGGAGGCAATAAGAAAGAATTACAACCAATATGTAAGGTATAATGTAGGAAGTCAGCAGACAATGAAATGGTCAATATTTACATAAAATATTTTTCTTACAGCTTTATTTATTTGATATTTAAGTTACTAGCAATAATATAGTGACACTATAAAGAGAAATGCATTTTCCAGGCTCACTTGTTTTACTGGAATAATATTACTGAATCATACTTAGTGGTGTATGTTATACAGTTCATCTTTTCAGAGGCTGAATAAGTAAAATCAAATTGGCTAAGGTGATGTCTTTGCATTAGTCCTATTCCCATAACTAAGGCACTTAGTTCCACTAAAATCAATAGAGTTGAGAGTGTGGAAGTGTAGAAGTAAAAGGCAAGCATAATAACTAGTCTAAATCCTATGTTGGCAAATAGATATGTAATTCTGTCACACTAATCTGCATGGCTGATCTTTTATTTGCATATTTTCAAAGGTTTGATCTACAAATGGATTTTAATTTGAGTACTTTTGCTTGAACAGCCTTTTGGGAGTGGGGGCAGGTCATGCATAATCAAAGAGGAAAACAGACTGATGGAAGATGTATGTGGTGCATCTGAGCTCTTCTATGAAAAGAAATGCAATTATCATTGTTATTATTATTTATTTGTACTAGTTAACAGCCCCACTAGATTTTGGGAATTCTATAAGTGCAGAGATTTTAAGTGGTAGTTTCCAATCTTCAAAACTTAGTCTCTTAAACAATTGACTAGTGGTATGTGGGAACAGTCATTTACCTGATCCTTACAGTGGGCAAAGAGGAACCGAGAGATGATGCAACTTGAGCAAGGGCATGTAGACAACTTATTGTGGCAGACTCTGAAGGAGACCCCTGATGCGCAGAATCCCAGGCTAGTGCCTTAACCACAAAACCTTTCATCTTGCTGCACAAGAGCCAGATTCTGACCTGCCCTAAGGCTCTGATTCAGTAAAACTTCCATAGCCAGCTAAAAATATTTACGCACGTGATTGAATCCAATTGACTTGTATGGGACCAAAGAGCTCTGGCTATATTGGGCTTAAGTATGTGCAACTTCCAAAGAAGTCAAAAGGCCTGGTGCCTGTATATGATACACAAGAATTGAACCCCTTTCCTGGACAAGTAGCATTTAAGGCAGGATATCTTCTGTGCCTTTGAAAGTAAAAAAAACCCATACCTTTCAAAATATAATTTGAAATGTGATTCAAAATTTCAAGTATCATTTTGGAGAAAAACATAAACTCATGCTTTAAGGTCACTTACTTTTTATTTCCTAACCTGAAAGGAAAGAAAGAACCAAAAAAGGAGGGGTAATACATAGATCAGGGTGCTGGTAACTAGGGTGGCCATCATAGAGGACATTCTGGTTTTCTCTCTTCAAGAGAAAAATAGAGGATATAAAGTTTCGTATCAATAGAGGACAGAGGACAACCAGACTGTCCTCTATGATGGCCACCCTACAGCGGTAACAAATGTCACTGTATATAACATTTGCTCTCCTATTAAAATCTCTTTATGTAAAATCGACCAGCAATATCAGTCCAGGTGGGAATGCATATCTGTCTATACTTTGAAAATCACCATCTGTGTTACCCATCTTGTTATCATCAGCAGAGAAGCTGAGAGCTGAAAGCTGATTTATTTCTTAATGTAATCCATCCAGGTCAAGGTTGTGCGGGCCGGCTCCCGGTCCCGTCCTCGCCGGGCGCGAGCCGGGCCCGTCTGTGT
>NW_005842227.1:274134-292500 GCF_000455745.1 Alligator sinensis
CCACGTGTGCCTAAATTAAGACCGGCCAATAATGTGGCTCAAATCTTAATACAAATGGCGGGAACTCCTTTGCAGCGTGCATCACTATAATGCAAGAGAAATGCACAATGCAAAGAAGGCTACAAAACAGCGGGAAACACTTTTCTGCACACGGGTTCTCTATAACAACAGAACACTCCGTCGTGCAAAAGAGCTGCAATTCGGCGGGAACATAATTTAGCGGTGCCGAAGCACACACAATCAAAAAATCCACAACTTTGGGTTGTGACAAAGGTTTAATCACATTGTTTCCCAAAGTGATGAAGAGTTTACAGCCACTAACCAAAGAGTGGATGAAATCCTGGGACCACAGAAGTTAAAGTCAATCTCCCATTTAATGGAGCTAAGATTTTGCCCATGATCTATTCTATGGGCAAAATGCAAAGTAAAACACCTAATCACAGACCAGTATCAAACCAGGCAGCCCTGCACAGCATTACTACCAAGGTCTCATTCTTTACCTGGGATGGCCATCTCCAGAGATTACTAATTTAATTATATTCATCTCTGAAAACCTAGGAGATTTGAAAATGAAATGTCTACTCTGATGTAGAGGGCCAGAATCAATAGCCATTAAGTGAATGAAGACATTTGGAGTATGTGAGTGTCTAAGCTACTCTACTCCATCACCAGTGCAGTTCATTCGGATAATACTTAGGAGCTAAGAGACAGGCAGAATCATTCATCATCCCAATACATCTTGGGTGACCACAAAACTGACACAGACAGTCCACATCCTCAGGTGGCTTATAAATGGAGTTTGCCTGTGGAAAGGGTGAGCAGAGCTGAGAATCTGGCTCACTGATCTGTGCAGATGAACACAAGATGCAGTGAAAAAGTATGAAATAGCAAAATAATGCTTTAGCTGTTCCTGAAAAGATGTTTTTTGCCCATCTATCTCCACTATAGTGAAAATACTGTTGCTTTGTGGGACATAATGAAGCTAAGGTTCCAACGTAGCAGCTTCAACTGCAGTATTAATTGGGAATGTGTGGGATAATTCTGTAGAAATGTCTCCCTTACCTCTTTCCCCAAACCTTAGGGTTTCATACTAAACAGAACAAATCACATCCTTAGCAATTCTGCTCTGCTTTGTACAGCTGCATGCTGCAGGTGGTGCCCTAAAAATATGTTTGTTTATTTTGCATCACTGCAGGCTGCAAAGCTGCACTTAAAAATGAAATAGATTCCTCCCTCTCCCCCTTCCCCTGCTCTCCCAATCCCTTAAACATGATTGAAGGCAGGTGATGAATAACTGAGAACAAGTGATAACATTTAGGCTTGGTATGAAAGGATCCAAACCAGAATTGCTGGTTAAAGCAGTGAAGAAAAACTGACAAACACAGTGTCTGGCTTTGAGATTTTTCATACTGTTTGATTCCAGAGAGGCAAGCCATGCATGGCAAATTCACCTGAAACCTCCCTAATATCCAGGTGAAATCGTTACAATTGTTTCAAAATTGACAACTGTAAGTATAAAACACAATCAGTCAACAGCAGAGCAGAAATCAATACGAAAAGGTGAAGATGGTGACAGGATAAATATAAATTGGCATAAAGTGACTATTGTAAGTATTTCTAATATACTTGAATATCACAGTAAATAAGCACCAGATTAGACAAATTAGATCAGACCTTGTTCTATCCTGGTACGTCCCTGATAACTGCTTCCAGCTTGGAGGTTTTTACAAGGTGATATGCTTTCGGTTGCTCAGGATATTGCAAACATTATTCAGAATTTTTTTTGTTGTTCCTTTAAAGTTACCTGCTGTACATTAGGACTTAGGTCTTGCTGTTTGTTTATACTGCATGAAATTCATTCCTCTGCAGAGCTCAGCATACAGTCCATGCATTGCTTAAATCTCCTGCCCCCAGTCTTCAAAGTGGATCTTATGTAGGATGTTAGTGATGTACAGAATTTAGACTGCCATCTGCATAGAGATGAACCTCTTATCTTCTGAACCTTTAACATTCAGGGTACTTTAGTGTTTTCTTTTAAAGGAAAAGAAGCATTTTATGAAAGAGAACTCTTTAGAACTAGCATCACTATCGATTTGCCCTAAATTAGTAGCAGCTCTTATAAATTACACAACATAACATTATTTGGCTTGCTGTCACCAGGACACTGCCTGGTAATCTTTAGGAAGTGCTTAAGAGAGAGCTGTTTTCTTGGGAACTTTGAGTTCTGTGGAGCTTGAATGGTGCATCACTATAACTAAGTTTCCACCTGCACAACTCTGAGCTACTTCTAGTTACTGGGTGTACAACTACAGGTCTCTCACCTCTGTTAATCCATATTATCTTTCAAGTACACTTTTAACCAACTATTTAACAGAAGAAAGGTCACACATGCACAGCTCAAACTTCTTTGTCTGGATGCTTTATGAGCCTTGTAAAATGACTGCATACACTCAGTATGTCATTTTCCAAGTCTGATAAAAGTCAGTTCTAATTAGAATTATTTTCTTTCTTCTCAGAGACTTTTTATCAGTAGGCAGTAAACAAGAAGCAGCAAAGCCAACATCCCTAACAGCGCTAAGATCAACATTCATGTCATAGTGGCCAGAAAATATAAGGAAATCAACGTTAAAACAAGTAACTAATTCATACATGATGATTTATTACTTTATGGTTACAGTGCAAGATTCACTTAAGTGCCCATAAAAGAGAATTGAAAGGAAAGATTAATTTCTTTCCTCCAACCAGGGGTAAGCCTGAGCCAAGGCTTGGAGATTAGGTTGTTGAAAATAGAAAAAAAGTCTTCTCTTAACGTTGTGTTGCATGCCACCCACTAGTACCAGTAGTTCCTCTGTTGCCTAACTCATTTATCATTACTGAGACTCTACGTCCATGTTCCTATTACTGAAACTGTATTCACATTCAGAACCCTCCTTATGATGTAAGGAAAATGTTTAAACAATAGACTATTGTATAGTCCAATTGGATGGTTTGGAAAACTCACTACATATTTGTTATCTCTCTTCTTACCTATAATAACTACATCCATAGTAACATGAATAGCAAGAAAAGATGCAGCTAGTCTGGGTTACATAATGCTGAGATCTCTGATACTTTGTCATTTTGTACTATTTCCTTGGCATGAAAAGGAAGGCCTTATCTAGAAATACAGCTGTGTTCAGACACTGACATCATGAAACTAGTTGATGTACTGTACATCCTGTTTCTCTTAATGGCAACGGCACCTGTATTGAACTGCAGTTTTCTTTGCTCGTAACTTATTCTTATCCATAAAACCAAGTTAGAAAAATAAATCTAAATCAACGTCAGATATCAGCCTGAGCTATATAATTTGAGACTGAATACTTGTGACGACTTTGGCCAAGAATATTACTTGTTTATTTTTATTGTTTTAGGTTACACTCTTCGTACCAGAAAACGATGTTAGGGGACAAGAGGTAGTTTTGCCCATTTTAGGAAAATAATTTCTGATTGGCCAGTTGGGTCATAAGAGAATCATGCTAATTAGTCTGTGGTTTGCACTGAAAATTGAGTCCCTTATTGCTATTTGAAAGTAATCAGCATAAAGCATTTTGTGACATGACTGTATGAAAGGTGCTAGAAAATAAATGCAATTGTACTCTATTATATTGGATTGTATTGTGAAAATGAACTGTAAGAAAGACTTGCGGAAATGAGCACTGGTAGAGAAGATGACTGTGAACACTTACTGCAAGGAAGATCTGAAAGGAACTGTGAGCCACTTCTATGTACTGGTATTCAAGCAAACACCCTGAGACAGTGATGTAGCGGTGATCTTCCGGTGCCCAATCTGGGGCTGGGGTTACTGATGTCACTGTGCAGCCTGGCCCATTTTCCATCCACCAGGAGCGGTGCATTGAGATATTAAAGGTCAGAATGAGATCTGTTTCCTGCAAAAGAGAAAAGGAAGATTATAATTTTGGAACGGTACTTGTGTGTCAGTGCTAATATCACTTCCAGCTGTTCACATAGATATCACACAGCAGGCATAAAGAAAGTTACATCAGAAAATTATTGGAGAAATCTTATCCCCTGTGGCAAGCCTGAGTACCTGGGGCTTGGACTGTAGAGGTGGGTTGAATGGGGGCTGGAGGAAAGTAATCCTTCAACCCAGGCTCTGTTGCAGGCAGTAACTGTGGCCTGGGGCTGTCATAGGCCAGTTACTGCTGTGCCTACACTGCAGTGACTGATGGATGTGCATAACAGAAGATCCACCCTCTCCATCCTGACTCCTTGTAGTTTGTTCCTGCCCTAATTCTCCAAGCCCTGCAAAAGCACAGTAGAAAATCCCCAGGAGCTGGGCTTCATGGAAGTGGTGGAGGAGTATGGACTTGTTGCAAGAACAGTAAAATCTGTCTAATTATTACTAGTTAGGCATTTTGTGTGAGAAATATTTTACAACGCATACTAAGACTCCATACAGAATGATTTTTGCCATTTTTAATGAAGAAACACTATAATTTTGACTGCAAACAGTACACATACTGTGTTGCTCTATGAGAATTCTGCACATTCATGAGCTTTCAATTTACCTAGTTTTTCCCCCTAATATAGCTTTCACTTTCCTGGTCAGTGCCATGATTCAATGGGCCTTAAACCTTATTACTATTGCTGTTAATGCTGAATCATGAGCTGGGATTAGGCCTGCCAGCAGTGGGCCATGTGACTTAATGTGACCACTGGTGAGAGAGCTTCACACATTACATTCACTTGCTGGCTGACAGCTTACTAAACTATTAGTTCAGTAACAATTAAAATGACAAATTACCATGAGGAAATTCAATTTACTACGTGTATAGCTTGTATTAGGTTTTACTCCGGGTATGTACAAGCCTAACATTTATATCAAACTAACCAGGGTTAGGTCAATCTAAATGCCCACTCATGCAGGATTTTGGAGGGTTTAATTTGGCCAAAAAATGGTGCACCCAATCTAAGTTAGTTCACGTAAAGAAGTGAATCTAGGAAGGGGTTAACCCAGTCTCTTGAATGCCTGCATGCATTCGCAGCATAATCCCAGGGCTGGGATAACCCATCTATTTGCCCCAGCCCTGGAGCTGAGCTAATACAAACCCCAGTCCCTAACCAGACTATCTTTGGCCCCCTGACTCTCCCACGACCAGGCAACACCCCTGCAAACCCCGTCTTCATACCCACCATTTCTCTCTGTATCTGCCAACTTTCCATGAGCCTGCCAGCCCTACCAATCCCACCATCTCCTCTTCCCACCCAGAGTTATACCTTGGGCTGCCTGTGCCAGTTCCGACAGTGGTGAACAGCTGCACATGCCGCTCCCAGGAGCAGCGAATGACTGTATGTGCTGCTTCTGGTCTAGGTTTAGGTGGCTTAAAGTGAGCTTCCTAAACCTAGACTGGGTGCAGCATATGCTAGTTCACATCCCCAGTAACCAACAAATAAAACCAGAGTGCCTACCTATCCCAGTGATAAATTAACTAGATTTCACTGTACTCCTACAAATCCTAACCTGTCCAACCCTGCAGGAGGACCACATCAGTTCCACTTTGTATGAGAGTCTCTTCAATTGTGAACAAGTTGAGGGGGGAGGGATAGGATTTGCCTTTGTTATGTCATTATAGATTTCCTAGATTTCACTTCTAAATTCCGTTGTGTTTCACAGTCTTAGCCTTTTATGTTGGCAAAGCAAATTGCTTGCAGAGAGGTTTTTTTTGCAAGTAAGTAGTTTTTGTCTATTGCCTTGTCCAAAGAGTACAGGGCCTAGTGAGATGGGAAAACAGTCTACAAATCCCTCACAGCCAGGACACAGTAGCTTGTGCAAAGGATATTGAGTCAGTTATGCTTTTCCTTAAGGTTATATTTATAAATAGTTTATAAGAGGTTAATAAATGATTAATACATATCATAAGCATATTATGGACATGAATGATATGTACTAAGAGCTGGTTGCACGCATATCAGTCAAAGGTGTAAAAGCCAGTTAGAAGTAATCTATCAGAAGCCTGGACTCCATAACAACCTATGACATTAACCCGTTATAAACTATTGATAAAAGTAACCTCATTGTCAAGTGTGACCATCTATTTAAATCAGCATGTATGCTCAGTCATGCAAGTAAAAATTCCCTGTGAGAAATGTCTTTTCAGAACCAAACTCTCCCCTATGTTGCCCTGAGTAACCTACATTTTTCAGACTGTAGATAATATTAATAATTAAGATCTTCATAAAGATTTTAGAGTGTAACTATTTAACAAGGTTTACCATAGTGATCCGAATATAACTATTCACAGATACACATGTGAATTTTCCCATGTCCTGAAGAATATACATTTTTTCAGTTTAAATGATAGGCTGCCACTTTTTGCATTAACTCAACCAAAGCTAATTCTATCCAGAAGATTTTAGTATAATTTTATGATTGATATATCACTCTAGGATTGTATGTGGCATCACCATACTGATTAATGTATTTAAAAAAATAAGTCCTGCCCCAGATGCAGTGATGATACTTCTGTGTTTGTCTTTTAAAATCAATTACTAGTGTGAACTCACTCAACCAACTACCACATGGTAGGACTAGCTGTATATGGTTTTGTAGTCAATAAAAAGAAAATCATACAATCCCATAAACCTCTGGACATGTAAACATTCACCATTATGAATAGTGCTTCATTAGTATGAAGTGAATGATACTACTCACAGTAGTAAGTTCTAGTAGTTAAGTTTGAATGATCAGATCACCATGTGAACATATGCACAAACAGCCCAGACCTACCAGAACAAGATGCTTTCAGGTCTGGTGACCTGACTCTAAGCGGTGCAGTTTAATATGAAAAGCATCATAAGACAACCTTTGCATTAGTAAAAGCAGCCAAACAAGGAGTGTAACTTAGGAGCAAAGTCAAGTGCAAGCAGGTAGAATGAGGATGGCATACAGAAAAAGAGATGTGCTGAACAAAGTCACACTTGTGACCACAACCTAAGTTTATACATAATTGAAAATTTAGTCTGTGGGGAATATTTTGGTATAGATACAAGGGGGTTGAAGTGCAAGACTTTTTCAAACAGATACACAATACTAATATTTTCTACAAAATGAAAACAATTTTTTCACAATACCTCCCAGATAGTCCCAATGCTCTAAAACAATGTCCAGAATGATGAATACTCTCTTTGTGGCTAGAATTTCTGATTGGGGGACACACTTGATGACCTTTTCCTCACAAGGAAACTGGAAACACATTGTCTAAAAATTTGCCATTGGGTCTGATACTCTTCTCAAATGCACTGATAATTCTAGAGTGAGATATATAGAAGTCCAGCAAAAAAGGGGAAGCAGCTTAGGTAGACTAATGCAACACTTCTGTTCACCAATCCTGGGCTGAATCAGTGGCTGGGGTGGTCCAGCAGGCATAACTGGGGGGCTGTTTGTATTATGGTAGCCTTCTGGCTCCAGTGCTGCAGAACAACTCTCTGACCTCAAGTTCCATATGTGCCATACCTGCATGAGGGCTCTCAAAACAGCCTGATGGTCCTCAGAGCACAGCCTTCCCCACCACCTGCCCTATGGGATCTTCTCTTCGTTGGAAGCAGGGACATTGAGACCCCTTTTTGGTACATAGGCCTCTTGTAAAATGCCTAGAATATAACATCCTAGAGTGTCTTAATCTAGTGGTAGTCTAATAATATGATGGAGATCAAAATCTACCACCTTTTTGTGAGAAGACCCTCCCCCTTTAAATCATCCTATTTATTGAAGGAAAATTGTAAACTCTCTATTTTTTTTTTTATTCAAAGCAGCTGGAAGAATGAATAGGATAAATTGTTTGGTGTTATTTGATTGTTTGCAGCACAATTACAAGTATCATAATTGAGTAAAAATGCTTAGCAAAATAGAAACGAGTAGACCAAATGGCCTCCTTCAAGAAAAAAGTGCATTTGGCCACCAAGTACTGTTTTTAAATTTCTTTAAAATGGGTCAGGACTAGCTGGACACAGAGGAGCATAATCCTACTGAGTATATCCCCACTCATTTCAATGGACTTGTGTTTGATTACACACAGCTTTGCTTTTCCAAAGACTTATGAATGAGAAGTGGAAGTAAATTTAAAAAATGCATAGACAATATAATTACACATTAACATCTGCATAATCACATATGCAAATAAGCCACTGCATGTTCCAGCAATATTCTGTCCATGAAAATATCCCCAGAAGATTCACAAATTCAAGATTTTATTATGCAAAATATTTTTTTTGCAAAATTATCATTTTTTAGTTGCCATTTTAGTTGAAAGTTGTGATTTATACCACACAAAAGTGCTCTAGTCAAAAATAGCTTTTTGGGGCTCATAGTAGAAAGAAAAATCTTGAGTTAATGTGCAGTGCAAGAGTGGGTGTTAATAGATCTATTTCTGACTTTACAAAACATTTCCTATGGGACCCTGATTTACCAAGTAAACCAGACAAATATCCTTGTTTGTTTCCCTCATTTCCAGAACGGGATGACACCCTTCTCACAAAAGTGCAAGATGGCTTAATTCCTTAAATGTGCATCTCCTCCTGAAGGCTTTCTGTGTTCCTTAGATAAAAGTCACTACATTAACGTTGAGTGCCAGTAGGATTTTAAAATTGTAAATCTAATGAGTCATCAAAGAACTTTTAGAAGGCGAAAAAAACAGACAATTGATTGTGAGCCCTGTTTCTGAAAACATCTCCACATATTTCTTGACAAATCTCGGTGTAATAGGCTCTCCCAGGTTACAAACAAATGTTACATCCTGGGATATATCATTTTGTCCCAGGACAAAGTACCTCTCTCAAATCCATGGCCGTTATCCATGTCTGTTGTCCTGGGACAAATCCTAAAAAGGTTCACAGGATAAGATTTATTAATGGTTATCCCAGGACATTGCAAGGTACATCTAAACAGTTTTTCTGGTATTGCATCATTGAATCAAGGATAGACAAGTGGCAGTACATCAATCGCTCACAAAAGCCTGATTAGAAGGGCAATGTGTACATGCCAATTTTGGGAAATGTCTGTTCTGGGACACACCCAGGCATAACTTGTCCAGGGACAAATGCAACATCTGTCCCTAGCCTAATTGGTTTAAAACAGAAAAACCTTGGCTGAAGTCAAAATGGAATAACCAGTACAAACCCCTCACAAGTGGGGCTCAAGTCAAGTCCAGACTCTATTATGTCTCTAACCACACCAAGTGAGCTAGCTAGTTGACACATGTGCAAAACAAAACTAAGACACAGATCCCCCAAAGGTTTAAATGGGCCATAGGCCCATTGACTTGAAGGCTTGTTACAGTTTGCACCACTTCAGGATTGACTCCCTTAAGTGTAAGTAATTTCATCTACAGGTTAGGTGACTATTCATAGTTGACTGGTAGTGAAGGACTTGTGAGCAGTTTTAGCTTTTAATGAAAAAACTGGTGAAGTCTGGAAGCTCTTTGAAGAATTGTATAAATTGGAGTGAGGTTGATGCATCTGTCATTAATATCCATTCTTCTGGAGCACTGAGAATTCTTCATGAAAATGTCCTTCTTGCTATTTACACATGCTATTATGCACACTGTTTGAATACAGTTTTAGTGGACATAAGCAAAATCTACACTGGCAGCAAGGGATTCCCCTCCCTTCCCTCACCCCCCTTTGTGTGTTTGCTACATGTTTTCTTTTCAACATCTGTGGTTCAGAGACTGTTCAGAGGAATAGCTTGATAAGCCTTGAAGCTATGGAACTTAACAGGAAGTGTGATACATGTTGGGCATGCCAATATGGTACTGTTCACTGCCTGTATATCAAAGAAAATTTTATCATCTCAAATCAACAAACAGTTGGTTCCTTTTATTAGACACAGAAATACATCTGTACAAGCTTTATTAATGATCACCATGATGCTTTTGCAAATCCTGCTGATATTTGTAAATGAAATTTACATTTGCTGTTAATGAAAATCAGTGCTTTGAAGCAGACTCTGCTCATACCTCAAGGAGTGGAAACTAGGCACAAATATTTGGAAAGACATCTTTATTGAACTTCTTGAGATGACAAAGACATTTAATGTAGATATGGGGGGATACTGGTTTATTACATAAGACAGCTACCATCTGAGCACCTCACAGAGGCATCATAGGCTCAGATACTTTTGAGATAAGTCTGTAATTGAAATTGTAAGTTCAGCCTACCCTCACTTTATAAAAATATGGACCATTGACAACTTTGATTCAAGACCCAGTGTTAGATTAACTTCATAGTGCATAACAGAAGAAACAGGAGTAAAAAATTAAATTCAGAAAATGGCCATTCTTCCCTTGCTACAGAGGGTAGTAGAAGTCCAGTCCTGTTCAAATGTGGAGAGATATGTTTAAAGGGTATATGATTAATTATTTCCTTTATGGTGTTACCATAAGGCAGTTCTTGCATCAGTTCTGGCAGACTATTCCAGATACAACCTCAGGGGAAGGTGGAAGACAGTAGTAACTCAGGATGGTTCCTCTAGACTAGGAATAGACATTCCAAAAGCCCGAGGGGAAATTTAACTAAGTTACATGGTTTTCTGTAAGAGGTATAGTTTAGATCAGTAGTGAACAGAACATGAATTCACCCTTTGGTGGGTGCAAATCTTAGATCAAGTTCCACCATTTTAAAACTAGTCTGTGTGTGCTGAACTGGTGTTCTGTTACAGGTATAGACTGGTTTCCAATCACTTATACCAGTACAAGTGTAATAGTTGTACTTGGCCCTAGAGGTACAAAAGGACATTGCTGACACAGGGAAAGAGAATTCTACTTCCATGCACTAGTTTCAGGGAATCTGGCTCATCATGTCATGGGAGCTCAGCTTCACTCATTTTTATAATTAGAAATTTCTGAAAACCTGACAAAGCTTTCATACTCGTTTTGTCAAATACAGCAGTGCAACCGCTCATTTCATTTTTCAAACCCAAACTAGCAAGTACAGAGTGCTTGGAGACTGAATTATCACATGCAGTTTCAGTAATAAAAGATCAATGTCTAAAAGCTTCTGGATGCTTTGGATGCACAGAGGCCTCTACAGGCAGCTTTTTCTTCTGTTATCTCAGTTTTCCACTTTTACTAGTTCTCCTCAGCCAGTTTCATTTTCTCATGTGAGCAGACCTTCTCTAGGCTAAAGAAAAAACTGCATTCACCATTGGGGAAAAACAATGTGAACAGCTTGGCATCTGTTTCTGTCTGTCGTTTGTGGTGGTCTCACAATGCGTAACATGCAGCAGTCCAAAGGGATGCTGTATTTTTTTGAAACACATGCTGTTTATTTTTTTCTAACATCATACATGTAATAGGGTTGATCTCCACGCATCACAAGACCACAAAGTTCCGTAAAGTTCCATACACAAAGATATTGTTACTATATAAGAAATGCCACTTCCGTGTACAGATTGTGGATTTCTTGTGTATACTTCCTTTTCACTGATCTCTGTTGTCTCTATTTTCCTTTCTCCTGAACATGCATCTTTACTCCTCTTCCCTTTGGCATAATTTGTCTTGGTTAACTATAAAATCCTGTATATAGTGGGTACATCTACATGTTCAATTACCCTGATACAATAAACTCAGGCACAGTTTGCATTGGAGTCAGCTCCTCCCAGGTGCAGCACCTGAGATCACAGTAATTCATGCTAGGGCAGAGCAGCCCTGGGCTGGCAGAGGCCCGGGGGGTCAGCCCTGGGGTCTGGGTGGCAGTGTTGGGTGGTGGAAGCCCCTGAGCTGAGGCACAGTGTGCCCTAGCCAGCCAGAGAGCAGCACGTGGAGACAGAGGAGCAGCCAGCCCAGGGCTGCCTGCTCCCCCATTTTGTGGCACACTGCGGCTGGCTGGGATGTAGTGTGCCAGCATAGGGGCTCCACAACGCATGGAGACAGGAGAGCAGGGAGGGCTCCTTGTTCTCTCATCTATGCATTGTCCCAGCACAAGCTATTTTTCTGTGCTTTGCACTGCTTTTTTTTTCCAGGGTTGTTTTTTTGGCTACCGGGAAACCCAGTAGCAAATTTTGCCCCCGCTCTGCAAATTAGCAGCACCACACACAGTTTAACATGCAATGCACATGATTTCTGGCACCACGAACAACAAGCGCCTGTATGCGTGAATGCAGCCACTGGTGCCAAACCTGCTCTTTTTACACAGCAATTTTTTTATATCACTGTAATGCCTTTGATTTCAACAGAGTTCCTCTTGGTTTTCATTAGTGCAAGCGAAAACAGTTAAGGCCCATATATGAGCATCCTACTGCCGATATGTAAATGAAGACATCAGAAGCAGGTTCACCTGTACTTGTAAAAATTTGTGCTCTTACATAGTTCTAAAGTATGTTTTAAGGGTGGGATACTACCATACAGGATAATGAGTCACTATTAAAGACAAATTAAAGGGGAGGATGGGGATAGATGATTCAGCCCCTTTGAAGTTGCAAAATAATTACAACATCCTCAAAAAAAAAGAAAGAAAGAAAGAAAAAGAAAAAGTATATTCTGACAAATCCTCAAAATCTCCAGCAACTCCCATACACTGTTGGGTACTGTCACTGAGTACTGAATGGTGCTAATGTTTTGGTCACTCCTGTCCACATTCCTGTGACATTATGCTGAACTGCAGTCAGTGCAATCACAAATAATATGTTTTAATTTTTTCTTTAAATACAGTTTGTATAATAAGAATTTTGATATGTTTTAGTAAACAATTATCCTCTGCTAAACTCCAGTTTATATAAACCATGGGCTCCTGTACATGTGCGGGGAGCCTGCTCTGATGAGTTGGACAGACTCGATGAATCGAATCTGCTGGAGCATGGAAATCAACACGTTTCAGAAGCCTTCTGCATCACGTGTATCAGCTTCCCCATGCATCTCTACACTGAAAACAATAGCGGTGGGGAGCTGGGGGATGGACCCAATGATATCACGAGGTCGCATCTATGAAATCTATGAAATAAAACACATTCAATAAGCTTTAGTTCAAAGTTCCCCATCACCCTTTTTTCAGCATGGGGACGCTGATAAGCATGATGTGTGGGTGCTTTTAATTAGCGTAGCTTGTGAATTAAAGCCCCTGGTGTTGTGCCCCAAAACATGTGTAAAAATGCCAAATATCATTAATTCATCTTCACTAAAGGTTTTGGAATACACTCAGCAAATATTTTCTTAACCTCAGTAGAAACTACTGTGAAAGTTATGATGTTGGAACTGAGACATAGAGCTGAGAGGGAAACAATTTTCCTGTCCTTTGAAAATTTTCAAGATTTCAAAAAATGTTCCTTATTTGTATCAGGAGAAAACTAAGACTTTTAAAACTTTTTCAAGCAGGACTGAAGATACAGACCCATGTGCCACAACAGCCAAATTACCCTGTGGTTAGGACATCCTTGGCATCAAGATTGAAAAATTGGGGCCTGTATTTTTATTTTAATTAGACAAGAATGGAAATGAAGACAGTTAGACTCTGGAATGTATCACCAGCTTTCCTTGTAGGCACGTAACTCCTCTCCCACCTCAGCTGTGTAACGCTCGCAGACAATTTCACAACCTTTTTAAATTCAATTCAGTCTTGATTTTCTTTCCAAAATGAAGAAAAGGTTGTGAAAAATTCCCAAGGTGCCACTTATTTATTTTTAATTGAAAATGCATGGTTCCACTGGCTTACAGAAGTATTATGTTTGTCATTAGTTGTACTTTGTTCTCAGGGTACATTTTTTTTCTTTTTAAGTGGTAAGGGAGCTATGCCTCTTGTCTTGGTTTATCCAGGCAAATATATAGATAGATAGCTCTTAGAACTTGCAGAGACAAATATAAATAACCTCCTAATTCTAAATAATACACTTTTAAGTACAAGGACATATTACATTTGGACAGTGTCCAAAAGATTGGGTGTAGATTCTTTTCATTAGGAACAAAGCTTTCTGGCAATGATGGGAAGGTCTATCTATAAGAGAAAATATTAAGAAGAAAATTGAAACTTTTAATACCTTTCCCTTGTAGTGATTAATTTGTTATCTCAGAAACAATATTTTTGTCACTCTGTGCCAAGAGGACTCTATCCAAGCCAGCATTTTTATTTTACTCTAATATAAAAACATCTTTCTCTAACCATATATCAAGATGCACTTGGAGTGTGTGTGTGGCATAGAGCTGCTATGACAGGTCTAACTCACCCAGAAATCCTCCCTATGTAGATGGATTTCCCCTGAGGATATCTACTTGCTTCATGGCACCTTTGCACTACAGAAGTGACATGGAGGATGTGCAGCAGAATATAAAATCTGAGCCCCAATTTAGGGCTTCTGCTGGGTGCAGAGACAAGTTTGAACCAAAATGCTGGACTACACATATGAGCAGGAGGAATAAGGACACCTGTTACACATCTTTGTGGTTGCCTAGACCTTCAGGCTGGGCACAACAAAATAAAACAGGTATTCTGTGCCTGCTACTTTCATTGTGCAAAAATAGGTGGGAGGGTCTGAGCAATCTAACTCTGTTAGGTTTATTAGATATGAGTTCCTTGTCCCAACTTTTGATGTTTATAGGTTTTTCATGAAACATATTCTCTATCAACCCAGTTTATAACTCTATCTATGCAGATGCTTGTAGAAGGGAATATATACTGCTTTAACCTTCATATGTTCCCATGGGGTAATTTCCTACCCCAAATGCATACTTTGTGCAGTATCTTAAAGTTAATTCATTCTAAAAAATTTTGTTTTTTGGACATTGTCACTGGCACTGCAGTGCACAATATCCCCAAAGAACAGCCATCTTACATGAATGGTTTGTGCTCTGTGGATGAAAAACTGCCCAGGGTAACATGTTATCCCAGGTGTGAATGTGTTTTTCCATATGGGGTAACAACTTACTCCAAGCCCATGTTAACACATTAGGGTAACTTGTTACCCCAATGCAATTTCTGTATAAATGACAGGCCTAGACCTGTTTGGCCACTTTGGGTGGATGCATCTGAAAGGTCAGCATTCATTCACACCTCATTCATGTCCACTTCAGGTATCCCTGGTAAATAATGGATGGCCATCCTCCACTCTGCTTTTGCAGAAGATGTGGTAATCCTTTTTGCTGACCACTTTGTTTGCAAGCTGCAAAGTCATTAAAACACCCTTCCCTTTGCCGACCCCCCCCCAAACCCTTTTGTCACATCACACCCAAATCCACTTCTACTTTCTTTTCTCATGGCAAAACTTCACCTTACCTACCCTTTTCATAACACACAAGCTAGTTTGCCCTGCCTTTGTTGAAAGTGAAGACAAGGAGCAAAGGGGCAGCAGATACAGTGTACACTATGGAGTCCCCTTCAATGGTAAGGGCTTGACACCCCTCCTTTTACCTGTTTTCAATAAGCCACTGCATGTATGGTTTCCAAACACCATCCACCCACATTTGGATTGCCGGCAAAGGGTGGATGCTGGTCTCTGGCTTCTGTGCCCAGGAGGAGAGGGTGCTACCTGCGCTGCCACAGGGCAGGTCAGAGTTGCTTCTGTGACAGCATAGGTGGAAAGGCTTGTCTTTGATTGTTATTTATATGCATTCAGCGGTAATAATTTTTTCTTTTTTTTCTGCAATCCCGGATGAGAAGGCAGCAGCTCATATTCAGTACTGAAGCCTGTCTTGCACAGGTAATGGGGGATGACAGCAACTCATCTACTGGTGAAATCTTATCCTAAGGCAGTGAGGATGCTGACTTTGTTCCAGACATGGGAGATTGTTCACAGTAAGCAAACCATGTGTCTATGGAAGCTTCATCCAGCTCAAATGAGGACGAGTTGGTGCCACAAGCAGAAGTGATGCCAACACTTCCAGTGGAAAAGGGAAAAGGACCAGCTCGGAGCCACCGTGAAAAACCAAGGAGAGCTACAGCAGTTTGTGGAGCAGAAACACTGTCACCACCCCTGGAAAACATTGCAGATGATGACACCTTTAGAGGAAGGAATGGCAGATTGTGGGGAAAAAAGTCCACCGCTAATACATCATCAGAGAACAGTCAAGGACATAGTCCATGCAAGTGCTGGGCCAACAAGAGAAAGTAATAAAGACACAGTGGTGCAAACGTTCTACCTGTTTCTCTCACAAGATATCCTGACTGTTATCATAAGAGAAACAGACAGAGAGGCAGAAAGAAGATTCAGGAAGTGGAATGACAGCCATCCTGAAAATAGAAAGGAGTGGAAAAAGAGGACAAAACAGAGCTGAAAGCCTACATTGGCCTCCTACTGCTGAGTGGTCTATACCATGGTGGTCACGAGGCACTGGGGGAGTTGTGGGAGCAACACACTGGGCAACCTTGCTTCCATGCCACCATGAGTTTAAAACAATTCCATCAAATCACCAACTACCTGAGATTTGACAACGAACTGACACGTGAGGAAAGGAGAGTGGTGGACAAGCTTGCGGCCTTCAGAGATATTTGGATACAATTTGTGGAGCAGCGCTTCTTTTGCAGGAGCTTTGAGAACAGTTGATCAACGGACA
This sequence comes from Alligator sinensis, assembly GCF_000455745.1. Classification (NCBI taxonomy): domain Eukaryota; kingdom Metazoa; phylum Chordata; order Crocodylia; family Alligatoridae; genus Alligator; species Alligator sinensis. Next base: position 290,670 of record NW_005842227.1, read on the forward strand.
AATAAAACAAAGAATGATGGATACACATAACCTGTCTAAATCCATCAAGTCTGGTATGGATGAATGACACATGCCCCCGGTGGCTGGGTGGGGCATGGCAGCGGTAAGCAGGAGCTCCTGCAGATGCTGCTGGCGCTGTAGGCAGCAGGGGGGTGGGGTGGGGTGGTCGAGCACTGACCAGGGGTCAGCAACCACCTGCAGATGCCACCAGCAGCATCGGCAGCAGCCAGTGGGGATTCATGACAGCCAGCAGATGCCGCCAGCAATCAGTGATTGCTGACCGCCTGCAGATGCCTTTTTGTAGGGGGTGCACTGCCATGCTCTGGGGGTGCATGTGCAACCATGTGCACCCTCTATGTGTCTCCCTGCTGGTATGAGTGCCCTAAATTACAAATTGCCACAATGCACCCCAGTAGAATCTTCTGCAAGCATGAGTGGATGTTGTGTTTTTTGTCCAAGGACAGATGACCACAAAACCTGGAAACAATGTGAAGTTTGTAAGCGATTTGCTTGTGTACACCACAGTACATCACTGCTGCTTTGTGAGGAATGCAATATTTAGTTAAAACAGTTAGGAAATGTATTTGGAAGTAATTGTTAGTTTGAAAACTGTGTGAACTGCAGACTTTGCAAATTGTTCATTCACGTTTTGAAAGTCTAAAAAAAGTTTAAATTGTGTTCACAGTTCTAGTTAAATAATATTTTGGGTTCAAATCATCATAAATAATCTTTCAAACAATCTGTATGTTAAATAAATAGTTTCTGGTACATTTATACTGTTGTCACTAGTTCCATTTTTTTCATGTGGGTGGGGTAACAAGTTACCCCATGAGACCAACAATGTTGAATTGTGGGGTAACAAGTTACTCCATGAGAACAAAAATTGTTATGGTTTCATGAGATTGGACAAGGGTTAAAACTAACAGCTAAATGTTATTAAATGCTGTAAAACAGCATATAACTCTAAAATGGTGAACATTTGGGTTTTTCCCACTGTTTACCAATAACATATATTAAAGTGTGCCATCACTTTCCTAAAATTGAAATAATTGCTTTGGCTTTTTAAATTTTGCTTTAAACCATCTGACTATTTTATGACCTCAGAGATGCAGGGACTCTAAAATGGAGTTAATACTCTTCAGATTGATTCAACCTGACTGGTCTCTACCAATATTCCCATTCCTTGACATAGAACCTTCACCCATTTGATCTGGGCTCTGGACTAGTTCCGCTCCACATACATAATGAATTCTCACTGATGCTTGCCTCCACACCCATTGTATGTGCTGCAGTGGGGGGAGGCAAACTGTAGTGAGAATTCATTATTTATGGGGAGTGGAACTAGTCCAGAGCCCAGATCAGGAAAGATGATGACCAAGGACAAGTGTATGGGGAACATGATAATACCGTTATGGTTGTCAGACTGCTCCATCAGCTAGGAAATAAAGAAGAGAATGGATCTATAAGGTACATACAGATGAGCCTCCATTTGTGGAGGAAAGGAATAGCAAATGGCCTTAAGAGACGTACCATCTTCACCGATCAGCTTTCCAAGCTGAAGAGAAAGATATTTAGTGTTCTGCAATTTAAGTACATCCAGCGATTGGCAATTTTATATTCATCAGGATTTCAAAATAATTTGAGAGGTCTGGATGGCTCAGGAAATTACTTAAAACAAGGAATCTTTTCCAGTTTGATTTCAATCTAGCCCAAGTGGATGATATCTATAGACAGAACGCTTTTCTACAGAGGGAATTTATTGTAAAGAGAAATAGCTATTCCTCACTAATTTGTTGTATTCATCATATAGAGTAAGAGTATACAGGGAAAG
>NW_005842227.1:292531-293585 GCF_000455745.1 Alligator sinensis
AATAGCTATTCACCACTAGCTAGTCCAGATTATTTTGTTGGGTAGACCAGCTCAACTAAGCTATCCATCTTGTCTTCTAGCTGAGAGATATTACAGCAAAGGTCACTGTCCACATATTGCAGATCTGAATATACATAATGTTCAAGCTTTTGCTTCACAGTTCTGACTTGGGCCCCAAAGTGAACTGTCATGAGTGCACCCCAAACATGATATCCATACACAAGGATCAGTATTGTAACTATGCTGTAGACTGAAATCAGGGATGAATCTAGTTACATAGTTTCTACCTCATAAATTCTGAAATGCTCAGGTTGCTGTTGAAATGGTTGAGTTTATTTATTTGTAAAATCAACAAGATGATTGTAAAGCACGGCTTTTTTACGTTACTGTGACAAACTTTAATTCATAATGAATACATTCATGTCCTTGGAAGTGCTGAAGTCTATCATAGTACCTTAGCCTATATTCAGATTTGATATCAAACTCATTTTACTTTACATGCAGCAATTAATTTAATAGTAAGTGAAACTGTTCTGTCTTCTCATGGTTCTGTTCCATGTCACTTAGTGATGATCACAGCTTTAGTTTTATTAAAACTAATTTGATTATCTACCTTCTGAATCTACATACTTGCCTGACTAGAGAAATAAAATAAAACATGTTCAATATCTAAGTTAGAAATAAGCTGTGGTTTTGCCTACCAGCTGTTTCCTTCCAGCGGCATACCTGTGCACTGGTGGCAGCAGTGCAAGTGACAACATTAGTGGCTGTGCTGTTGTTGGTGGCAGCCAGGTCAGCACATACTACTGCTTTCTGCATTTAGGAAATTTAAAATGGGAAAACATCTGAAATGTTTCTGAATCAAGATATTCAAAATTCCTACTCTAGAGCTGCATACAATTTGTTCAGCAAAGTATGTTAAAAATGCTGTTTGGTGAAGCTGAACCTATCTGCAAAATGAGATGGAACAACTCTGGCTGCAAAAACAAAGAATTTCACAAATATCAAAAAAGTTAATTTCAGCATTTCTGAATCATAGGGAAATGACAGCAGG